>NC_081185.1:67655540-68023055 GCF_029867415.1 Vicia villosa | reverse complement strand
AATACGAAGCATGTATTCTGGGTCTCAAAGCTGCAATCGATCTAAGAATCAAATTCCTGGAAGTCTACGGAGACTCGGCCTTGGTAATCTACCAAGTCAAAGGGGAATGGGACACAAAGCACCCAAATCTAATTCCTTACAAAGAATATGTGCTGAGTTTGATTCTTTACTTCGAAGAAATCACTTTCGAACACATCCCACGCGAGGAAAATCAACTAGCTGATGCTTTAGCTACCATGTCATCCATGTTCAAAGTCAGGTGGGACAACGAGGCGCCTATGATCACCATCTACAGGCAAGATGAACCATCCTATTGCAATGAGATCAATACCGAAGGAACCGAGGAAAAACCATGGTTCCATGAGGTAAAAAGATATCTCGAAGCTCAGGAGTACCCTGAAGGGGCATCCATTAATGACAGAAAGTTTCTAAGGAGATTTGCTGCCAAGTTCTTTCTAAGCAATGGAACCCTATACAAACGCAACCATGACTCGACTTTACTCCGTTGTGTAAACAAGAAGGAAGCAGAACAGATCATGGAAGAAATACACAATGGTGCCTTCGGTACTCATTCCAGTGGACATACAATGGCTAAAAAGATCCTTAGAGCAGGTTATTACTGGTCTACCATGGAAACAGACTGCCATCGTCACTCCCGAACATGTCACAAATGCCAGATATACGCTGACAAAGTACATGTACCTCCAGTTCCATTAAGCGTCCTGACGGCTCCTTGGCCTTTTGCAATGTGGGGTATTGATATGATTGGAGAAATCAAACCTACTGCCTCCAACGGACATCGCTTTATCCTGGTCGCTATTGACTACTTCACAAAGTGGGTAGAAGCAGCTTCATTTGCTTCTGTCACCAAAAATGTGGTAGCCCAGTTCATCAAATACAATCTCATTTGTCGGTACGACATCCCTGAACGGATTATCACGGACAATGGCACAAATCTAAACAACAGAATGATTACTGAACTTTGCACACAGTTCAAGATCAAGCATCATAATTCCTCTCCATATCGACCAAAGATGAACGGCGCGGTGGAAGCTGCCAACAAGAACATCAAGAAAATCATACAAAAAATGACAGTAACCTACAAAGACTGGCATGAGATGTTGCCTTTTGCTCTTCATGGTTATCGCACATCTGCGCGTACTTCAACAGGGGCAACTCCATTCTCCTTAGTCTATGGTATGGAGGCAGTTCTTCCAATTGAAATTCAGATTCCTTCCCTAAGGATTATGAAAGAAGCCAATCTAGACGAAGACGATTGGATTCAAACACGGTTGGACCAGATAAACTTGATTGATGAGAAAAGGCTCGCAGCTATTTGTCATGGTCAGCTATACCAAAAGCGCATGATCAAAGCCTTCAACAAAAAAGTCAAAAGTCAAGCATACCAAACTGGTGGCTTGGTTGTCAAACGCATCATCTTACCACAAGGTGATCCCAGAGGCAAATGGACTCCCACCTACGAGGGACCATTCATAATCAAGAAAATATTCTCCGGCGGCGCCATGTTGCTTACCACCATGGATGGCGAGGATTTCCCACACCCTGTGAATGCTGACATAGTAAAAAATACTTCTCTTAAAAAGAAAAAAAAAAAAACAGCTCGCTAAGTTGAAAACCTGAAAGGGCAACTTAGGCAAAAATGAGCGTCTCGGTGGATTGAAAACCCGAAAGGGCGGTCCAGGCAAAAATTAGAGACCAAACAAATACTATCCCGGTAGGCTGAAAACCTGAAAGGGCGGCCTAGGCAAAAGTTAGGGAATGAAGCATACAACTATGTTCCGTTCAGCTGCCTACTCACCATCAAGATTCAACACCTCAAAGACACCGATCAGTCTAATCACTTTCTTCCAACAAGTGAGGGATGAGATGCTCGAAGACAGATTGGCAATAGCAGAGTTGAAACTTGACTGGATCATTTTCACATAGCTATTTATCTTCATAAATATTTTTTTCAAAACTTTCTGACAATTTCCTACTTCTAGGATTGTTGTCTCCCTGTGCTAACCCGCCTATCATGGCTCTTTTCAATGCAGCTCTTTCAAAAATCACTATTTTCACTTTTTCTGTTTAAATGCGTAAGCGTCCCAATGATAATTTTGAATGAACATATGCATTTGAATATGATTGATGTTTACCAGGAAAAACAGGAATAGCATTCAGGAAATGTCCCGATCATCTGGACATCTTTCCATCAGAAGGAAATCACCAAGAGAAACGCATTTCTCAGCAAATTCCTCAAAAAGATTTTCTCTTCAAAAGAAGTCTTATTCCCCAGCAGGGTTGTTCCAGATTACTATCTTCAGAAGGTGTGATCCCCGCACCCGGACTTGGTCAGATAGTGCATCGGAGGATTATGCATCTTCCTCATTCCCATTTGAAAGGGCATCAGAACTTCCAGTTACCTTTGGCTCCCCAAGCAATAGTCAAAGATCCTTCAACGGGATACCCGGGTTCTCAAAGAATTTCCCCAGCCGAGGGTACTCAAGCAAGACGAAAGATCATCAACGATCACAATACATTCATGTCCAGCTGACTAGTGGGAATTTATTTTTCCAACTAGAAGCTTGACACGCATTCACATTCACATTCACATTCACATTCACATTCATACATTCATACATCATACATCATGCATCATGCACATATTCATACACAACATAACATGCATATTTCTCCGGGAATATCTCACATTCACATGCATCATAAACATTGCATATTACTAACTTGATTTTGCAGGTAGACGGATATCTTCAACAAAGATGTTCTCAATCACATGCAGTGATCACCTGAATTCCATGAACGGTTCTCTCAGATATAATCAAGCCGAAGATTCATTCTGATCACTTACCAACTCAAAAACAGACATCACAGATCTAAAGTTGATACCTCAGACGGTTCCAGAACGATCTAGCATTGCAGATCTAAAGTTGATACCTCAGACGGTTCCAGAACGATCTAGCATCACAGATCTAAAGCGATACCTCAGACGGTTCCAAAACGATCTAACATTGCAGATCTAAAGCGATACCTCAGACGGTTCCACAATGATCAACTTCCAAAATCTAAATCGGAAAAACTTTGGACAAGTTCCGTAACGATTATCTTCCAAGACTTAAAGCGGTAACCTTGGACGGTTCCGAAATAGTCAACACAAAGACTTTCAAATCCTTCATCAAGATATAATCAACGAATTCATTCTGATGAACAAACCATCAACACATTCACCAGGTGGCATCTGAAAGCCCATCTCAGGTAATGTTTCAATCTGCCAACAACATTTCGCAGACAACATTCAAATGCCACTTCCAACATCTCTTCTGATCAAGGTAAGTGCAAATTTTCAGGGCATCTAAATATTCAATCATCTTCTACCTTCAGATTTCAGACAATCTCTTCAGGTTTAAGAAGATTGAATAGGGGCAACTGTTATACCCCAAAATTTGCCCACATATTTTTCAAGAAAACTCCAATCTGAAAATTAAGGGTCTCATATAATCATGGATTTTTATTTCAACAAATATCCTGACATATGAAATACTTAGTTTTTAGAATCTTTCTTATACAGTAATTTGGCTTGCAGTTGAATTTATTCTTACGCAAACACCAAATACTGTTTATTACTTCACACATGCTATTTATTTATTTACAGATAAATAGTACTGACACAATTGGTACAGAGTTAAATCTTTTTGCAGGCGCAGAATCAGGAAACTCAGACTGTACTGGTAACAAGTAGATTATTATTATCTTTTGTTTCCCACTAATTTTTGTACTATATTCCATTATTTGCAAAAATCTTTTCAAATCTCTTTTTCAAAAATCAAATCTCTCTTTTTCCAACACTATCATACACTTTCTTTCAAATCTTACTTCCACTCAAATTTTCCTTTTGTACGGAATCACATCATTCCCCAACGTCTCTTTCCTTCTTTCCATTCTATAAATACCTCTCATTTTCTTTCATAAAATCTCACATCAAATTCCAACTCATCTTTCAAATTCCTACCTCATATCTATTTTCTCTTCTTCCCTAACAAGAATGGCAAAGTGGATAGAGACACTGTTTCTTACAGTCATCACCATTGCTACGGTGATCATGACTTTCTTCTGCCTGCATAGTCCTGAAGAGTGTGGACCTGCAATGGTTGCACTCCCAATCATCTACATGTTATTGTTCATAGCATGGGTCATTAATCGTCATTCTTAAAAATTGTCGTATTTCTTATTTCTTAAATGTACCGTTTATTCGTCGTACTGTTCAATATAGTATGTGATATTTGTACTGTCAGTATTTAATGTTGTACTATTTGTCATAATATTGCTTAATTACTAAGATAATATTTTGTGTGTTTTCTGCCAGTCAAATATTCCTATTTCTGTGCATTAAATAATTTTCAGGGTTATTATCGGTAACTTTGCCCGTATACCGTAAATATTAGTTATTTATTATGTCTATGTTTTCCTAACAAGTCATGTAAATAAACTTTCATTTTTCACATAAAACAAAAACAAAAACAACAAAAATAAAATTAACTTTGACTGTTGATTTTTCACTCTAACTGCTGCATCAATACCCGGACAGTCAGTTGACAGCCAAACTGCTGGCAGTACAATTCTCAGTGTTTTGTACCATCAATCAAATCAATCTTTCACAATTCAAATTTCAAAGATCTTTGTGTTAGAAGTCTTTTGAATATCACGCGATTAGCAGAGACTCAACACTGCACAAAAATCAGGTACGCTTAACTGTCTCCTACACAAACAGTCCCTAATCAGGGTTTTTCTTGTTTTTACAGGAGCAACAAGTTTTTTGAGAGCTCAAATGGATTTCATACACATCCATATATCTCAAAGTACCATCATACAAATTTTCAAACTTCAATTCACTCAGACGCACCGTCAGCAGCTCAAACAGTCAACAGACGACCCGTTTGACCAAAAAAGTCAACAGACAGTCAAAAATGAATTTTTTTGTCAAAATCCATATTTTGTCAAAGGATTCATCATTTGATCATTGGATGATCATAATTCATCAAGGAAAGATCAAAAATCAACAAAACCCTAAGATTCAAAATTAGGGTTTTTGCCTGAAAAGTCAACTCAACTTTGACTGATCATAACTCTCTCATCCTTCATCCAAAAAGTTCAAACCAAAGCTTGTTTTGAAGGAAATTCAATTATCTTTCAAATGCCATTGATCCCATGGTCATTGGATTCACCATTTGAAAAATATGATCAAAGACATTACAGGTCATTTTCAAAGTCAACAAAAAGACACTTTTTTCAAAAGGACACACAAGGAGCTTCAAAAATCATTTTGACATGAGACCAAAGACATTGGTTAGAGGACTCTTTGAGGTTTCTAAAAAGTGCAAGAACTCCTTCATATGACAAAAATTGAAGGATTTACACCTTGTTGAAGTTGGCTAAATTTTGGAAAAATACATGAAATCAACATTGTTCAAAATTGCATTTTTTCCAAATGGGGCCAAGTTTTCAGCATTCAAACATCCTTGCCATGTTATTATGGGCCTCCCACGACCAAGACTAAGCCCATAACATTTTTCATCCATGTTTGCTTGATTTTTTCTTATTTTAAGATTAAATTAAAAAAGAAATGCATGGATAAATGATAGCTTGCATTCCAAGCATGACTCATCAATGTGACTCATTCAACTCTGTCCCAAAGCAAAGTACAGCAGAGGAGAAGAGGAAAATCAAGCCATGGTGGCTTAAAGACAAAGCTACCAATGTTGAAAAAGTCAAGATTCCAAAAAACTCATCAATGCTCTTGGCTTAGTTTCTAAGCACTCTAATGCTTATAAATAGGCTATAGCACTTCAGTAACAAAGAAGAGGCAAGACCAGAAGCATAGCATAGCATATAACACTTGTAATCACTTCAAAAAATCCAAAGAAAAACTCAAATTCGAATTTGTAATTTCAGTCCATTTCAATACAAACTAAGCATTCATATACCTTCCTTAAACATCACTGAAACTATCTCAATCAATTACAAGCCTTGAAGCTCACTGAATCGAGCTACACAGGTCAAAATTTGTTCAAACTAAAATCAATTCGTATCTGGTTATTCACACATGTTTAACAAGATGTAGACATACTATTGAGTTTGGTTTGAGGTGTAGATCATTTCTGGAAACTTAATTGAAGTTTGGACACGTATAAACGAAACTACCATTTTAGGGTTCATAGCTTCAAATTTAGGGCTTTCCAAATTAGGCAAAATTAGAAGTTCTGATTAGCACCATTAGATTCGCATGAACAAGACGAAACGAATGGAACCATCGCGCCAAAAATCTTTGCATGTTTACCCCTATTCGCTATTTTGCAGGTTGGAGGTTCACTTACTATAGCGTTTTTTTAATAAAAACGCTGTAAAAGGCCCTGGCGAGAGGTTGAAGATGATGAGGTGTCCCCACCTCATTGGTTCAGACGCGCGCGTTTTTTTAAATTGTCCTCTGATTCTGTGCTTTGCAGGTGTAGCTTTTACCACGTGCCTCACCATCTGGACCACCTGATCTCATTTAATGAATAATCCAACGTGCCAGATCAAACCATCCTTATCATGGACTCTCAATCCAACCACACAGGATCAGTATCCTTTATTTCTATTTTATTTTCTATTTTTATTTTAATTTCTTTGTTAAATTAATTAAAAATAGTTTTAAAAATCCAAAAAATACACAAAAAATATTTTTAGACTTCTAAAATAATATATGATTTTCTGAAATAAAAATATTTTTATTTTCTTCAAAATTTCAATATTTTGCATAATTAATTAGTATATTTATATATATTTGCTTTTTAATTATTCTAACCAATCAAAAAATCATAAAAAAATTGTTCTTTGTGATAAATATTGTTTATATATTATAAACTAATTTTGTACATATTTTGAATAATTTTCTTTTTTAAGTTTTAATTATTTGTATAATTATTTGCATAATTATGTTTTAATTAACTTAAATCAATTTCAAATCAATTCCAAAAATTCCAAAAAAATTAGTTTTGTTTTAAAATTAATCAACAAATATTTTGTACATATTTTAAACTTAATTTCTAGGTTTAAATCTATTTTCATCCTTTTTCTTCATTTTAATTTAATTAATCATGCATTAATCATAATTAAAATCAATCATAAAAAATCCAAAAACATGCCTTTTATTTTTCTTGCAATTTAAATTCCTAGATAAATGTATAGGATGTCAAATTCATGTAAATAGGCTAGTTTACATTTCCTGCATAATCGATGTAATAGCGTAGATTTACTTTCCGCACTTTACATTTCCGCACTTTAATTTCCAGCAAATATAAACTGCGTGTATGTCAAAGATAGAATTGAACCGTTAGATCACTAACTTCAAAGATAAATATCTGAATCCAATCACAATCACACGTGCACCTCTTAAGGTAAATCCCTTTTCAATCTTTCAAAATCAAAGTCAAATTCCACTGTTTTGAGTACAAAATCGAACCTTGCTTTTATATCCGGTGAAAGGATAGATTTTTAAAGGAAACAGGATAAAGACCTTACAACTCAGGGTAGACCTCCTAGTTTGCTTGCTCAAATCAAAACAAACAAAATTCTCATGCACTGTTGTTTTTTCAAAACTTTCCAAAAGACAATACTTTGTATACATCCAAACACGGATTATTACAAAGTTAACGTTCTTTTCAAAAACATCTTTCGAAAGATAAACAAGCATTTTGTATACATCCACACACGGATCATTACAAAATTCAAATTACAAAGGTATTTGAAACCACATATGAGCAATTTCAGAGCAATTGAAAAGTGATCGAAAAACAAGTGAGCTAAGCAAACTTAAGAGCCCATGGATAACCATGGATACAAAGGGTGCTAACACCTTCCCTTTGTATAACCTACCCCCTTACCCAGAATTTCTTAAAGGTCTTTTTTCTGTTTCTTTTATAAACCTTTCCTTAATTGGATAAAATAAAAGGTCGGTGGCGACTCTGTGATATTTTCAAAAAAATGCGAAAGCATTAAGCGACAAAAAAGAGTCAGTTCACGTATCTCTACAGATCAGAGGTATGGCCCGGTATTAAAAAAAATCGGAGGTCCACAGCTAGAGGAAAGTAAATCCTCTTGCCCCTTGATTAGGAATTCAGTCCTTGATAAGAGCACCTGAAATTGTGCGCTCTGAATCCCTAAGATCCTTGAAAGGGTTAGTTAACATGCAATGTTATGATGTCATGATGTCATGATGTTATGCGAGTGCAATGCACATGTAATGCATTAAGTAAAGCATAAGGTGATAAGGATGAAATGTCCTACAAGCAAATCCTGCAAGGAAATAGAAGGGTTAGATAACACACAAGTCACACAGGAGTCCTTAAGTTTAAGCTTGCATGAAGTTCGTAGGTAAGTACCCTCCCCACTGAAGTTTAGTTGGTTCAACCTGTCCTAGAATAGTAACCCGGTTCTATGGTGCTCATATCCCTGATCTTTCTCGCGGGCATTGTCTCAACATGGCACTCGATCGGCCAGCAAAAAGCATCCCTAGAGTCCAATCTCAATGAGTGTAGCATCGAGTATCAACCGGCTTCATTCAGGAATCCAAAGACAGCTATCTCGCTACTTCCTATAGGCCAAAGTCAAGTTCAACTAAGGTTCTAAGGGCGAATTAGTGCTTATGACACCACGCGGTAGCCAAATGTCTCCTCGATCATATTCAAGGGCCATCAGGACAAACCAAAGCGTCGTACTAATGGTGGCCACCAGTTCAACCATAACGATACATTTCGTACAGCCTCCCTGGTCTCTTGCCACATACCTAAGGTACACTAGATCCGGGTGTAGGATCTTTCACACAGCAGTATACCCAAAACAACCTTTAAAGATAAAACAAGCAAATCAAACAATTAAAGTGATCCTAAACTTTAAGGTAACCCCTCTTTAATTTGAAAGCATCCCCAGCAGAGTCGCCGGTTCAATAATACGGTGAACTAACTTTATCAAAATGTTACAGATAGCAAGAGTCGCCACCGACTTTTATTTTATCCAATTAGGAAGGCTAAAAGAACAGGAAAAGACCTTTTGGAAAGATTTTGAGTTCGGGGGGTAAGTTATACAAAGGGAAGGTGTAAGGAACCCTTTGCATCCATAGTTATCCATGGGCTCTTAATTGCTTAGCTCACTTGTTTGTTTGAATTGTTTGAAATGTTTGAAAAGCAGTGTGTGAATAGAAAAATTTGAATAAGGACTTTAGCTTGTAAATAAGCGTAGCTTTTTGGAAATTGTTCTGAAAAGGAGGTGTGAAAAGTAATTTGAATTTGTTTGAATTGAGCAAGCAATTGAGAACTACCTACCCTAAGTTTGTCTTTCATGTTCTTTTAGTCTTTCGGGCGAAAGGGTCTATCCATACCATGAGAAGGCAGGAAGTCTTTCAATTGGATGTGAAAGGGTCATCGAGAGTATCGTTCGCCATAAGACTGTCCCTTGCCATAAAGAAGGCAGGTAGTCTAAGGGAAGGATATAATAGTCATTAATCTTTTTAGGCATCATGCGAGGATACCTTAGCAACGGGACAATCATCATTTACAAGGCAACTTCGAGGGGCAAGATCATTTTTGTTAAGGCAACTTCGAAGGGACATATGATCTTATGATGATTTATGAACTAAGGGCAACATTTGTTTTGCTTTAGGTATCCTCGGAATCGAGGGACTTGACTATTTAGTACAATTAGAGGCAACAGAATCATAAGGCAACAGAATCATAAGGCAACAGGAAACAAAGGCAACAAGAGGGATTACCCTAAAGGTGTGTGTGTGTGTGTCACAATCACGTGAGTTCAATTCAGTCATTTATCTTGTAATTAGTGATCCAAGTTATTTAGCAGACTTGCACTCCCTAGGATTACTAACCATGGCAGAAAATAAAACAGTTAAAATCCTACGCTATTACAATAAACACCTGCGGGGATGGGGGAAAAATAAAACCTAACCTATTAGAATAAAACCCTTATAGGGTAACAGAAAAATAAAGGAAGAAAATTAATTTACACATCTTCAGCCTTGACCTTCCTTGAACCTTCAATTGACTCTGATCATCTGAGAATTAAACGGACAATAATATGGGTGAGTGCAGGAGATATTCATCGACATTCGATAGCAAACCCTAATTTTTATAAAGCAAAATAAAAATAAAAATAAAAATATTATTAAATGAAGAAATTAAAACTTAGCTTTTTGGTCGGGTGAGGCGCGTGGCTGAAAGATCTTTGATTAACCCTGAAAATTGGGCATAAGGAAGAAAAATACGCTACGGCATTAAAGCTCTTAACAATTATAACATGGCAGATCAAAAATTAAAACAGTAATAATTGAGGCAAACAAAAAAAAGGGTAAGGCAAAAACAAACCCTGAAAGGAGACAGAAGTTAATTATGTTTTAATAGAAAAAATATGTAAAAAACCTAGACTAAGGTTAATGAACAACATCTACCAGTAAACCTAAGGATACTAGGGTTTATAAATGGATCGAGGTTAACAAACCAAAAAAAGTTAGTTGATTAAAAGTATATATAATAATTTTATGGTTAATTATTTTTAATATTATATAAAAAAATGAATCTTCGATTAAATAAATAGTTATATGAAATTAGTATAATAATAAAGAAGAAATGTTTGAATGAAATAAATCCAATAAGAAAAAGAAATAAAAGGTTTATGTAATTAATAATTAAAAAATAAAGAAACTTAGCTCTATGCTTAGGTGTGGTGAGGCTGTGAAGGTGCATGGTGGAACAGCGCTTTTGTAGAAGTTGGATCATGCTTCAATGAGATCTGAGGGCTGAGAGTGTGAGAGAACATGGTGCGCTGCGCTGGTGACTTGCATCAGATCTGAAAATAAATTCTTGGATAAAATAACATACCCTGGGGGGACTCGAACCCAGGTTCGCTCAATTACCAAGTAATACTCCTTGCCATGGGTGCTGCGCCTTTTAGTCGTTAGTAAATCAAACGCAAGCCTATTTAATACATTAATAAACATTAAACGGAAAATTCAAAGAGTAATCAAAAGTGGGCCCAGGATTATTGGAATGAGCCAGTCGCGTGGAGAGAGAAAGAGCTGGAATATTGACTGTCCAATGGGGAGTGGAGAGAGGAATTGAAGCTTTGACCATCCAATCAACGAGCGACGTGTGTGGTCACGAAATCCTCTTTTCTGTTCATCCTCTTCTCCATCAAAATGGTCGCGATTTTGCTATGGATTTGCTACAGTTCCTGGTAAACATTTCATGGCCCGCGTTCTGAAAAATCAACACTCGCATATTAACGTTAAACAAAGCATTAAATCGCCCAGACCACCTAATTCGATCATTGCAAATCCAGTGGTGTTAATATTTTTGACGTATGGGGCCTGCAACCACAAAAACGCGAGAGTCGAAGCTTGGAGCTTCAACAATGGTGATTTCTCCTTCCTGTGTTAGAACTTCATAAAAATGACTCTAATGGACCCCAAACATCATAACAAACACAAGTATATGGTTAGATTCTATTAAAATTAATTAACATGCATGATATAAGAATTTATATGTTCATGAAGATGAAGAATGTGCTACAACCACCTGGACGACATAGGCTTGGTTTAATGATGCACTTTTACCGTATATCACCTCAGGAAGCTAATCTGATGCTTGGGATCAATTAGGATTGGTTGCCACGAATATTTTATGCTTGCCCTAGTTTTTGCATCCTTTTCAACCTTGAGAACCCTAGTCTCTCCTCCCCCTTTTTTTTCTCTCTAGGTCTGCCAGGTTTATATATATATATAGTAGAATGATTAGGGTTCAGAAATTGAATCAAATATTGGTGAATTAAAGAGATTGGAATTTGCTTGATTCTTGAATGCAATCTTTCTAATTTGGTTCCAATTTCAATCCTATTGAACCCAATCTTATTTGCACGATTTTAAGTGAAAAATATGATGTTTATTGGATTGATTATGATTGGAAATCAAAATCACATCAAATCCTTCTCATAATTTTTGATTATTTGGTTTTTTAAGTGAATAAAAATTAAAATAAAATCAAATATTATTCAATAATTCGTGGCAATTGAATTCAGGGCCTTGGATATCATAAGGATGAATATTGGGCCAAAAAAGATTGGGTCCCTTTGCAAGAAAATTCAATTTGAAGCCTTTAGTTTCACATTTTTTCTCTTAAAATCGACCAACTTTGACAAGGCATATCTCCCTCAATTTTTAAGATATGGAGGAGTTCTAGGACTTTTTGGAAACCTCAAAATGTCCTCTACAAGCCACTTTGGAAGCTTTTTTCCATTTGAAGAATTTATCTTGATGGTATGGGCTCTGACAAAAAACTGCTTTTGGTTGACTTTCAAAAAGGACCTATAATGTTTTGATCCATATCTCTCAAATGAAGCATTTTTGGACTTGGCATGTGAGAGACAAAATTGTAGAGAATTCAATATCCTTTAAAATAAGCTTTGAAAGGGAAATTTTTGATGTTCCATGTAGGAGTTATGACTGGTCAAAGTTCAGTTGACTTTTTCGTATGAAAAGCCTAATTTAGAAACTTTTGATTTTGTTGATTTCTGATCTTTTCTTGATGAACCATGATCAATCCTTGATCAAATGGTGAATGATACTTCTAAATAATATTGTTGACAAAAAATCAGGAGTTTTGACTGTCCTTTGACCATAGTTTGACTTTTAGGTCAACTAGTCGATTATTGATCGTTTGGGCCATTGGGTGAGCAATCTTTTGAATCAGAGCTTGAAAATTGGCATGAGGATCCCTTGAGGCATGTGAGAGGTTATGAGGCCCACTTGAATCGTCAGAACTTGATTTTTCTTGAAGAGAAGCAAAAACCCTGATTGTGGGTTGTTTGTTTTAGAGAGTGTGCATCCACTTAGATCTTGAACTGTTGATGAGCTTGAGTATAAAAATGTGGTGGGCAAATTTTGGGGTATGACATATATATATATATATATATATATATATATATATATATATATATATATATATATATATATATATATATAAAATATAATTCATTAACCCTATTTATATTAATAATTAATTATGTTGCAAAATACATATTTTAATTATATTAGATTTTAAAATAAAAAATGTTTAATTATTTATTCGTTATGACCCTAACGTTTGATTTAGTAATTTTGTTAAAGTGTAAAATTATTAAGATTATTATTAACATAATTTGGGTATTATTATTATTATTTTAATTAAATTGGTATAAATTAAATGAACTTAATTAAATGGAAAAGTTGACCGGAGTCAAAGGGTCAAACTAGGGTTCACGAGGAACCCTATTCACCTCCTTCCTCACGGCGCCTCCACCATATACCACCAACAGCTAACCCTAATTCCAAATCCAAAGCCTAGTCACAAGATTGAATCAAAACGAATCAAAACATAAACTAAATAAAATCAGATCTTAACAAAAACTTATTTCTTTATTGAATCAAACACGGTCAATTATAACAAATCAAACAACAAAAATGAATCAATTATTTCTGAATCAAACTTAATGGCATCATGCATCTCCGCCAAGGTATCAGCGTCACCGCTACCAGTGATACCTTCTAGAGTAGGGGATGGTGCTCTCCTGTTAACCATGGTTGAAACTGACTAGGTGTAAGAATGAAGGGTAATAACAAGTGGGTGATAATGTTGAAAAAGGTATGGCCCAAGTAAATTTTATCGGGCCCCACTGAGTGTGCCATTATAATGGTAAAAAAGTACATGTCAGTGTTCCACCTATAAGGTAAGGGGGACTTATACACCTTAGAAGATATTTTATGTTATATGGTGGTTAGGGCTTTCCCACGTCGGATAAAAGCACCATAAATTCGTGTTTTAGGCGGTTTAGAGGCACTGCTCATGTGAGATGATATGTTTTGTTATTAAGTAGTATGCTTAGGTATAAGCATATATGAGGTGTAATTTGTATGGCTTGAGATCTATCATTTCCCCCATAAGGAAATAAGTATTTATAGAGGCCTTTTGGGCCTAAGGTTTGGGTAACCCTAAGGAGAGGCAACGGTTCCATCATGATGAGGAGATGTTGTTAACCATCTAACCTTTAGGTAGTAATGGTGGACACCCTTTCCTTTGAATAACGACTTTAAACTTGTTAGTAGTGACAAGGGCGAGCCCAAAGGACATCGTATAGACGATCTCGCTCTTGGACGGGGGCGCCCTACATTATTTCTCTGTTTTTAGGGTTGGCTAAATTTTTGTAAAACAAATAAAAGTATTAGTATGTATAAATGTATAAGAACAACAGGTACAACAAAGAGTCCCACTGAAATGATAGAACATGTTATGTTGGAGTAATTCAACATCTGGAATAACATGTCACATGGGATGTTACAACATCATGCCTGAGCTGAAGTGAAGAGTTCTAATTAAATCTATGTGGTTTAATTACTAAAGAAGAATGCAAAATATTCATGGATATTGTACAAATCAAATAAAGGCGTGATATATTATTTGACAGGTCTGAAGAATCAATAAGAAGATTTGAAGAATCATTCAGGAAGAATCAAATCAGAATATTTGAAGATTATATAGTTTCTAATTATAGAGATATTTTTGGAAACTAACAGATTGAAGACCTTAATTATAGTAGAAGATATTACAATATTGTAATAGAAAACATGTTGTGTTTGAAGGCCCAAATCCAGTTGGAAATAGGTTATAAATAGAAGCATTGTAACCTAGAAAGAAGAAGACAACCACCGGGTAGAAAAGATGTAATCTTTAGGGTTTGTCGAGGTAAACCTCCCAGCCTGTGGGAAGGTTACATGTGTGATCCTCGAAGCATGTAGGCAAAAGGAGTATTATTATTGGAGGAAGCTTTGAAGTAACTCCAAGTTCGTGGTCATAGTCAAGAGTCTTGGGTATGGATTGTCATGGAAGTCTGTCTTCCAAACTATTTTTATCTATGGGATCATAATGAGTTGTATATTGAGTCGTTGCTACAGCTCCTGGTACAGGAGAACCGTACAAAATCATTAAGATGATTGGAAGTGGGATATTCCATATCTAGGGAGGACCTAGGTATAAGGGTCATTAGGTAGGGTTTAAGTGAGGGGTTGTAAGCTTAGGACTAGTTTAGCTCCGAATTAATACTACTAATAGTGGACTTCATTCTTGGCTTGGTATGCCCCCAAAGTAGGTGTGATTTCACCAAACTGGGTCAACAATTACTGGTGTCATTTATCTTCTAGTTTGGAATAATTTTGTGTCTATACCTTGCTGATGTGTCTTGACAGATCACATGTCTCGACATCTTTCACGACATCTGGATCTGTTACGCCAGAATTTCAATTGGTATTAAAGCAGGCATCCTGTTCTATCTCTGGATGAGATCTTGGGAAGATACTTTCTGGTTCGGCAAGGAAGGTTTGTGATGAAAAGATATGTTGATCGTCGATGTGTACATGGTCCCTAAAAGTGGAGGATGGACTGTGTTGAGCATCAAGGGCCATGGTATGCCTTCGTGAGGGTTTTATTTATTTTCAAAATCAAGGTTGTTCTGCCGGTACATGGGATGTGGTGAGTAGGTACAAAGCTCTGTGCCTAAAAGATGATGAGGAACTATTATGGAATTTCCGCTGCATGGTATCTCTTTCAAACCTGGTTCTCTTAGCATTAGGGTTTGATGTCCTCAGAAAATTGCACTCATTATGGGGTATGAACATTGGTGGATCAATCAAAGGAGCCAACGATACTTGATTTCTAGGTCTCAAGTCCACTCATAAAGGCACTTTAGCATGACTGACTAGTTGCTTCTTCAAGTAGCATGAAGAAAGATTGAAACCATTCAAGCTGGTCTCAACGCGAGTCTTCATTTCTCTTGACTCCTTTCAGGAAGTAACTCTGAATATGGCTATTTGAAGGATAGCTCAGCCATCTATATTAGGGCTGCTCGGAGGATGATATAATATCCATATCACCAAGTACATATATTTAGAAGTAACTGATGTTCTATGACATGTTATAACATTACTTCAGCAAGTATGCAGCTACTGGTTGAAGAACACATGTTTTGGGAACTAAACAAAATGTTGTGATTATTTTTGTTTGGAACTACTCCTGACTTAGAAGAGGATACATTTGATTTGTACAAGTTGATTAGGACACGATCAACAGTCTATCTATCTCTGTGTCAGTTTATTTCTGGCCAAGGTATGTGGATGTACAATAGTCGAGCTCTTGAGCAAAACTCATAAAGGAATCTGCACTAAAGCCCTTTATGTAAAATGAGCTCATAACTGAGGGACTCTTTGGATCAAAGAAACCAGGTGGATGGAATATTCATCTCTGAAATCAAAGGATATGGATTTTCTAGTGGCTTCATGAAGAAGGTTCTTATTGTTTGGATTCACTTATGTGGTGAATCAGTAGCAGTGCAAGGAATGTTGTGGATACTTGTGCTCTGATGAAGTAGACTAGGCATGTACAGTCTACTCATGACCATTAAAGATCAAGTTAATGCCAAGTTCGTTGAATCCTACTTCAGATACCTGTTAGAGGGAATCTCTTCTATAGGTGCAGAAAGAATGGCATCCAAACATCTCATAATCAGACAGGAGGTCTGTATGATGTGCATATGAGATATGATCTTTGAAGGGTTAATAAACTATTACCTGTTGATTCTCGTGGATCCCCTACAAGATTGCTAGGTGGCTATGAAAGTTTTCTCCATAACCATAGCAAAATTATGAAACAAAGGTTAATGTCAGAACTGATGATTGAACATCACTTAAATTCTCTGCTTCCCAACTAAGGAAGTTTATTCAATTCAGGATGGGATCAAGGGTCGAGTGACTGACCATATAAGGAACGACTTTGTGACTACGTGTCGTGGAATCCACTTGCTTCAAGTGATGCATAACAATGTCATTGGCTGTTGGAGGAAGTCTTATCAGCGGACTATACCTCTAAAGGAAGGAAATCATATCATCTGCTGAGTGTATGAAGATGAGCACGTATCTGATGAAAAACCATGACCTAGTCAGGGTACAAATCTGAAGTGTGTGCAAGTCTGCTTTCTGATCTATGTTATCAGGAAATGACTGAGAGGTTATTTCTCTCACATTCTACAGTAGTGAGATTTCTGTTAAAACTTCCCAAAGGACTTTGGTGCATAATGAGTCCTTGAGATAATGATTCAAGAACCTGAGATGGGTTGTTGAAAGAAATGTCGCAAATGATGTTGTGACATCATTGCTGATAATAGTCTGTGGAAAAGACTTGGGACCATGAATCTCAATATTCCAATACCATGACCAGAAGTGACAGTTCTATATATGGTTAGAATAAGAAGATTCTTTTGGCCATAATATGCTCGGACAATGCATATCTACTACGTTGAAGATGTCATTAGTGTCAACAAATACTAGTAAGTTTAAAGAACTGAAGGTTATTTTGATCAGCATGTCAGATCAAAGTAGTTCTTCTGTTGCGGTCCAAGAAGTCTGAATCTTAGTAAAGCTTGTAAGCACGCTAAGAAAATGGTTGACGTTGAGTTCACACGATGTTACATGATATCTTGTCCATACAAAAATGTGGACCCGCGAAGATAAGTTCTTGTGACTAGTTCGAGGTAGTTCCCTGAAACTAAAAATTGTCCAGTCTGGAGCTGTCTCAAGTGAAGCTATCTGTTCAAGTGCTTAAGGTTAGCCTGAGCCTTGATTGTCTTTGATAGGGGGAGTCAGTGGAACAATTTAAGTGGTTAAGTATTAACAAAAGGAGAAAGACTTTGCAATCCTCTCCAAGAAGGTGTCAGGCACAATTTTCAAGAGAGAAGATTTCTGTTAAAAAAGTAGTCTGAAGACATCAGGGTCGTGCTTTTGAGTATATGAAGAGGGTTGGGAAACGTCATCAACTAAATCAGAGAAGAAGTGTATGAATTTGAAGACAATGTCTTGTAGGATGTCAGAACATTGTTCTTGACATGAATCCATCACTGAGCCTAACAAAGGAATATTCTAGACTGTACAGCCAGCTTCGTAAAAAGAAAGTCTAGAAAGTACTTTTTTCCTCGCATGTGCATGTCTTGGGACTAATCTAATCAGAAGAAACAGTCCAAGCATAATAAAGCATTTGAAGTGATTGTTAGACGGTACACAT
The DNA here is from genome assembly GCF_029867415.1 of Vicia villosa. Classification (NCBI taxonomy): domain Eukaryota; kingdom Viridiplantae; phylum Streptophyta; class Magnoliopsida; order Fabales; family Fabaceae; genus Vicia; species Vicia villosa. Next base: position 68,004,858 of record NC_081185.1, on the reverse strand, counting down.
AGTTTTTGGTGGTATTCTCTCTTCGAATAACGACATCTTTGACCAAAAAGAGTCAAATTCAAGGAATTATTATCTCACAAACAGAGGACCAGCTATTTATAGGAAGTTATCAGGGTTCTTTCACACATTGTGTGTGGTTCTACTGTTTTCATATAGGGTTCTTTCGGATCTGGGTAATCAATACGCGGGTCTGGTGTTGTGACGACTTCCTTTGTAAATTTTTGGCCAAAAAGGGGGAGAAAAGGTTTGGCATTCGGAGGTTTAATCAGAAGACTGCAATGACCAGATACTGTTCCAGCATAGTGAAGTGTAGGCTGAGCCGGATCTGAGATTTAGTTTTGTGACTTGTGATCTAAGTTATGAAAATAGTTGTGACTTGTGTTCTGAGTTACCCTTGGTAGCATGAGGATACTACTTAAGTTTCCTCTCATGCTCTAGGTCGACTAGGGGCTGCTGATAAAGAAAGGCTTAGCAGATCCTCTTATGCCACCATTGGTCTTCTATGAGAAGAATTGGTTCTTGGGTTGGTTCCTGGGTTGAGGGGGAGTGAAATTCATCTTCTTTCTCATATACACCAAATTATCGGTGTTAAGGTTTGTGCTAGAGCTAAATAAGAATGGTGAATTGAAGATGTTGTACGAGATGTCTTGGCATCATATCTAAAGACTGACTCTATTCAACATTTGCTGCAGCCATTGCCCAGTTGCTGAGGTCTACTAACCATCAGAAGTTCTGTTCCACCTGTTTTATGTATTAATATGTAATATGTAATTTATTTGTTTTAGCCAAAAATTTGCCAAAGGGGGGGATTGTTAGTTCTCTGTTTTTAGGGTTGACTTAATTTTTGTAAAACAAATAAAAGGATTAGTATGTATAAATGTATAAGAATAACAGGTACAACAAAGAGTCTCACTGAAATGATAGAACATATTATGTTGCAGTAATCCAACATCTGGAATAATATGTCACGTGGGATGTTACGTCATCATGTATGAGCTGAAGTGAAGAGTTCAAATAAATCTCTGTGATTTAAATACTACAAAAGAATGTAGAATATTCAGGGATATTGTGCAAGTCAAATAAAGTCGTGATATATTATTTGACAGGTATGAAGAATCAATAAGAAGATTTGAGGAATCGTTCAGAAGAATCAAATCAGAATATTTGAAGATTATATAGTTTCTAATTATAGAGATATTCTCAGAAACTAACAGATTGAAGACCTTGATTGTAGCAGAAGATACTACAATATTGTAACAGTAAATATGTTGTGATTGAAGGCCCAGATCCAGTTGGGAATAGGTTATAAATAGAATCATTGTAACCTAGAAAGAAGAAGACAACCACCAAGTAGAAAAATGTAATCTTTAAGGTTTGTCGAGGTAAACCTCCTGGCCTGTGGGAAGGTTACCTTTGTGATCCTCGAAGCCTATAGGCAAGAGGAGTATTGTTCTTGGAGGAAGCTTTGAAGTAACTCCAAGTTCATGGTCATAGTCAAGAGTCTTGGCTGGGGATTATCATGGAAGTATGTCTTCTAAACTATTTTATCTGTGGGATCCGAATGAGTTGGATATTGAGTCGTTCCTACAACTCCTAGGACTAGGGAACTGTACAACATCATTGCGATGATTGGAAGTGGGATAGGGATATTCCATATCTAGGGAGTACCTAGGTAGAAGGATCGTTAGGTAGGGATTAAGTGAGGGGTTGTAAGCTTAAGACTAGTTTAGCTACGAATTAATACTGCTGATAGTGGACTTTATTCCTAGCTTGGTATGCTCCCAGAGTAGGTGTGATTTCACCGAACAGGGTCAATAATTACTGGTGTAATTTATCTTTCAGTTTGGCATAATTTTATGTATATACCTTGTTGATGTTTCTTGACAGATCACATGTCTCGACATCTTTCACGACATATAGATCTGTTACGCCAGAATTTCACCCTAGCTTAGGATACTCACAAATATAACACTACAATATACAAGAGTTAGTTGACTTTTTATTGCAATAGCACTTGATATGTTGAAATCGAAAAGGTCATTTTTTCAAAAAATTTAAGGACATAATATATATCCAAACAAATTTATGATTTAGTAAATAAAATATTGGTCACACCAATAACATAGTGAAAATATAATTGTAAAAAACAACCATTTAACAATTTGATCGCGACTTTACGTGTCTATTAGTCAGGATAACTGCAAGTGCACAGTCGTGTCGTGTAGTTTTAAAAGATATCGAATCCACAGAGACTATAAATTGACCTACCGTTATCTAAAGTTACTATGTAAAGCTAAGGCTAATGATATTTGGGTTATTAATAAGGGGAAACTAAAATCTTAAATCTAGGAATATAATAATAAATGGATATCAGTATGTATTTCATCTAACTTAGGTGATCCGAAGTTCCATTGGCCAGATTTTAATTAAATCAAAGATCTTTACTAACTATGTTATTTAAAAGTCCTCCTCTCAAACTCTCGCTCTATTGATTCAGACTACGATCCTAACTCATAATGTACGCTCTCGCCATCCCATTAGATTTAGAAAAGCTTTTTGGAAACAACGTAATTAATAAAATGCTTGTTTTATGAAGTAGTTATCTACTTAAATCTCCTAATCTCAAACTCTCGCTCTGTTGACTCGAAACATGCTACTATCCCTAACGTATGCTTTCGCCATCCCGCGCGGGTTTAAAAACACTTTTTGAAAATAAATAAGTTCTAATTAGTTTTAATACGCTTTCGCCATCCTTAAAACTAATGTCCTATGTCTACTATCCAGTTAAAGATCTCAAACTTTCGCTCTATTGATTTTAACCTTTGACCGTCTTAAGCCCTCAAACTTTCGCTCTATTGGTTTTAAGACTTACTAATTAAATTAGACATACAAACCAAAAACAAGTGATATTAAATAAAACATAATTAAGCCAATTTATTTCGGATCCCACTGTTAACTTACTTTACATACCGATATCTAAATAAATTAGCCAGACATATTAATATGGTTAAACATGCATAAATAAATTCGGTTCATAATATTAGGCATATTAATTGGCATATAATATATCATGAAATAATAATAATAATTAAAGCGGTAAATAGAAACCTGGATAATATAAATCGGAAATAAAACTTGAATCTTGGAGTACTTGAACTTCCACCACAAGACGGTTGGATTGTTCTTCGATAAATTATTCGATCAAATAAAAACAAGGAAATAAAATACTATGATCTAACGTAAGGTTAGATCGTGTTAAAAGTTCACAACAATTTCCGATGTAGATATTGTTGTGAGAAAAGATAAACAGAATAGAAAACAATTGCTGGAAATAAAATGCTGGAATAAAAATGCAGAAGAAAAACTGTGGCTGGGACAAAGCATGGTCCAACCGTTTTTCACTTCGTAGAGGCCTCTATTTATAATGAGAAATGTGGTAACTGCTTCTTCACGTGTTCCTCTTTCTTCCCCGAGAATTTAGGAACGGTTTTGACTTGGAAAGAGTTGGAGACGTGCGCCTTGTGTGAGAAAGAAGTGGAGCAAATAGTGGAGAGGTGGAGACGGGCGTCTCCATTTGTGACGTGGTCATTTATGGGCTTTGGGCCTTTGGAGACGGCGGTCTCCAACTTTGGAGATGGGTATCTCAACTTTGGAGACGGGGGTCTCAGTTTGGAGACGGGGGTCTCCAACTTTGGAGATGGGCATCTCCCTCTATTTTCGTGGATTGGGCTTTGTTTCTTTAGGAATTTGGGTTTTCTTTGCACCCCTTTCTTACTTCAGCACCCCTTTTTCATCTTTTAAGCATAAATAGTAGTGGATTTAGCTCCATTTCTTCTCCTTTTCACAAATAGTCCTCAAAACGAACATAAAACCTAAAACAATGAAAATACCAGCATAATACCAACATAAAACAACATAATTAAAATAAAATAGGGAAATAATTTATGTAAATCAAGCCAAATATGTGATACATTTTCGCGTTATCAAATACCCCCACACTTAAACCATTGCTTGTCCTCAAGCAATCAACCACACGGTAAAAAGAAATAGTTAAGCTCGATTCGAAACAAGGGCATGACACGACTCCTAATCATATTTGTGTTAGGCAAATGTTACATCGATAGGTAATAGATATCAACACCAAGGATACCGTAATGACACAATGTTCAAAAACTCCCTCCTTATACAAACCAATTCGAATTATGCCATTATAACTCAACCTATATCTCTCGTTTTTCCTTTCACTCTTTTCATTCAAGCGCAATCACATTAAGCCCGTTATCCGTACACGCACGTAGTAGGGAAATCGGTTAGCGACTATGATCCTTTTCTTTTCTTTAGCACGGGGTTCTGGTTTTTTAAATGGTGAAGCCCCATCTTTCCCAACTGCCGTTGCGGGGGATCGAACCATAGTCCACCCTACCAAGCCCAGTACCAGTGACCTTTAGGCCAACCAACAGTGGGTGCTAATTATTAAATCCTTATTGGCTTAACAACCGTTGGGCTAAATGACCGTGTGAGGGTCACCTAACTTAGAAGGTTATTTTTCAATCAAAACATTTATTTATAAAAAACAGGATCATTCACTTATATTCATCGACTCCCTACGTAGTTTGTGCTTAAGATGGTGCCGACTGCTAATATAAACTACTTAAGAGCTACTTTGAAAACTTGAGCCTAAGGTCTCGACATAATGGGCATCCAAATTGATATCACATAATGAGGGGGTTTAGGGTGTCAGGACGGTATCGATGTTGTTGAAACATCTCCAAGTCTTTCTAACAATGCCTAAAGTGTGACAACCTCTATACTCTCAGAGTGTGTATGCCATGTGTCAAAATTCAAATTTTTGTTGGAGGTTAAAATTTTCAAATTTTGGGGAAATTCGATAACAACAGAAAATCATATATAAAGACTTGACAACATAACTAGAAAACAATAAAACAACAAATGAAAGCGGTAAAGCTTCTCCCCCACACTTAAACCAAACATTGTCCTCAATGTTTTGATCCAAGGTGGAGAAGAAAATTCAGAACCTATATAGATGCTACCGGCGGGCTATCACAACCAAATCTGCTCCGCGTCCGGAGGAAATACCTTTTCCTATCATGCTCATCAACTGTGTCACCACCAGCAGCAACACTCGTAGGAATGTGCGTGGAGACCCATTCATCTTTGAGATGATCGTCTATAGATTTTTCGCCTAGATATGGCCGTGACGTGACAGGTAATCCATATCTTTATTTTCTGCAAATTCAAACAATAAAAGGAAAACATTAAATTGAAAACTCGTGGGTTGCCTCCCACGCAGCGCTTTTTTTTAACATCGATAGCTTGACGGCTTAAGAGTGCAAGCACTCAAGGTGGTTCTCTCGAGAATGACTCCTCGGTTGAACTTTTAGCGAACCTCATTTTCCATGGCCACTTATCAAGCCATCTCACATATCCCTCACCTTTTCTTTTCTTTCTTCCGTGGGGTGGTTCATTCATTTGAAATCGTGGTGGCGGTTCTGGATCTATCCTAAGTTTCAGTTTTTCGAGTTCAGGCTCAGTGATATTATCCACCACCTCAAAGGTTAACCTTACCCTCTTATCACTAATGATATCCTTAGTTTCATGGTCGCCTAAATTTCTCTTTTTATGCAAGACTTCAAATAAGGGTGCATTAGTGTGGATATTTTCCAATATCTTCACATACATTATGGATTTGGAGTCTACCTTAGCTTCCACAAAAATTTGCGGGAAAGAAATCGGTGGTGTATAGGGAAGAGGAATAACAATAGGTGTTTTCCTCTCTACCTCTTCTACAACCTCCCTTTCAGATGGTGTTGGTGGATTTTTCTCAATGGCCACTCTTTTCTCACTAGAAATCTCTTCAACCACATTATCACTCTCCTCGATCTCATAATTACTCTCCTCCATCTCATTATCACTCTCCTCAGGAATTTCAATCTGTTCTTCACTAATGGTTATGTCAATATACTCCTCAGGTAAGTATCCTAGTGGCTTTTGTTCAAGTTGGGCGATTTGAGTCTCTAATGCCATGTTGTGGGTCGCGAGGGACTCAACCATAATGGTCAGTTGCCTAAGGGTTTTATTGTTTTGAAGACTTTGTTTGATAAACTCTTGGTTTTGGACGGTTTGTGTCTCTACAAAGTGCTCCATCATGGCTTCTAATCTAGAGTGAGTTAGCGTCTCGTCGGGATCCTCCATTGATGTTTCGAAGTTAAAATTATGGGATTCTTGAGATTCTTCAAAGGGAGTTAGCGTTGCGTTTTGTGTTTCCTCAAAATGCTTCGTCATCATAGATTCTAGCCTAGAGAGAGTTTGTGCTTCAATGAATTCCTCCATTAAGATTTCGAGGTTGGACTTATGATAATCTTGCGACTCCTCAAAATGTTGGGTGTGGTGATCGTAGAGGAAATTTGGTTGATGATAAGTTTGCGTTGCATTGGAATCCTCTATTAATGCTTCAAGGTTAGAGTTATAGGATTCTTGTGGTTCCTCGAAGTAGGTTAGCGTCGCATTTTGCGTTTCCACAAAGCGCCTTGTCATCATAGATGTTTCATTAAAATTTTCCATTATTATTTCGAGGTCGGATTTATGGGATTATGGTGACTCCTGAAAATATTGGTTGTGGTGATCGTAGAGGAAATTCGATTGAGGATAGGTTTGGTTGGAATAAAATACTTGCGACTCCTCAAAGTTTTGGGATTGGTAATTGGAGAGGTAATTTGGGTGAGAATAAGTTTGTGACGCATTGAAATTTTCCAACAGTATCTCGAGGTCGGATTTATGGGATTCTTGGTATCCCTCGAAATATTGTTGTTGGGAGTTGTAGAAAAAGTTTGGGTGATGCATAGTAGTAAATGAAAAAAATAAAAATAAAAATAAAAATAAATGCCTTAGTCTCTACGGTGTAACAGCGAGTTACGATATCGACTTGAATAGTCCCCGGCAACGGCGCCAAAAACTTGATCGCGACTTTACGTGTCTATTAGTCGGGATAACTGCAAGTGCACAGTCGTGTCGTGTAGTTTTAAAAGATATCGAATCCACAGGGACTATAAATCGACCTACCGTTATCTAAAGTTACTATGTAAAGCTAAGGCTAATGATATTTGGGTTATTAACAAGGGGAAACTAAAATCTTAAATCTAGGAATATAATAATAAATGGATATCAGTATGTATTTCATCTAACTTAGGTGATCCGAAGTTCCATTGGCCAGATTTTAATTAAATCAAAGATCTTTACTAACTATGTTATTTAAAAGTCCTCCTCTCAAACTCTCGCTCTATTGATTCAGACTACGATCCTAACTCATAATGTACGTTCTCGCCATCCCATTAGATTTAGAAAAGCTTTTTGGAAACAACGTAATTAATAAAATGCTTGTTTTATGAAGTCGTTATCTACTTAAATCTCCTAATCTCAAACTCTCGCTCTGTTGACTCGGAACATGCTAATATCCCTAACGTATGCTTTCGCCATCCCGCGCGGGTTTAAAAACACTTTTTGAAAATAAATAAGTTCTAATTAGTTTTAATACGCTTTCGCCATCCTTAAAACTAATGTCCTATGTCTACTATCCAGTTAAAGATCTCAAACTTTAGCTCTATTGATTTTAACCTTTGACCGTCTTAAGCCCTCAAACTTTCGCTCTATTGGTTTTAAGACTTACTAATTAAATTAGACATACAAACCAAAAACAAGTGATATTTAATAAAATATAATTAAGCCAATTTATTTCGGATCCCACGGTTAACTTACTTTACATACCGATATCTAAATAAATTAGCCAGACATATTAATATAGTTAAACATGCATAAATAAATTTGGTTCATAATATTAGGCATATTAATTGGCATATAATATATCATGCAATAATAATAATAATAATTAAAGCGGTAAATAGAAACCTGGATAATATAAATCGGAAATAAAACTTGAATCTTGGAGTACTTGAACTTCCACCACAAGACGGTTGGATTGTTCTTCGATAAATTATTCGATCAAATAAAAACAAGGAAATAAAATACTATGATCTAACGTAAGGTTAGATCTAGTTAAAAGTTCACAACAATTTTCGGTGTAGAAATTGTTGTGAGAAAAGATAAACAAAATAGAAAACAATTGCTGGAAATAAAATGCTGGAATAAAAATGCAGAAGAAAAACTGTGGCTGGGACAAAGCATGGTCCAACCCTTTTTCACTTTGTAGAGGCCTCTATTTATAATGAGAAATGTGGTAACTGCTTCTTCACGTGTTCCTCTTTCTTCCCCCGGAATTTAGGAACGGTTTTGACTTGGAAAGAGTTGGAGACGTGCGCCTTGTGTGAGAAAGAAGTGGAGAAAATAGTGGAGAGGTGGAGACGGGCGTCTCCATTTGTGACGTGGTCATTTGTGGGCTTTGGGCCTTTGGAGACGGGGGTCTCCAACTTTGGAGATGGCACCCCTTTCTTACTTCAGCACCCCTTTTTCATCTTTTAAGCATAAATAGTAGTGGATTTAGCTCCATTTCTTCTCCTTTTCACAAATAGTCCTCAAAACGAACATAAAACCTAAAACAATGAAAATACCAGCATAATACCAACATAAAACAACATAATTAAAATAAAATAGGGAAATAATTTATGTAAATCAAGCCAAATATGTGATACATTTTCGCGTTATCACAATCATATAATTGTAAAAGACATGTGAATAAGTTGAACAATCTTAATTTTGAAGAATGTAAATTTACTTTTCAACCATTCCTAAATGTATGTGTGCATAATTTGACCTTCTTTTTACTATAAACTAATGGAAATAACAATCTTGACTAATAAGAGTATCATTAAGAAACCAACAAATTCTAGAATCAAAATGAAGCTATAAAATAAGACAATGTATACACCAATAAATATTCAAGATTTATTCTTAAAATTCTTATCAGAATTTTTCTGATTTTCCAAGTGTCCATAGCCAACCAAGAGAGACGCCAACAAGTATACCGCTTAACATCCATAGAGCAAGCAAATTGCCCAAAGTGTTCTGCTCTGGACCCTATAAAATCGTAAACATGCAACGTTTTGATTATAATAATTCACAAAATCCTACAATTTTAGTGAAGGTTAGAAAATAAACTAACCTTGTACCCCTTAGGAACCAATGTGTAAATGCATACAGTGAGATATCCATTGGACAATCCCAAATATGATACCAGAAGAATCATCCATCCTTGATCACCATATTTAGCAGTGACGTAAAAGGCTGGAATCAACAAGAATCTAGAAAGAGATGTGATTAGCAATCCCTTTCTAGATTCCCACTTCAAGCACTTGAAGATGGGAATGTAGGATGAAATCAAATCAGTGATGTTGTAGACAGTGATCAAAACAAGTGGGTACCTAAACATATAATCGCAAATGTTTTTTTAATTAAAATTCACTTTCAAACTTTGAAGCATAAAGCGATAGTGAAATGGTAAATTATTACCATTCTCCTAGCCTATGCAATCCAGTATCTTCATACAAAAATCCAGGCAAAATAGATAGGGTCAAGACATATGTAAGGAATAAGGCAAATGCATGGTCAATGTTTTGAAGAAAAAGCTTCTTAGCTCCTAACCGCTCTTGTTCATTAAGATCACATTCAACCTATACACAAAGTTCAAAATCTCTAAGTACATTAGTAAAAAAAGTATTGAACATAAGCTATATAAATATAACTGTTAAAACTACAAGTTTAAATAAATTACTTGTTGGTTTGTCTGGATTCCGGCAACTGCAAGATCTGCTGCAACTGTTGTTGCTCCTTCTGAAGATGCTTTTGAACGGTAATACTTAACTATAGACAATTTTGGAAAATAAAAGGCATATACCAGAACACTTAGAAGTTCAAAAAATGTTGAGATGGCTAGACTTAACACTGCAAAATAAAATGAGTTAATAAAATATTGAATAAAATATGCAAAACCTTATGAGTTAACAAAGAATAATAAACATACAAGCTCCTTTGCGAAGACCGTTCTTCGATTTTTCAAAATAATATTTTGTGAAAAGTCTTATTGCGCACGCAATCGCTCCGGATGCTGTTATTCCGCCAATAAATGACTGTATAACAAAATTTTAAATTTAGGACTACATAAAGATTATAATTATCACTACCTCACTAAAAAAAGGTTAAGAAGTTTTTTATAAGCATAACTTTAGAGAGAAGAAGAGATATATTAGTCCAATAAACTTATATCTTTTTCAAAAAAATATATTATTCCTTAAAATCTAGAATCTATACAATGTCAACCCTATTAGAAGATACAAAATCAATTAAGATAAATCAATGGAGAATTATGTTCATTTGGAGAAGATGAAGTTTAGAGAATTGAGAGAGAGAGAGAGAGAGAGAGAGAGAGAGAGAGAGAGAGAGAGAGAGAGAGAGAGAGGTAATCGGCATTAACAACAACAGGGAGTAGTCAGTCCCTTATATACAATAAAGTTACAAATGATTGGAATCACCCAAAACAATTAAAACAGAAAAATAAAACTAGTAAGCTATAATTTAATCGGTTACGGAAAATAGCGTAACCGATTACACCACAAACACAACACCACTGAATCAGTTTTACGAGCCTGTAACCGTTTACACCAAGTGCAAGAAAACAGTATTTTTAGCAAACCCTACATATAATTTAATTTAACAATGTTATATTTCCTCCTCTAAAAAATTTGCCGAAAAACAAAAAAAATAATTTATTAGAAATGCCTACCTGAATGAATTTCGGACACATATAGGAGAGGTCACCAGATATACCCCCTTGGACAAACGCATGAGCAATTCCAAAAGAAGCATAAATTGTGCATAGACCAATGTATGGTCCAATCCCCCCAGCCCCGGATGTCGCTATATCTAACTAAAAATCAAATAGGGTGAATTTATAATCGCTAGGAAAAGAAAAATAGATCGAAGATCAATAGAAGTTGTTAGGGTAACGCAAAATTTAGAGTAAATTAAGAAATACTTACGGTAAGAACCAACATAGAAGAAGTGAAGAAAATTGTATATCCCGTCAAGTTCCTCATCCGGGTACTGATATTTGCCTCATAGTGTGCCAATATCAATGTCGCCACCAATGCAAATGGTTGATAAACAATGGTGAGCACTCGAACAGGGTGATATTTCTTCGTTGTAGAAAAAAAATTATTAGCAAGGTTGTTTTTTTTTTAGCAAGATTGTTAAAATCATGATTTATAACATAAACATTTCACGATTTTAGGTCTTTGTGTTTAAATTGTAAGTAAAAACGTTTTTAAATATGTAAAATTGTATCTAGGGTCGCTTTTAAATGATTTAAATTGGTCTTAAATCAATAAAATCATGTAAAATCATTGAATTTTACTCTTTGAACCGATTTTGGATTCTTTTCTTAATCAAATTCTAAAATGTCCATTTTATATTTTGCCCCACGATAACTTCTTCGTCACTTTTATTTTATTTTATTTACAATAAACGACTTATTCTCCCACACGTATTTGATAAACTTATCAAGTTTATGATTTTTAGATAATATTTTGGATATTATTTTTTATGATTTTGTGGGTAATTTATGTAGTTTGACACAAATTTATAAATATTACACTTTATAAATGTGATTTAGTATATTTTTGATTTTATAATTAAAATAAAATTTTATATTATTGATGCAGTTAAATTGTGTGTGTGTGTGTGTGTGTGTGTGTGTGTGTGTGTGTGTGTGTGTGTGTGTGTGTGTGTGTGTGTGTGTGTGTGTGTGTGTGTGTGTGTGTGTGTGTGTGTGTGTGTGTGTGTGTGTGTGTGTGTGTGTGTGTGTGTGTGTGTGTGTGTGTGTGTGTGTGTGTGTGTGTGTGTGTGTGTGTGTGTGTGTGTGTGTGTGTGTGTGTGTGTGTGTGTGTGTGTGTGTGTGTGTGTGTGTGTGTGTGTGTGTGTGTGTGTGTGTGTGTGTGTGTGTGTGTGTGTGTGTGTGTGTGTGTGTGTGTGTGTGTGTGTGTGTGTGTGTGTGTGTGTGTGTGTGTGTGTGTGTGTGTGTGTGTGTGTGTGTGTGTGTGTGTGTGTGTGTGTGTGTGTGTGTGTGTGTGTGTGTGTGTGTGTGTGTGTGTGTGTGTGTGTGTGTGTGTGTGTGTGTGTGTGTGTGTGTGTGTGTGTGTGTGTGTGTGTGTGTGTGTGTGTGTGTGTGTGTGTGTGTGTGTGTGTGTGTGTGTGTGTGTGTGTGTGTGTGTGTGTGTGTGTGTGTGTGTGTGTGTGTGTGTGTGTGTGTGTGTGTGTGTGTGTGTGTGTGTGTGTGTGTGTGTGTGTGTGTGTGTGTGTGTGTGTGTGTGTGTGTGTGTGTGATGAGAATGGATAAGTTATATGAGAATGTGAGAATGAACAAGAACCATTAGATTGAAAAAAAATGGTTGAGATTAAATTGTGATCTTTAATAAATCATGTGTCATTAAGAAGAAAGAGAAATTATTAATCAAATTTTAAAAAATATCTTTCAATCTCAACCATTAAATATAAATCCAATGGTTGTTATTACATTCTCACATTTTCATATAACTTATATATATATATATATATATATATATATATATATATATATATATATATATATATATATATATATAAACAGAATAAAAAACATAACATTAGACAAATCGATTTTTACCGGAAACACTTTATAGTAATAGTCACCCATCGTCCACATGTTGTTTAGGGTAATAAGGGAGCCAAGTCCTAGAATGAAGCATACAACCATTGCCTGAGGTTTACCCTGTTTGTAACGAATTGCTTGAGTTTAAGTTATGTTAAGCAAATGAAAAGAAAAATAATTAATTTCATACCTCAACTCTTCCTGATACCTCAACTTTAGCTATAACCATTCTAAATAACGGTCTGTCACAACAACAATGGAATTGGCATTATCAAAACTCATTAATAGAAACTACATACTAACTTTTAAGAAATTATAAGTATTTCAATAATTCAATGCAAATTATCTGTGGATACGGAATTAATTAAATTAAGAGATAAAAAATAATTAAAGATTGAAAAGAGTACATGCATTTTATTTTTCCAAAAAAATAAGAAGTAAAATAAAGTAGCATTTGAGCAAGAATAAGATAATTAACTTGACTGAAGTGTTTTTTAAAAGAGAAAAAAATAGAAATCAAAAGGAATAAGAAAACTACATCAAATCAACAATCCTCACGAAAATCTTGAAAATCAAAAGAAAACAAAAATACCGACAGTTCCACTAGTTGGAGAGTATAAAATTTATAAAAGAATATATCATAAAGTTTAATAATAATAAAGAGTATAGCATCAAAAAAACAAGAAAAAAAATGCTACTCACAGCAAAAGAAGAAGCGATAGAAGAGGAGATGAAAAATGTAAAGACACAAAAAAGCAGCAAACACAAATAATATATATATTTTTTCTTTTAAGATTCTTACAAAATGGTAAAAAAAAAAAACGAAACTTATGACTTTACAGTGGGTAAGGCACTTCCTTCCAGTCACTTTTATAGTAGGAAAACAAAACGACTTTATAAGGCACTCATGTTGAGTTTTCATCACTATTATCAATAAAATTCATTATTTTTAAATGATTTAATATTATAACTTTTAATAAAATAATTCAAACAATATTATGCACAAAAAATATGTGCATTTAAAAAGTGGTCCAAATAACTTTCTTTATTCTAATAAACACAATTTACCTATTGATAAAAAAAATTTAATATTTATTTACTACATAGTGCAATTAAATTAATGCTATCTCGTTCATAGAGTGGTACATTAAACTAAATTCAGTGAATTTACTCAAGCATACAAAAGTGGTCCAACTCTTTAATTAAATTTAAAAAGGGTATAATCATAATTTTGACTCATATTTTATATCTAGTTACAAAAATTTATATTTAATTTAATTTCTTAGTAAATGTGTGAAAATGTTATTTTTATGTATAATAAACTTTTAAATACAAACACAAGTATCTTAACTTTGGAATTGGAGACATCATTTTTCCAAATAAAAAAAAAAACCTTAATTACAATTTTGGTCCTTTTATTTTAGTCTTCCCATTTTAAAATTCGGTTTTTATATTTTCAAAAAAACCAACTTTTCTAATTTACGGAAAAAATCGACTCTTTTTTCGGAAAAAATCAATTTATATATTTTCAAACAAATCAACTTCTTTATTTTAAAACAAATCGATTTTTTTTTATTTTTGCAAAAATGATTTTATTTTCTTCGGAAAAAGCGATTTTTGTTATTTTCGAAAAAATTGACTTTTCTAATTTTTCCAAAAAAAATCAACGTTTTATTTTTAAAAAAAAAATCGATTTTATTTTCTTTAGAAAAATCTGTTTTTGGGTATTTTGAGAAAACTCATTTTTTAATTTTTTGGAAAAAATCGACATTTTTTATTTTTGAAAAAATCGACTTCTTTATTTTTTATTTTTTTTTTTATTTTTGAAAAAAATTTCAATTGACTTTTTTCATATTTAGAAACTTATATAACAAAATGTTCGGTTCGGAGTTGACTTGATATTGGTTAATTGTTTAACGGTTCGTATCTAGAATCATTAATAAAATATAACTTTGGTTCACTAACCATTAGTAATTGTTTGGCTATTTTTACTTCAGTTTGGCGGTTCAATTTTGTTCATGATTTTTTTTAATAACCCTAGATATGCCAATATAATAATGGCATGCTCTTAATCTATTTTCGATAAGCATAGGTGTTAGCGGTGTTGGGATTTTGAAAATCTTTTAGTACGAGGAGATGCAAAGGTGTGTTGAACTTTTAGTGACAGTTATTTGTTGTTTGTAGTTAAAACCATTGTTCAGTCATGAAAATTCTTTCACATGGCATGCCACGTAAGCCTCCGTTAGTGGAATTTAACGGGAGGGACTAATTTTAAAGACGGAAAATATTGCGAGGATGATTGTTTGAAGAAAAAATTTATAGAGATTAAAAACTTATTTAACCCAAATATCTACTAAGAATATATATATATATATATATATATATATATATATATATATATATATATATATATATATATATATATATATATATATATATATATATATATATATATATATTACTATCATTTATTAGGAACATATAAAATATCTATTTACTATTTTCTCACATGTTACTGTTAATAAAATACCTATTTTATTTTAATAATCAATTGTTTTTATTAGAAGTACAAAATTCTTATTTTTAAATGTCAAAATTTCTCTTTTATTCACGGGTCATTATTGTAACACCCCGAAATTTATTTAATTATCTAAATAAATTATTCAAAGATTTATTATGAAAATTCAATCGAAGTTGGATTTATTAGTGATATTATAAGATGAGGAATTGGATTATTTAGTCGGTTAATCGAAGAATTAATAAAGTTGGGTTATGTTGAAGAAAATAATATTAGTAATAATATTATTTTGTTGGGTTAAGTTGTATGTGTGTTAAATAGCAAAGAAGGAGGTGCAAATAATAGGCCCAATAAGAGTATGAGAAAATATTATTATTTGATTTATTGGATTATAAGGAGAATATATGGAATTCGGTTTCTGTGAAAATAAGGTTTTGGCTTTTGGGAGAATAGATCGTGGAACGGAGTTGCTGACAAAGAGGAACAAGGTTTTGGCAGAAGAGGAATCGATCGAAGAATTGATCGGGGAAAAGGCAAAAGGCTTGCACTCAATCGGATATTAGAGGCAGCCTCCCTATACAAGGTAAGGGTGGAGTTCAACTAATATAACCGATTGTATGATGGTTGTTATGTGGGATTTAGGGTTTGTTGTACCCCAAAATTTGCCCACCTAATTTTACTTCCAATTGGCTTAGGCATCTCATAATCTCATCCATTAGGTCATTAACACATCATGCATTCATTAAGAACAATGTTGTTTCATTAAATTAGTGGTGATGGATCAAAGGCATCGACTGGATTAGGGTTTATTTCCCTATTCATGTTGCAATCAAAAGGATCCTCTTATGGAGTTTGGACACTATTATCTGGTGCACTGGTCAAATTATGAGTTATGGTGCAATACATGGTGAGTTTCATTTAGACAAAAAAAGGAACAAGTTATCTTGGACCATGAACCAAGAAAGAAGTTATTAGCATGTGGTGGACTTTTGATAAAAATTAATTATAAAAGTGGGGTGTTGACCTCAAACACATTCAAGATGTTTAGTATTCACTTTCAAATGATGTTCATGCCAGTGATACAAAGAAAGTCAATTTGAACTTTTAAAGTTCATACGGAGTTGTATTGGTGCTTGACCATGATCATAACCTATAAAAAGGATTCCAAAAGCGAAGTTGAATCACAAATACATTCCAAGAGAGTTTACATCATCCAAGTTCAAATATTGCGAAACCATATGATTACATATCTAGAAGTCCAAATGCCCTGTTATTACATTATAAGATTACATCTATGAACCTACAAACTTCAAGGCATCCAAGTTACAAAGACATTCAAAGTCCAAAGATTATACATCCTAAATCCCCATGTACTATACATTAGCCAATTCATTCTTCAGTTTAAACTAACAGTTTATAGTTACAAATAATTAATATCCCAAACTGATTGATTTGCTCTACTGGGCTAAGCCTAATTCTATTCCATCTTCACATTTCTCCTAATCCTCAAGCCTCATCCCATGCCTTGATCCGCTATGCCAAGTCTTTCACGTTCACCTTGCCGTTTCCATCATACCATACCTGCATAATTCCAACATACATTGGTTCAGAAAATTTATCAGAAAAAACAGTTCAAACAGCAGCCAACAATCAATGCATAACTTCACAAGTTCAATGAAGTACCTCACATTCAAGACAATTCACTTCACATATTCAAGCATTCTTCAGCTTGCAGCATACCATCATGTTTGGATATTTCATTCCAAATCCACAAAGTCAGTGTCATGCTTGTACGGTCAAATGCGATGCAAAAAAGAGTTTGGCAGCAAAATCAGTTCAGAAATAAAACAGTCTACAAAAAACAGCCTGCACTTCGCAAAGGTTCACATATGATAAACCGGTTCAGCATTAGTCAAATTCACTAAGAGGATCTCTACACATAAATACCTATTTGTATCTAACTTACTCCTAATGTTCAACCTGTCCCTAACTTTTCCTAACTAAATTCCCTAACTGCCAGTTAATTATCAAAACCAGTTTTTAATTCCCCCCATAACAGTTTTTAACCACTTAACAGAATTTCTAACCAACAAAAAAACAGAATTAACAAACCAATAACTACCCCCAACAGCTTCTAACTGATTTTCATAACAAACTTATAACAGAAATTCAGAGTTCAAAAACTAACCTTCTCACCTCTATATATGGGAAGCACTCTTCATTCATTGGACCTTCCTTCGTTTTTCTTCAGCCACTCTTCATCACTTCACACGATTCTTCAATCCCATTTCCTTTCACTCTCCACCAGTCCCCTCATTCATCATCATCTTCTTCCATTCTCCATTTTCAGACCTCACCATGTTTATCACCTATTTCACTCTCAATCTCCATCCCTCAACAGAACCACCACATCATTGATCCTCCTCCACCATCTTTTCAATCATCTTCAGCCATTCACACATCATAACCTCCAACCTCACCTGCAACCATCATCCACCTCCATCACTTCATGACCTTCAATCAATCTCGTTCAATCATCATCTTCGCTCAACTTTGCACCTCAATCACGAATCCACAAAACACGTATTCACCCCAGCTTCAATCTTTGACACGCTCCAGGGGCGTCGTCATCTTCAACAACAATAACAACACGCAGCAAGAACACGCAAAAGATTCAATACGCAGAAACCACACAGAAAAAGAAGCGAAGAAGAAGAAGAAGCAAGATAAAGTTAAAGCATTGAATTGAATCACCTGAAGAACTCATTCATCCGTTGCGTTTATTTCGCACGTACCAGAATCAGAATCCCCTCTCCGGTTTCCTTCAACGATCTTCGCTATTTTGCGTTTCAGGTAAGCCTTCAATACCTCTTTCCCCTTCATCGTTTTCCAATTTCTCGATACTATAATATAGCCTAAGGTGTGTGGATTCAAAACCCCAACGAATTGTTCTCTGAAACTTCGCATATCACGCTCAATTCGATTCTGAAAAATTTAGGTTTTAGGTCTTATCAGTGAGGATTAGAGAGGTGAGGAAGATGATATTTCTGTTTTGGTTTGGTGGTGGCCGGAGGCGGTATCATGACGGAGGAGAGAGGCTCACTCCGGCGCCGTCCGAGTGTAAGAGAGTGAGAACTGAGTTTCACGATTAAGTTGAATGGTCACAAGTGAAAAACCCTAAAACTCTAATTCCTCTTTTATTACATTTTCAATTAATTTTGTTATTAACCAATTTAATTATAATTAATTAGAGCTAATTGGACATTAACCAAAATTTTATTTGAATAAGATAATAATCTGAAATAATGTTGATTTGGATCAAATGTCCTTGGGCTACACGAATTCCTTTCCTACACCCCCTCTTGGCCCACCATCACCGTTTTTTGGCAATCTGAATGAACAAGCAATAACAAAGACAGCTCCTGGGCTCATGCTTTTGGGCCCTGCGCCACCTTTGGATTTTCATCATCCCTAATTTACTGTTCACCCCCCTGTTTATATCTTTTATTTAGGTTTAATTAGTTTTTTTCCTATTTCTTTTAGGTACTAAACTTACTAATTTTCTACCATCATTTTAGACCTTTAATACACAATTTTGACATAGAAAATAATCACTAAAAAATATTAGTTTAGGCTTGTATTTTAAGTCCTTTGCTTGATTAGAATTCTTGTTCTTTGTCATGTAAAAATCAATAAAAATAATAGTCCTCTAATTCACTTTCGGCACTATATTTTGCATCATTTGCTTCTATGTTTTGTACTATATTTCAAGTCTTTCTTTTAGTCATTTTTGCACTAATTTTGTATCATTGTTTTGCTTGTAATTTTACTTGTTTGTTCCTTTAGATTTAGGACCTATAATCTCCATAACCTTTAGGTTAGTCTTTTCCCATAAAATCCTAACAATTAGGTATAATCATGACACTTAGGCTAGTTACTTCATTTTTGGCTAGTTTTCTTTCCCTTTTTCTTTTCAACTTTAAAACATTTAATAAAGGAAGAGGCGGATCACACTTCACTAAAAGTGGGAGAGAAATGAGTGGGATCCATTCCCTAATCTGTTTCTCAATCACTTAGTGGGAGAGAAATGAGTGGGATTCATTCCCTAATCTGTTTCTCGATCACTATATAGAGAAATGAGTGGGATTCATTCCCTAATCTGTTTCTCGATTTCTATGTAGAGAAATGAGTGGGATTCATTCCCTAATCTGTTTCTCGATCATTATGTAGAGAAATGAGTGGGATTCATTCCCTAATCTGTTTCTCTACCATTTGGTGTGATTCAACTCGCAGATTAATTCCCCTTAAAAATCACCAACCAAAAACATCTAAAACACTTAATAAAGGCTCAGACCTAAATAAAGTAAGGAAGTGACGCGAAGCCTTGTATTGGGTTTTGTTCATCATGGAATTACATCTAAAAGACACAAACCAATTTTCTCTCTCCTTTCTCTTGCCTCCGAGGCATTCTTTCTTCTGCCTTCAGGGCATTCTTTCTCCTAATCGGACACGTTATTTCCGCTCCATTCCCAGCTTAAGACTCCAGAGGTCGAGCAGCGGAGTGCGAATGTAACTGTTCAACTAAAAAACACAAAAACAAACAAAAACTAAAGAGCCGAACTACGGCGCTCTGATTCCTGAAAAGGATACGTAGGCATTAGGTCGCGGGGCCTAAGCGAGCACAACTATTTATAAACCTTATTTTCCCCGTGTTTCTTCTTCTTTCATTTGCATGCATTCCCTTAGCATTAAGCTTTAGATTTATACACCCTTAGAATAGAACAAACATAGGTGGATACCATCGAGTACGATGGGCGTGAGGGGTGCTAGCACCTTCCCCTCGCGTAACCGACTCCCGTACCTTATCTCTGGTCGCAAGACCTTCTCTTATCCTTATTCTAGGTTTTCTGATATTCCTTTCCCTTATGGGATAAATATATTGGTGGCGACTCTGTTCACATTTTCGCGAGCGTGCGACAGCTGGCGACTCTGCTGGGGATGTGATAGACCTTTGCTGGTCCATTCTTAGCAAGTCGATCCTAGCCTTTGTTTGTTTCTTTTATTGGGTGTTTATTTATTTGTTTATGTGTTTACATTTTGTATATATGTTTGTATATCATGTCTATTTCCTGTTAGCATATCATGTTTACTTCCCGCATGCATCTGGACTATATTATGGGTCCCCGTGGGGGCCACATATTTTCTCTCTGTTTGCAGGTTGGGTGGGATGTTCTATGAGGTAAAAGGCCTAATACACAGGCTATGAGTGAACTCTAGGTACCCTAGGATAGAGTGGGAGCATAGTTTGTCTCGAGGTGTACGTCTCGGGATGGATTATGTGACTACGAGCAGAGTAGTGGTTTCAAACGGAGGTATTATCGTCACCCGCATCCGCGCTGTGGTGGTACTTACCTTCGGGCGGACCGTATACTGCGTTTCATGACCTTACCCTGACCTAGACTACACCCGTGAGTGGGGAGGGAATCATATTCTTTACAGGTGCATGTTCTGTTGGTGACTATTGGTTCTCCTAGTACTCAAAAGGCGTCGAACCTTTGATCCTGGAACATTTGACTTATACGGAAGCTCTACATCAGTTATTTATCAAGAGAGCAACGTCGAACCTCTGAATATGGAGGTTTGACCTTATATGACTTATGCAAAAGCTATCTATCAGAATCAACGTCGAACCTCTGAATCTGGAGGGTTCAACCATCTTTGACTTATGCACAAGCTGTTTATCCAGAAAGCAACGTCGAACCTCTGAATCTGGAGGATTCGACCATATCTTATTGACCATGAGAAGTTGTTATCCAAGAGGCCTTGATCCTTGATCCTGATTTATGTTGCATTTGCATCATCATTAACATTTTGCATTCATGCATGTGCATTCATGGTTACCAATACTCTTACCTATTTCTCTCCATCAGATCAGTCAAGACGATTCCTCCACACCGATATCTGACAAGAGCTCACAGAAGAAGAATCATGGAGAATTACGAACAAGATCAAGCTGCCATTAGAGAAGAGATGGATCAAATGAAAACTAAGGTCGATGCTATCCTGGAAGCTATCCAAGCCTTGCGAACTGAAAGGGTTCCTGCTACACAAGAGATTCCCGTTGTTGGTAACCAAGCTGCTGCTAGCCAACTTGAGGTCGTTCCACCTTCTTCTAATCCACTTGAGTTCCAACCAAGGACTAATGCTACTCTTGGAATGCCATTTAGCTTCATGACTGTTGATACTCTTGGAGCTTCAAACCAAGGAGGACCTATGCCTGTAACTTCTGGAGTGCCAACTATGACTGGGCCTCCTTGCTCATTTCCTATTCCACCTCCTCATACAGAGATTCCTTATCCTGCTTTCTGTGGTACTCGTTCTGCTAATCCAGAAATGCAAACAATACCAACTGTCGAAAGAGCTCGACCCGTTGAGAAATCCGCTGAGAAGTACAAAATCCTTGAGGAAAGAATTCGAGCCATTGAAGGATTTAGTGCCTATGGGATGGATGCTGAGGATATGTGTCTAGTTCCTAATTTGGTTGTCCCTCCTAAGTTCAAGACTCCCGACTTCCAGAAGTACAAGGGTTTGAGCTGTCCGAAGAGCCATATCATCATGTATTGTCGTAAGATGGCTTCTCACATCCACAACGACTCATTGCTCATTCACTGCTTCCAAGATAGCTTATCTGGGGCATCTCTGAACTGGTATATGAATCTGGAGCGTAATAGAATCCGATCTTGGAAGGATTTGTCTGATGCTTTCCTCAAGCAATATCAGTATAACATTGACATGGCACCAACTAGGTTGCAACTTCAAAATCAAGTGCAAAGGACCAATGAGACATTCAAAGAGTATGCTCAAAGGTGGAGAGAAATGGCTGCTCAAGTGAATCCACCACTTTCTGAATCCGAACTGGTTGACATGTTCATGAACACTCTTCAAGGACATTACTATGAGAGAATGGTTGGTAGTGTTTCTTCTGGTTTCTCCGATCTAGTCAGGATTGGTGAAAGAATTGAGAATGGTTTGAAAATTGGTAAGATCCAGAATCCCGCCAATGCTGCTGCTGCAAACCAATATGGGTACAAGAAACCTCAGGGTAACTTTGTCAAGAAGAAAGAAGGCGAGACCAGTGCCACCTATGCTCAAGATCAAACTCCTTGCTATCGAGTGGCCGCCACCGCCCCTCAAGCTTATGTGGCACCTGTTGGTCAACAACCTTGGGTCCCTTATCAACAATATGTCCAACAACAACAACAAGGTTTCCAACAACAAGGTTATCAGCAGAGACAAGGTCAACAGAGGCAGAATAGGCCTAAAAGGGTGTATGATCGTGTACCAATGACCTATAGCCAACTTCTCGCCGCCTTGCTTGATCAAAAACTGATCCAATTAGCTGAAGTGAGGCCTCCTCCTGATCCTCTCCCTCCAAATTACAAGATTAATGCCAAGTGTGAATTCCACTCAGGAGGATCTGGTCACACTACTGAAGAGTGCAGAGTTCTCAAAGACAAGGTTCAGGATCTGCTTGATGCAAAGGAGATTACATTCACACCTGCGGCACCTAATGTGGTCAACAATCCCATGCCACCTCACAATGGAGCTTCCACCAGTGGAACATGAAGACTTTTATGTTTGTCAGAAAACATTTCATTTGCATTAGAATAAGGCCAAACTTGCCATTGTATAGATTTCTTTAGTATTTTCAATTGTACTACTTTTGTTGTTATCAAGTACTATCCATTGTAAGAAACTCATTCTGTTTGAATAAATAAAAATGTAATATACATGTTTTTCTCAAATCATTTCATCTTTGTTATTATGTTCATTGTTACTTCACTCATTTGTCTTAAGCAACTAAAAAAGGAGAATGATGAAAATCAAAAAACACATGAACTACTAACTGTATGCTTTCGGAACAAAGATCCTGCTGACGATGTACAGGCATTGTTTCAATTCCTAAACACCGGAGTTATAAGGGAGTGAAACCTTTGTTAACCCCTTTGAGCCTAAGGAGTAGTAGTTTCTTTTCAAAAAAATATATATACAAAACCCTCAATCTTAACCAGGGGCAGGGTAGTCTTCAGTTAGTGCGACCGAGCGCTCAACTTTCAGGTATTCCATCAGAGGATCAATCATATTCCATATATCACAACAAAAGAAGAAGAGCACATTACACAATGGATGTCTCCCATTCACAAAGAAGAAGGCAGTCACAACCTTTTCATCAAATCAATCACAAATGTCATACAACTTGTTTCCGAACGAGACAAAAAAGAATGAAAAGAAAGTATTGAATCATGATCAAAAAAAGAAAGAAACAAAAGCCCGCTAAGTCAAAAAAAAAAAAAAAAAAAAAGAAGAAAGGAAGAGCTTTGAAGCAAATGACTTAGGCAAAAATTAGGGCATATCCCGCTGGACAACGAAAACCAAATTCAAAAGAAACTTGTTGTCCAGGCAAAAGTTAGGGAAAGTAAAAAACAAAGCAAAAGAAAAATCCTCCAAGGGACAAGTTGTTGTGACCATCAACAAAAGAATCAAAGGGTGGCTGCCACCTCCGCCAAAGCCGTAAAGGATCCTCATCCATCACAATCCTTCCTGAAAAGTGAATACTCGTGTCGAACTAGCTGAACGTAGGACTGGAGAACATCACGAAGAAGGGGTGGGTTAAGTAGAACTTGAGCCTTTATCCTTTGTTTCTCAAACCGTGAACCCGGCCACGTTACAACCCTCAAAAGTCCTAATTGAAGTAGGGTTCGTTCCGAAAGCATACAAACTGTAAAATCATGTCAAACTGACTCCTAATGTTGCTTGTCACTTGTGTTAGTATCAGTACAACATTTTGACAAATAAAAACTTTTCCTTTGAGATTAACATGTGCATTGCATTCTCATTATCTTCTTCAAAACAGAATTGTCTCTAATCTAGAAGCAAGTACTTGATACCAAGAAAAGTTCAACATTGAAATTCCATCGAGTAATCTTACAAGGGCAAAGTTTGGTCATCCACTGAGCAAATACCTGAAGCATCCATCTGGCGGAATAGTTCATTTCAATCTGGGGCATTCATCCCATGATCAACACTGGGGCAGACCATTGCAAATCTCCATGATTCAAGCATATCAGAGTTCTTATCTCAAAAGATCCTACAAGCTGGGGCAAGCTAGTAACAATTCATTTCTTCATCTTCAATCAAGTATCAGATATCGAGATAGGTGTCGAGGAGTCAAGCCAAACGCCTTCACCAACACTCTCACCAATACTATTCAAAAGCGATAACCCTTCCACAAGGATATCTCTCATCCCTTCATCCTGGAAACAATCATTCCATTCATAGTCATACATGCATCATGCATATCATTGCATTTTCATTATCATTTCTCCCGCATAATCCAATCATCAATAAGCAGGGGCATCCACCTCACCTTGAATCGCAAACAGAGCTTCAGAACTCCACCCAATCTATTCCATACGAAGCAGAAACCCTGAGCAATCAATACACTGCATATAGAACTCATTGCATTGCATCTCCAGAAGTGCATAAAAAATCAAACATTGCATATGAAGCATAAGCCAAGTTACTCATCAGATGAGGTCCCTACAAGTATTCAAGTTGATATTCCACTAGATCATTCAGAATTACCATTGTGGTGTCATCTCCTAAACTCATTCATGTTCATCTTCCTTCAACCCAGAGTTGATGTTTTTGTGTTCAACCCAGAGTTGATTTTCCTTTCATCTTTTAACCCCGAGTTAATTATATTTTCCCACTCAACCCAGAGTTGACGGTTATCTTTTATCCTTTCCCACTCAACCCAGAGTTGACGGTTATCTTTTATTCAACCCAGAGTTGATCCTTGTCTTTCTTTCCCACTCAACCCAGAGTTGACGGTTATCTTTTATTCAATCCAGAATTGACTTCTCCTTCCCACTCAACCCAGAGTTGACGGTTATCTTTTATCCTTTCCCACTCAACCCAGAGTTGACGGTCATCATTTGTCCTTTCCCACTCAACCCAGAGTTGACAGTTATCTTTTCTCTTTTCTCACTCAACCCAGAGTTGACAGTTATCTTTTCTCTTTTTCCACTCAACTCAGAGTTGACGGTCATCTTCTTTCTTTCCCATTCAACCCAGAGTTGATCGTTGTTTCTAATTGTTCATCTTTCCTCTTTCAACCCGGATTTGAAGTACCTTCTCTCAACCCAGAGTTGATGTCTATCTCTTGTTATTCAACCCAGAGTTGATCCATTGTTCGACCCAGAATTGATTTCCTTGCTCTCTTTCTCAACCCAGAGTTGACGCCTATATCTCTCCCCACCGATACTGATTTCACTTTCCGTTCTCAACCCAGAAGTGATGTTCACCTCTTATCCAACCCAGAGTTGATTTCCCCTTTATTCTTCGACCCAGAGTTGACCTACTTTTCTTTTTTCAACCCAAAGTTGAGTTTTATTTCATTTTTAACCCAGAGTTAATTTGTTCAATCCAGAATTGATACACTTTTCCTCAGTGGAGTTGACACTGTTTCTTCCCCAGTGGATCTTATCTCTCATCAGGCAAATTTTCAGGTTCTCTTGATATTTAATCTTCTTCTACCTTGAATGTTCGAAAGGCCAACGCCAATCTCACTTTCAGGTTTAAGACGATTAAATAGGGGCAGCTGTTGTACCCCAAAATTTGCCCACCTAATTTTACTTCCAATTGGCTTAGGCATCTCATAATCTCATCCATTAGGTCATTAACACATCATGCATTCATTAAGAACAATGTTGTTTCATTAAATTAGTGGTGATGGATCAAAGGCATCGACTGGATTAGGGTTTATTTCCCTATTCATGTTGCAATCAAAAGGATCCTCTTATGGAGTTTGGACACTATTATCTGGTGCACTGGTCAAATTATGAGTTATGGTGCAATACATGGTGAGTTTCATTTAGACAAAAAAAGGAACAAGTTATCTTGGACCATGAACCAAGAAAGAAGTTATTAGCATGTGGTGGACTTTTGATAAAAATTAATTATAAAAGTGGGGTGTTGACCTCAAACACATTCAAGATATTTAGTATTCACTTTCAAATGATGTTCATGCTAGTGATACAAAGAAAGTCAATTTGAACTTTTAAAGTTCATACGGAGTTGTATTGGTGCTTGACCATGATCATAACCTATAAAAAGGATTCCAAAAGCGAAGTTGCATCACAAATACATTCCAAGAGAGTTTACATCATCCAAGTTCAAATATTGCGAAACCATATGATTACATATCTAGAAGTCCAAATGCCCTGTTATTACATTATAAGATTACATCTATGAACCTACAAACTTCAAGGCATCCAAGTTACAAAGACATTCAAAGTCCAAAGATTATACATCCTAAATCCCCATGTACTATACATTAGCCAATTCATTCTTCAGTTTAAACTAACAGTTTATAGTTACAAATAATTAATATCCCAAACTGATTGATTTGCTCTACTGGGCTAAGCCTAATTCTATTCCATCTTCACATTTCTCCTAATCCTCAAGCCTCATCCCATGCCTTGATCCGCTATGCCAAGTCTTTCACGTTCACCTTGCCGTTTCCATCATACCATACCTGCATAATTCCAACATACATCGGTTCAGAAAATTTATCAGAAAAAACAGTTCAAACAGCAGCCAACAATCAATGCATAACTTCACAAGTTCAATGAAGTACCTCACATTCAAGACAATTCACTTCACATATTCAAGCATTCTTCAGCTTGCAGCATACCATCATGTTTGGATATTTCATTCCAAATCCACAAAGTCAGTGTCATGCTTGTACGGTCAAATGCGATGCAAAAAAGAGTTTGGCAGCAAAATCAGTTCAGAAATAAAACAGTCTACAAAAAACAGCCTGCACTTCGCAAAGGTTCACATATGATAAACCGGTTCAGCATTAGTCAAATTCACTAAGAGGATCTCTACACATAAATACCTATTTGTATCTAACTTACTCCTAATGTTCAACCTGTCCCTAACTTTTCCTAACTAAATTCCCTAACTGCCAGTTAATTATCAAAACCAGTTTTTAATTCCCCCCATAACAGTTTTTAACCACTTAACAGAATTTCTAACCAACAAAAAAACAGAATTAACAAACCAATAACTACCCCCAACAGCTTCTAACTGATTTTCATAACAAACTTATAACAGAAATTCAGAGTTCAAAAACTAACCTTCTCACCTCTATATATGGGAAGCACTCTTCATTCATTGGACCTTCCTTCGTTTTTCTTCAGCCACTCTTCATCACTTCACACGATTCTTCAATCCCATTTCCTTTCACTCTCCACCAGTCCCCTCATTCATCATCATCTTCTTCCATTCTCCATTTTCAGACCTCACCATGTTTATCACCTATTTCACTCTCAATCTCCATCCCTCAACAGAACCACCACATCATTGATCCTCCTCCACCATCTTTTCAATCATCTTCAGCCATTCACACATCATAACCTCCAACCTCACCTGCAACCATCATCCACCTCCATCACTTCATGACCTTCAATCAATCTCGTTCAATCATCATCTTCGCTCAACTTTGCACCTCAATCACGAATCCACAAAACACGTATTCACCCCAGCTTCAATCTTTGACACGCTCCAGGGGCGTCGTCATCTTCAACAACAATAACAACACGCAGCAAGAACACGCAAAAGATTCAATACGCAGAAACCACACAGAAAAAGAAGCGAAGAAGAAGAAGAAGCAAGATAAAGTTAAAGCATTGAATTGAATCACCTGAAGAACTCATTCATCCGTTGCGTTTATTTCGCACGTACCAGAATCAGAATCCCCTCTCCGGTTTCCTTCAACGATCTTCGCTATTTTGCGTTTCAGGTAAGCCTTCAATACCTCTTTCCCCTTCATCGTTTTCCAATTTCTCGATACTATAATATAGCCTAAGGTGTGTGGATTCAAAACCCCAACGAATTGTTCTCTGAAACTTCGCATATCACGCTCAATTCGATTCTGAAAAATTTAGGTTTTAGGTCTTATCAGTGAGGATTAGAGAGGTGAGGAAGATGATATTTCTGTTTTGGTTTGGTGGTGGCCGGAGGCGGTATCATGACGGAGGAGAGAGGCTCACTCCGGCGCCGTCCGAGTGTAAGAGAGTGAGAACTGAGTTTCACGATTAAGTTGAATGGTCACAAGTGAAAAACCCTAAAACTCTAATTCCTCTTTTATTACATTTTCAATTAATTTTGTTATTAACCAATTTAATTATAATTAATTAGAGCTAATTGGACATTAACCAAAATTTTATTTGAATAAGATAATAATCTGAAATAATGTTGATTTGGATCAAATGTCCTTGGGCTACACGAATTCCTTTCCTACACCCCCTCTTGGCCCACCATCACCGTTTTTTGGCAATCTGAATGAACAAGCAATAACAAAGACAGCTCCTGGGCTCATGCTTTTGGGCCCTGCGCCACCTTTGGATTTTCATCATCCCTAATTTACTGTTCACCCCCCTGTTTATATCTTTTATTTAGGTTTAATTAGTTTTTTTCCTATTTCTTTTAGGTACTAAACTTACTAATTTTCTACCATCATTTTAGACCTTTAATACACAATTTTGACATAGAAAATAATCACTAAAAAATATTAGTTTAGGCTTGTATTTTAAGTCCTTTGCTTGATTAGAATTCTTGTTCTTTGTCATGTAAAAATCAATAAAAATAATAGTCCTCTAATTCACTTTCGGCACTATATTTTGCATCATTTGCTTCTATGTTTTGTACTATATTTCAAGTCTTTCTTTTAGTCATTTTTGCACTAATTTTGTATCATTGTTTTGCTTGTAATTTTACTTGTTTGTTCCTTTAGATTTAGGACCTATAATCTCCATAACCTTTAGGTTAGTCTTTTCCCATAAAATCCTAACAATTAGGTATAATCATGACACTTAGGCTAGTTACTTCATTTTTGGCTAGTTTTCTTTCCCTTTTTCTTTTCAACTTTAAAACATTTAATAAAGGAAGAGGCGGATCACACTTCACTAAAAGTGGGAGAGAAATGAGTGGGATCCATTCCCTAATCTGTTTCTCAATCACTTAGTGGGAGAGAAATGAGTGGGATTCATTCCCTAATCTGTTTCTCGATCACTATATAGAGAAATGAGTGGGATTCATTCCCTAATCTGTTTCTCGATTTCTATGTAGAGAAATGAGTGGGATTCATTCCCTAATCTGTTTCTCGATCATTATGTAGAGAAATGAGTGGGATTCATTCCCTAATCTGTTTCTCTACCATTTGGTGTGATTCAACTCGCAGATTAATTCCCCTTAAAAATCACCAACCAAAAACATCTAAAACACTTAATAAAGGCTCAGACCTAAATAAAGTAAGGAAGTGACGCGAAGCCTTGTATTGGGTTTTGTTCATCATGGAATTACATCTAAAAGACACAAACCAATTTTCTCTCTCCTTTCTCTTGCCTCCGAGGCATTCTTTCTTCTGCCTTCAGGGCATTCTTTCTCCTAATCGGACACGTTATTTCCGCTCCATTCCCAGCTTAAGACTCCAGAGGTCGAGCAGCGGAGTGCGAATGTAACTGTTCAACTAAAAAACACAAAAACAAACAAAAACTAAAGAGCCGAACTACGGCGCTCTGATTCCTGAAAAGGATACGTAGGCATTAGGTCGCGGGGCCTAAGCGAGCACAACTATTTATAAACCTTATTTTCCCCGTGTTTCTTCTTCTTTCATTTGCATGCATTCCCTTAGCATTAAGCTTTAGATTTATACACCCTTAGAATAGAACAAACATAGGTGGATACCATCGAGTACGATGGGCGTGAGGGGTGCTAGCACCTTCCCCTCGCGTAACCGACTCCCGTACCTTATCTCTGGTCGCAAGACCTTCTCTTATCCTTATTCTAGGTTTTCTGATATTCCTTTCCCTTATGGGATAAATATATTGGTGGCGACTCTGTTCACATTTTCGCGAGCGTGCGACAGGGTTGTATAATTTTACTGCTAAATTGTGTTCATGTGCTGAATTATGATTTCTGTGATTTTGTTATGTATCGGTTGATCTGGATTTATAACGAAGTTGGTTTGTGGTTGTTAATTGTTGGCATATGTTGCGTTGAATTGAGTCTGGAAAATATATGTTGATGGATCGATGAAATTGTGTTGAAAAAGTCATAAGTTGTATGTGTGTTCTGGGTACCAAAAAGGCTAAGAACGGGAAGGTATGAACAAGTGGAGACGGGGATCACAAAGTGGTGACTGTTCCCCCCCCCCCCACATATAGGAGACGGACGTCTCCCTAATCTTCCCCAACATTGGAGATCGGCGTCTCCGTGGATGCAAGTAGGTGGAGGCGGGCGCCTCCCTCCCTTAGTGGGCCCTTGTTTTCTTTGATGTGTGATACGTGACTTTGGTGACTACCTATGCTACTTTGTAAACTTTAGCATAATTAAGTGAACTTTGACTTTGGATTGTTTCATAAAAATAATATAGACTTAAAGTAATGAAATAAAGGGGATTCAATGATTTAGTAATGGTTCAGTAAGTTACAGGATTTGTCTGTTTGGCAGAAGAATGGTAACAAGTATTAGTAGCCCTGTGTTAATTTGTTTCACGAAATTAAGTAGGTGGTCTAATTCATAGCAGTGAACATGTATATGGATATCAGATGAAGAAGTAGTGACAATTTAGTAGTGGATTGTTTAGTAGCAGAAAACTAATAACTGACAGAATATGTGTAACAGGAAATAATTACTAGTATCTAAAGTTGAAATTTTGACAGGAAGTTAATAGTGCAGGAATGGCTTATATTAGTAGGAGTAAATTTCATAGGAATATGTAGTGGAATAAATAGATGTTGCAGGGAGAATAAAAACAGTACCGATTAGCCGAATTAGTAGATTTAAGTGGTATAACTAATTAACTGGAATTAGTTGAAAATTTTCAGGGTCGGTCGGTTATATTTGTAGATTTGATTGATTTGTTTGTTGTAATTATGTCTAATAAGTTAATTATGTCTAATAATTGTTGATGAGTTGCTATTGAATGTATTGTTTTGAATACTTGTTGTTGATTTCGTTGTTGTTTGGAATACGTTGTTGGTTATAAGTTGTTGTTGATTAAGTTGTAGGTCGAATGACCAATGTTGGATTACGTTGATGCAATTGTTGCATGTTCAAGTTGTTGTTTCATTGTTGTTGTTCTGGTTGTCATTGTGGTTGATGTTGCATGGCATACATTGCATTGTTTAAGTTGGCCTTGATGGCACCTGTTTAAGTTGGCCTTGATGGCACCCTATTTAAGTTGTTGAAATGCCTCGATAACCTGGCATATGTTTAAGTTGGGAGTTCTGCTCCAAATGGTACCACATGCATTTGCATAGTTGTGTCCATTTTAAGTCGTTGTGAAGTTAACGTTGTTATGATTTGTTGTTGATATAAGTTGTGTTGGTTTGAGTTGTGAAATAATTATTGTAATTATCGTGATAATTGTTGTTGCTGATGTTTTGTTATAATTGTTGTTAAAAATTGTTGCTAAAGTTATTGTTATAACTGTTGTTGTTAGTAATTATTATAATTGTTGTTTGAAGGTGGTGATAATTGTATGATCTGATCTAATATATTAATTATCATACTTTTTTTATATTTTCGATATCTCACCCCTTTTGAATGATGTTTCCCTACCATGGAAAACGGACAAGTATTCAAGATAGCGGTGGAAGTTTGAAGAGATTTTATGTAGTCTTTAGTAGCTGTTAGTCGAGTTGGTGTCTTGATTTGATACGTAGCACTCGGGATGAGATCATGATTGTATTTGTTGTTTTGTTGCTGTTGTATTATTATAGCTGTTGAAATCCAAGTTGAATATTAAGAAGTGATTATTGTTGTTTTAAGTTGTTTTTAGTTGAATAAAAGTTGATGAATAATTATAAGTTGAAGTTTGATATAGCTGAATAAAGTTGTGTGCGAATTATAATTTCAAAGTTGTAGGTTCCGAATGCTATGTATCAAAGATAAATGAAATACATGTTGTTTGTGGTTTTAAGTTGAAAATGTAATGCCTCATGTTTGATGTTTAAAATTTTCCGTACTCTGATTTAATTATAATTACTAGGTAGAAAATGGGGTGTTACAATTATCATAGAAATATATATTTTATTTTAATTAATAATTGTTTTATTTAAGACACAAAATTCTTATTTTCAAATGTTAAATTTTTTATTTTTTTCGCAGGTCACTATCATCAAAATATCCATTTTATTTTAATTAAAAATTATATTTATTTTACTAACATTTTTTTCTTTTTGTATGATTATTCATTGTATAATTAAATAACTAATTTCAAATTTACATTGTATTAAATAAATTTACCTGTGCAGACGCACAGGTATGGTGCTAGTTGCAAATAAAAGTTATTCTGAAAAAATAAAAATAAATTATTACAAATTTATAATAATTTAACATAAGTTTTTTATTTTTATTTTATTTTTAAATAATTTAATTTAATATTATTAATGAAATAAATTTTTTGTTTATATTTTATTTTTAAATAATATAATATATATTATTAATAATATAAAAATTTAATTACAATTTATTAAATAAAATAATAAAAATAACATCTAACTAATTTGTGTATATCCGACAATGATACATCATTATTTAATGCCATGTCATTGAATTTAGACCTAAATTGAAATGGGACTAAAATCCCAAAAAAAAAAAAGTAAATAGAAAAATAAACAAAATTAGATTTTAAAATTAGAGAACCAAAACTAAAAAAATATCAAAATAGAACCAAAGTTACAATTAAATTTAAAAAAATTATAATAGACAATAAATTTTTTATTTAAAATAATTTTTCATTGATATGTATTCAATATTAATTACTTCCATTTAATTGAACATTTGTGTAATTGGTCAAACTTAAATGAAATTTAAAAAGACTATGAAGTACATTTATGATAGTAAATGTTTGATAGGATGTGATTTGAAATTCTGCTTATTCAAAAAATAAATTTGAATAAATCAAGTAACTGGACTCCAGTGATAAACGAACTCCTGCTAAGGACAAAAGTTTGGAGAATACCGAGTTTGATTTTTAATAAAAAAACAATACTTTCAGTACTATGACATGTTTTTAGTCTCTCTAAATATAAATATGACAATATTTAATTTTTAGTTTCTATATTTTTTATTCCTCCAATTAGATTCCATTAATTGAGGTTTACATGGCATGCCATATTAAAAAAAAACAGATTGCGGGAGTTTTAAACCCCCTTTAAATAATTTAGAAAATAATAAATTTTCACAAATAATTAATCAAGTTTACTTTTAATGAATATCTCAATTTCACTTTTATAAAATTAGTTTCTTCATAATCATATTGGGAGTTTTTTCAAACTGCTTGTGAAAATTTATTATTTTTTAAGATATTTAAAGGAGGTTTATGAAGGTGTGAAAATACTAGAAAGGAGGAGTTTGAATAGGGTTTTCAAAACACAAAACTTTTGTAACAAAAAAAAATCTCTTCTTTAAAACAACAAATACTTCACTCTTGATAATAACAATAAATTGCAAGAAGGAAAGAACGAGATATGTTTATACTAGTTCACTTGAAAATTATCAAGCTAATCTAATCCACCCACCAAGGTGATTTCGCCTTATCAACAAAGTCTTAATCGAATAATCACAAGATTATTACAATGCACAAGCTAACCGTGAGTGACTAACAATACATCCTTTAAGACACACAAGTCTTAAACATCCCAAGAAATTCTGACCAACTGGTCTCTTGACGAACAAACAAACAACAGTTTGAATAAAGATTTGTTTACAATGATATGCTTCTATACAAGTTGGATGTAAATAGTAAATACATATTATAGACAAAATGAGAAGCTACGAACAGTCTTTCAGGTTTGTATGAATGAACGTGAATTAGCAGCTTGCTCTTTAAGTCTTCAAGCCTTATATATAGCCAATATAATAATATATCTATTGAAGTGAAAATTTGGAAATTCCAAAAGTTTGGCGGCTTGAACGTGGTGGGGGACAAGATCGTACAATGCTTCCGTCCTTTCATGGTAGTGAAGCGAAACATTCGTTTTGTACCACGTACTATGTAATGCGTAACATTATCTTCTATTCTTCTTGAACCTCTTAGAGGCTGAGAGCATGAGTTAGAAGAAAGAAAATAATCATTGGGTCTTCAGAACTTCAAGTCTTCAGTGTCTTCAGAACTACGTCTTCAGAGTCTTCAGCACTTGGTCTTCAGTACCCTTTGTCTTTAGAAACATAAATCTTCATAACTTCAAGTCTTTAGAATCTTCAAAACTGCGTCTCTAGAGTCTTTAGCACTTGGTCTTCAGATTAGTTTCTTAGACGGGGTATTAGAGTATCACACTTCAGAATCCTTCTAAAGCGTTTTGCTACTGTTCATCAGAACTTTGTGTAGCCCAAAATCGGAATTTGGTATCTTCGGAGGCGTTGGCCACGCCTTTCATCAGATTCAGAACCTGTTTATTAATAGCTCAAAGCAACAAAACATCATTAACAACATCAGATAACAGAATTAGATAACGGAATGAGGATGGACATGAAACAACTTTAATAAAATTAGGAACTGATGAAAACATTTCAGATACTTCATATCCACAACATATGAATTATATTTATATTGGTAGGTTTTGAGTTTGAATAAGTAATGCAACTGGCTTTACGTGTTCCATTGAGTTTATCAACTATAGTCCAATGAAAACTGTGTAGTTCACCTAGGTAAATGAAAAATTCTTTTTCTCAGTAAAAAATTTCAAATGCGCGTCTGCAAATTTTCCATGTATTTAATTAAAAACATCTTTTAATTAAAGGAGGCTTAATCATTATTATATTTGCGAAATTACGTTGGAGAGCATGAAAAACTCCATTTGATTAATTTTGGCAACAAATGAATTTCTCAAGCTTATTTAATTAGATGCTTTGGAATGAAAAGATGGGTAGATTATTTATTTAGATGCTTTGGTTTGCAGAGACTTCTATGGAGAACACAATAAGTTGAGTACATTCAGTCTAGATATTAGAGATTAACAGTCAAAACAGTAATGATGGTTAAATAATTTATTAAAATATTCAAAGAATTCAAAACAATTTGAATTCAGAAAATTAGTCATGCGATAATTACATAATTACCAATGAATTAAGCAATCTAAGGCAATTTTAGTTGGTTAGTAATGTAAAATTGACGATAACCAGTTTTTATATATGCTGGTAGATAAGTTTAGAAAAATGACAAAATACATAGTTTTCTAGGTTTAATGCTTAAGTACAAGCTTAAAACAACATCATCCAACTCATTTAAGTGTGTTGAACTCATCGTCATCTCTATCATCCTCTTCATCACCTGTCGTCCTCTTGAAGTTCATCACATATGTGTTCTCTTGATGTTCATCACCTACGTCATCCTTATCACTTGTGTCGTCTTCTTGAAATAATTGTAGAAAATAAAAAAATGATAAATATAATATCATGTGTCAGATACCGTGTTTGTGTCGGACACTGACATGTGTCAAACACCAAAGAAAAATCTGATTTAAAGCGTCAGTACTATAAAGACTATAATTAAATGTATAGATAAAATCTTACCAGCAATGGTAGCTAAATTGAAAGCAGGAGGAGATTTGACTCCACCTCAACAACATCATTAGCAATTGTAATGCCAACAGACATACTTTGCATAATATTTAATCTTGCACAAATTGATGAGAGTGTTCCACCAACCAAGAAATCACCAACCTCAGTAAACCTCGCAACTGAAGCATAAAGTGAAGGAAAATGCATAGCAAAGACAAGATTGCTTCTACATTTTTTTAAAATACAGAATATCAATTGTTATCCATAACATCATTGAATATTTGTTCACTACAATTCTTTGAATTGTTTTGGCAACGAGAATTTTAAAGAAGTTTGACCGTTAACACTCCACTTGAGCCTAAGCTCACTAGAACCACTTTAATGTCTTTTTCTAGTCAAAACAACACCAGTGATTTCAGTATTTGAATTAAAAATTCTGTCGACAGGTTGTCTTTTTATGATTTTCTTTAAAAGGGTTGAACTCGCCGCTCCCCAATAAAGCGTTTGCCATCGCAATAAGTTCATCTTCATTTGGGGCCAAATGAAGATTATGTTACCTAAATAAAATATACAAACATATTATATTATAGAAAAAAAATTGATACAAGAAAAGAGTTATATAAGCATGAACAACATAAAATTTATGCGAGAATAAAATATTTTATTTATTTTAAAAATGATGCACCATTATACCTTATAATTTAAAAAATGAATGCCAAATTTTACACAATAAATTTAATTTTTTAACATATTAACAAAATCGGCACCAAGTATAAATCTCAATTATTTTTAGTAAAATAGGTATATTATTAAAAATTATATTGTTATTCATACACTAGTAAGACAACCGGCACCACATTATAGTCCAACGTGTCTAGACACGCACTCGGGATCAACTCCTACTTTCTTTATATTCCCCTAATCTAATAGTTGATTTTTAGACAAAACCAGAGGTAAAATTAATAAAAACAAGGTGTGAAAACTAAAACAGATGAATAACCTCAGCCCAATTAATTTTATTTAGCACACTAATTGCATGTTAGGTTTCATCTCTCTTAAGTAGCACATTTTATGACTATTTATATATTATATCACATGTAACTTGCAGTTAAATTTTTTGTCCAAACTGCCTAAAATTCTTGACTCCACCACTGGTCACAAAAACATAACAACGATCGGCGACGCATTGACAGGAAGACGACAATAGAACCAACAACACAATATATGAGAGTCGCATCAACACAATTTCATTTGAGAAACAGTTTAAGCATGTTGTATAAAAAATATTGACATAAGCAATAAATGTTGTCTTGGTAAACATTACTATAAAAAGTGTAGTGTAGTAGAAATTTTGTAAACTCACCAATTTAATTTAATCAAGAAAATTATAGTTGTTGAAATAAGTAAATATGAAGATGTGATAGCATCCGATTTTGAGGTACAAAATTTGAAGTCGGGAAGCTTTGCTCCAATGAAATTGGAGTCGATTTAGAATTTGAGAAGAAGAAAGAGTGAATGAATCTATCATTATATACATGATAAAGAAGAAACAAATTTGATTTGAGTTAATTTGAGGAAATGATAAAGTATTTATAGGGGGAGTGAGGGACTTAGTGTAAATTGCAATGATTGGAAGATAGGTGTTGGTTATCTTGCAATAAAGTTTCAAGGCAAGGGTTTGATTAGTAATTTTCCCAGTTTCCATTTTGTAGCAAATGTCACCATCTTTCTTTTCTTACACAAGTAAATGTTTCACCAATATGAACATTCAAATCACGTGAAACCATTTGGCAATAATGCATCTGCAACACTTTCTCTTTTTTTCCCTTCACTTTCACTTTTTATCCAACTTTATTTTCACTATCTCTGCTTTAATCCTAAGTGGTGGAACCAAATTGTTGTAATTGTGATTGATCACAAGTAGGCATGGTAACGGGGCGGGTTGGGGACGGTTTTTACCTTCCCAAACCCAAACCCGAATCCCGAATCAATTCACGTTACCCCAAATCCAAACGGAAATTGAGAATTAAAACTTAAACTCGTCTTTAATGGGTTCGGGAATCTCCGCCTCGCCACCATGTATTTCATAAAATTAATTTTTTAATAAAAATATTTATTTTTCCAAAAATCAAATTACATTATAAATAATAAAATAAAACAATCTTAAAAAATCTCATGAATACTTGGGACCACGCAACAGAAAAAATATGTGAGATATCATTAGTCAAGACCATATCATAAATTTTTCCAACTTCCCTCGGACTCCCGTATATAAAAGCAACTTCACTCACATTAACACACCTTCATCTATAATCTATTCTATTCTATTATCTATTTATTATTTATTATCTTCTTATTAAAAATTAATTACATGAACTCTCAGTTATTTTTTCATTTATTAAAAGTTAAAAATTGTTTTTTCTTTCTCCATCTCACGATTCCTTTTTATTTTTTATCAATATTTAATACAATTAAATTTTGTGATTATTATTAATTTTACAATTAAATAAATTATTTTAAATTTTGCATGTATATCAAAATACATTTTATATAGTATTAAATATTTTTTTATATAACGGGTTATTATCAGCACAATGTCTATTTTGTTTTAATCAACAATT
Organism: Vicia villosa; assembly: GCF_029867415.1. Taxonomy (NCBI): domain Eukaryota; kingdom Viridiplantae; phylum Streptophyta; class Magnoliopsida; order Fabales; family Fabaceae; genus Vicia; species Vicia villosa. Next base: position 67,966,427 of record NC_081185.1, on the reverse strand, counting down.
TGTCTTGATTTGAAATACAAAATTTTTATTTCAAAATTAAAAAAAAAATCTTTCTTCTCACGAGTCTTTTTTTTTCTTCTTCTTTTTACATGATTATCTAATACAATTGAGTTTATACAATTATTTTTCATTTAAGAATTAAGTAACTCATTTCAAATTTACATCTGTATATAAATCCATTTTATATTATATTAAATAATTTTTTAATTTGTCGGGTCACTATCAGCACAATATATTTTTATTTTAATCAATAATTACCTTTAGATAAAAACCCTTATTTTCAAATATTAAGTATTTTTTCTTTCATCTTACGGGTTCTTTTTTTTGTGTATCTTAATATAATTGAGTTTATATAATTATTGTTTATTTTAAAATTAATATCTAATTTTAAATTTAGATAATTTATATCATGTCAAATAAATTCACCTGTGCAGCCGAATATGTATCTCACTAATCTCTTTGAGTAAATGGTTTATTTTCAAACAAAAAGTTGTCAACCATAAAATTAAAACACGTTAAAGAACATTATTTTCAAACAAATATTAAAAATTTAAAATAGTATGTCTGATGTGTTGACATAAGGAAACAAATTTATTAACTATGTTCAAATTTAAACTGATTTAAATAAAATTTATAATAATTGATTTAAAAAATTAAAAGTTATTAAAAAATAAATATTTTTTATGTTTTCAAATTAATTTCTATGAAAACCGCTCATATCAAATTTTAAATTAATTTTATAAAATTGATACAATTCGAACCGAATCACATACATATATTTTTATTTATTGATTTTTATTTTTATTAAAATGAAATATTATATTATTTTATTTTATTTTGATAATTAATTTTTTTTAATGCTATTTTTTAAATTAATTTATATATTTATTTTACGTTATAATTTAATTTAAATATAACTGATTGTTCTCTTTATATAATATGATATATTATATATTCCTTTAAAATTATTATATATAATAAAACAAAAAGAGATTGAAAATTACGTTAACTTAAAACATTTATTGAATTAATCAACTTACATGAAATAGGAAAAACAAAACTCATTTGGTTTCTTTCACAACACTTATCATTATATATAAAACATAAAGTTGTGAGGAGAAATTCTAAAGTTACGATGAGCATGTGATCTTTGGCAGGAAACGAAGTACTATACCTTTCAATAATTATTGTCCGGACGATGACTCTAACCCATAATATCAAGCCATGTGTCCAACGTTTTATTTTATTTATTAAAATTAGATTTTTTAAAATTTCCACGTCGAGCATCTTCAATGGTGCAACTCATTTTGAAGTTTTTTGTAAGATCTATTAAGCCACATTATCTTGAAGCAATTCATCCAATTTTCACTCCAATAGTGCAACTCTAAAAAACACATATTGGATCCCACAATTTTACTTTATATAATAATATTTTATTCATATTAAATTTTAGACTTAATTGCAACTTTAGTCCCCCTATTTTATCTTTTTCTTGATTTTGATCCCTCTATTTTAAAAATCACTATTTTAGTCCCCTTTTTAAATTTTCTGTGCAATTTTCGTCCCCCTATTTTGCTTTTTTCTGCAAAATTAGTCCCTATTCCTATCTCTTTGTCAATAGAAAACTCAAAAGGGGGATCAAATCCGTGATTTTAAAAATGGGGGGACTAATATCGAGAAAAAGACAAAATAGGGGGATCAAAGTTACAATTAAGCCTAAATTTTATTTTAATTCAAAATATTAATGTGTAATAAAATAAATAAATAAATTTATTTAAAATCAAATTTTATAATAATAATTAAAGTAAAAAAAATTATAAAAATGTTAAAGAAAATTAACTTTTATTAAAGAAAACAATTACTTAAAAATTTGTTGATATAAAATAGGGTTAAATAAGTTTTTAGTCCCTATAAATATAGCAAAATTCAATTTTAGTCCCTCTAAATTTTTTCTTTAAACAATGTTCCTCTCAAAATTTGCCGTCTTTAAATTTGGTCCCTCCCGTTAATTTTCACTAACGGAGACTTACGTGGCACGCCGTGGAGAATAGCTGGGCAAAATTTAAAAACGATTGAGATTGTGGGGTTTTTAACCTCCTCTAAATAAATCCAGTAAAAAAGAAAGATATTGGTTGTGAATTTTTGTTGAACAATTTGCGAGCAAGGTGTTAACTGAACAATGTCATCTTCTTTCTACTGCAAACTGAACAATTTACTTTAGACAAACATGAATTGTGCAATGTAAAAGGAGCTTCTGGCACAATAGTAAAATTGAATTTTAGCTATGTTTAAGAATCGGGATTACTCATAGGTAAGGGCTGTTGCAGCAGATAAGTCCAGAGTGTGTGCAATTTTTCCAATCGTCTTTAAGATTTTATATCTTCCCTGATAGGTAGTCTTGTGTTTTTCATTCATTCTCTTTGTCAAACATACACATCTTCTAGATTGAAGCTTGATATATACAAATTCTGCTTGTTTACAAACAACCTTCATTCTGTTTTGACCATCATGCTCCTTGACCCTGTTCTAGGCTTCTACCAAATGATTCTTGAAGTCGTAAATTATCAAGTTCCTTTCAACTAGGAATTGGGTTTCCATTGTAGATCGTCCATGTTACTTTTTTTAGTGTAAGCAAATTTCTACCACAAAGAGCCATAAAAAGAGTTAATTTTATGGAACTGTAATAATTGACACTATACCTATTTTCAATTCAGTGAGGCTGTGTAGGCTATTGTTCACAACCAATATCTTTCTTCTTTTTCTTGGATTTGTTTAAAGGAGGTTAAAAACTCCCGCAATATCAATCGTTTTGAAACTTTTGCCAGGTATCCTCCACGTGGCGTGCCACGTAAGCCTCCGTTAGTGAAAACTAACGGGAGGGGCCAAATTTAGGGACGGAAAACTTTGGGATGATCTTTGTTTGAAGAAAAAATTTAGAGGGACTAAAATAAAAATTACTATATTTATAGGGACGTCAAATATATTTAACCTTTTAAAATATAGCTAATATATAAATATTTATAAACATATAAATTATTAACGTAAAAAGTTATAAAGTAGAATGAAAGAAAACAGTTTTATCATTATTTTATTATTTATTAAAACTGAAGAACGTTGCATTGCAGTGCAATGATTTTTCAGCTGGAGAACTCCACTAATATTCAAAATCAATGCAACGTTTGTCATGTTGGAAAAACCGAGAAAAAACTCCCATTGAAGTTACTCTTAGAAGACATAATGGAAAAGGTGGGGTAATAGCACTTTATTTATTCACCTTATTTTGTTTTTTTTACTATATTAGCTATAGTTAAATTATTTCAAATAAAAGATTATAATTTAATAATTGATCTAAAAACCCGAATCGGTGATCAATCCAGTAACGATACTGGGTCACTGAATTACTGGTCAGACCAGTGAGTCACTGGTCAAACCGCATGGCTCTTGACCCAGTTTATATAAAAATAAATAAAAAATATTCATTACATAAAATTTGTAACACTATTTTTTTTTTTAAAAAAATAAAACACCTTACACAACAGTATAAGTATAATAATATAGAAAATTATAAATTCAAATAATTTAGAATAAACAAAAGGATGATTGGCATCATCATGATTCATTCTTGTATTTATAAATTCTAATAACTTAAAGTCACAAATACTTTATTTATATGATGACAATAAGAAAACAATACATCAAAGTAGCTTAATGCAAATGAACTCTTCACAAATTCTGTTCACTTTCATAATAATCCATAAGTTATAGAAACTTATAAATTCACTTTTAAAATAACAAAGCAGTACATCAAAAACTTAATGTAGAGAATTATAAGTTCAAATGAGTTACAAAAACTTAACATTTCATAAGTTATAATATTATAATAACTAACAAAAATCCAAACTCAACCATCCATAATTTATTTATGCCCATGGAGTCAAATTGTCATAATCTTGATATTCATATCCATTTTCGGCTTCTTTGACTTTAATTTTGAAAACTTCATCTTCTCTGGCATTGCTTTTTTCTTGATTCACATTATCAACAATAATGTCTTGTGCATTACCAACATCTCCATCTTCATCCTCATCTAAATCTAATTGATCTATAACAATATTTTAAAAAATCATTAACAAATAAAATATAGAGATAATAAATACGAGACAATAAAATTGATTCAAAACCACAAACCACATTATGCTCATATTAGAACATACCAATATCACTTGAAATTGGTTGGATGGTCATATTTGCAAGGTCAATGCGTAATGCTTCCAACTCTTTATTGGTTAAGAGAGGTGGTGAATCCTCTAATACCCAACTAGAATGGTCACCAATTGTTTCAATATTGATAGGATCATAACTCCCATGACGTGTTTTCCTAAGCACACATGAATTAAAACTAAGAATGTGTATTGAAATATATAAGTATAACGATCAGAAAAAAATAACCATAATAATACCTATTTTGAAGTCTTAAGTTGTAAAAAACAAACACTAAATCATTGAGCTTTTGATTCTCCAATCTATTTTTTTTCTTGGAATGAATATGCTCAAATATACTATAATTGCGTTCACAACCTGAAGCACTACAAGTTTGGCTTAAAATACGAATAGCCAACCTTTACAAAGTTGGTGTACCAGTGCCATAAGTTTCTCACCATTGATATGTTTATAGCATGCAAATAAATAAGTCAATAAACATATTGAAACATGAACTAAAATTTATATTAATAATTAAAAGTTATGAAATTACCTGCTCTCACAATACATCGTTCATCCACAACTGATTTCCTTCCAAAATCTAATCACCATCTTTGAATATTCTCATCTCATCTGTTAACTTCAATCGAAGTTCAAAATTTCCATTAGTATACTTTCAATGATATCTAAAAGTCCTGATGTTGTGGATGCATGTTTTTCAAATTCTACATCATTATATCTACAAGCTAGATTCAACCAATAACCGGCAGCATGAAGATTTTTGCGGAGCTATGAATCCCAACGTTTATCTAAGATTTTCAAGTAAGAATCCACTTTATTCTTATTTCTTTGAAACCTCCTCACCATCTCCTCTCTAGCTTTGACTATGAATTTATATAAAATTTCCATGGCAGGTTTATCTTCATTGTCAACAATACGCAACACATGCACAAGTGGTTCAATGAGTTTAACTATATCAACACATTTACTCCAAAATCCAGAATCTAAAACTTGATCCACAAACTGTTTTGCCTTTGCTTCTTTGGCATATGCCAAGCTTGTCCATTCTTTAGATGTTACTATGGCTCTTAGAGAATTTTTGTGAGATAAAATACTTTGCAAAGCAATGAAGTTAGTGGAAAACCGAGTTGGAGCAGGACGAAGGATTTCTCTTCCACCTGTTTGCTTTCTCATCAAATACAATGCATAACAATGGTTATAAATATATTTGGTAACATTAGAAGCATGCGACACGACCTCACCTACTTCCTCTAATTTTCCCATGTCATGCAACATCAAGTTAATGCAATGTGCTGCACAAGGAGACCAAAATAAAGTAGGAAACTCATTTTCTAATAACCTTCCAGCACTAACATTGTTTGCAGCATTATCTGTCACTATGTGAACTACATTTTTAGGCCCAACAAATAAAACCATCTCTCTAAAAAACGTATACAACATATCAACAGTTTTTGAAGCATGAGAAGCATAACTGATTTTAGAAAAATAGTACCTTTGGGGCAATAAACTAAAAAGTTTATAAGAGTTCTTCTTTTTCGATCAATCCATCCATCATCCATTAGAGTACAACCAGTTTTCTTCCAAATCTCACAATACTCCTCTATCAATTTGTTCACGTCTTCAACCCATTTATTTAACAAATACCCACGAAGACTATACATAGTTGGAACTTTATACCCCGGACCCATGCTACAAAGTGCATCATCCATAGATTGAAAATATGCAGAATTATCTTCATTGAATGGCATAAAAGAATCAATAAACCATCTTGCAATAGCTAGATCACACTTGTCCACCACTTTCTTACTTTGTAACACACTTTTTAAAGAAGGTTGAGCTCCAGGAGTTGTTCTAGGCATAAAATGATTACCAATACGACTTGTGTTTTTTCTCTTTTGAGACACAATCATCGAATCTGATCTTGATTGTTCTACATCCATTTCTACTACACCACCCTCTTGAGTAGTAAGATCAACATCCGAGTTTTGTGCTTGAGTCTTTCTTCTCTTGTTTTCACCTTCATCAAGATTTTGTTTCATTTGATATTAAACATCTGGAGGCACCTTTTTACATGTTTCAACTTGACCTTTTATTCTAGCCAAATGCAATTTAAACCTATTAATCCCCCGTCCTCTAATAATTTTATTAGAGTAAATACACAAATTAACAAGTTTTCCTTTATCTTCAATTTGTTTACAATGACCCCAAGCTATATCATATTTTCCCCTAGTGCTTTGGAGTTGGGTTGAATTTTGAGATATAATTTCTTCCGATGTTGTTACTTCGGCGGGTGATGCCATTTCTAATATCAATCAAAAATTTTAAATCAAAAACTATATTTACAGAAATATTAACAAAGCACAATTGTAAACAACAACTGTTGAATTTATAAAAATATGCTATTGTATAATATATTATACAAAGCACAATTATATAATATTATAAGAAAGCTCTGGTACAGTAAAATATTTGGATCTATCAGTATCAACAAAACAAAACAAACTGTATCCCAATAATTACATCAATAAAAAAGTTCTTCATAAACTTTTTAAAATGAATAAACTTTCTAAAATGAATTTGAAAGTTGAAACAGACAAAAAAAAAGCACTTATTAGTTACACCAACAATTCGCTTTTCGGACTCACAGTAATCACAATTATGAATTATTACACAAACCAAGTATAAACTAAATGGAAAATTAGAAATAACAAGAACAAATTTGCGAACCTAAATCCTTAAATTACTGCAACTAATAAAAAATGAGTAAAAGAAAAAAGCACCTTGTGAAAGTTGAGATTATTTCCAAATTCAGCGGTGACTTCTTTGACTCTACGGATTGCAACTTCAGAGGAATTATCAAGATATCAACAACGACGGTTTTAGGAAGAGACTTTTAGGAAGAGACTGAAAAAATAAAACCTTACATTCTTTAGATTTTTTAAGTGCTTTTTAAGTGCACATATGAATGATATTTATCTTTAGATTTTAACATATGTCATTAATGGGACCACTACAGCTGTCGTCACTGACGTATAATGTGACAGAACCCCGACAACCACCACATCAATATACTTGATGACATAAATCTATATTGAAGAGCGACATAGAAATTTCATATAATTTGATCTCTGAATCATGCTTATTTCCAACTAGTCCAATGAAATATTTATTGAGATCAAATTGAAGTTAACAACTTCAATAATAGTACAAACGATGCACAAATGATTATGTCAATAATAATCTTGTAAACTTTATTTTTGCAGATAATCTTAACATAAAGTCTGTATTGATATCAAAACAATATTATAAAACATAAAGAATGAGTGACTCCAAATAATGTAAGACATCCTTAGTGACAACAAACATATGATAGATCTTATATATCGAGTCTTTGATTATGGAATCTTTTAGCATAAATTTCATATGTATTTATTCTATTTTCAAAAATAATAATTATAAGTCAATGGACTTTTTAGAATCTATTGTTGAAATACTATATGACTATCTCACAACACAATATAACTTGAGTAGTCTTTCAAAACTTTATATTAAATTATAATTGAGCGACATAAATACTTACCTTCATTTTTTCGTATTATGATGTCTATTCGACATCTAAGATATCGGAGTCGAACATACTAATGATCTTTCCATAGTCATATCTCTGATTTCTGAGCACAAACTCTTTTTCTATCTAAAATAATTCTCATGGTTGCCTTTTTTTAATAATTCAATATTGATTTGTTCAAGTGTGCACATTTTTCATATACATATGAAAATCATACATTGATCATAATATATAAATATCAAAATAACTTAATACAAAAGTGGTATCTCCAAGATCTTTTCTTCTTAATACAATAAAAAACTTATGATATTGTTCACTTATTACAATAAAATTGATAGGTTATATAAGAAATATAAACTTATTCCCACTAATTTTATAATACCTTAAAATTTTCCTCTTATTCAACTCAAAATCGAATGAGATAACTAACTTTAGAATACTCATCTTAAAATCAAATAAAACAATTAACATTATAACATTCATATCAAAACTAAATGAGACAATTAACATTGTAATGTTTATCTCAAAATCAAATGACACAATTAATTTACATTACTATGTTGTATTGCTAAAGAGACAACTTTATTAACTCATAATGAATTTGTTAATTTGCAAGTCATCTTCTTTTTGTCTATTGACACAAAGTTTATCACATTTGCACCCTATTATTTAATTAATATATTTTTTAAGAAATTAAATCTTAACATTCATCTCATGTACGTCAAAAATATATAATGAGAAAACAGCGTGATGACAAACCATATAGAAAGTTTAAAGAAAAGCAATTTGATTTCTCTTTATAGTCAATCCTTTTAGACACATATTTCCCTAGTTCTCGAGGGTGTTGAGTTTGATCTTCTTAAATCAATTTATTAACTTGTTTGAGAGAAAGAACCATAATTTTCTCGCGAGGATCAATACATCAAATTTTGATGATGACAACTAAAGACAACTAATGATGAATCAAGCACAACAATTAAACGGTTAAAGATGTAAACCTAGATGTTATGATTTGATAAACTTGATCATCCGAAGAAAGAAAATAAAGCAAAGCTAACCTAAGTGTTATGGTTTGTGGAAATATCCGAACAAGGCAAGCAAGGTTGAAAGTATCCAAAGCCTCTGGTAATCTCAAGCAGTGTCAACACAAAGATAGTATCTGACAAAGGTCTTGTAGGAATGGAGTTGTGGAGTTGCACTAAATGACTTTGGAGCAGTGGAAGTAGCTAGAGGGAAAATTTTGACTTATCTAATCGATTGAGCCTTTGGTCTAATCGATTAGATTAATTGAAACTTATGCCCCAAGCCATTTAGACAACACCTTAATGATTTGCAACAATTAGATATATTTTATTTCCTTTTAAAGTACTTACAATCAATTATTTTTCAAATTCTAATCGATTTTAATAAATTCTAATTAATTAGGTAACGAGAAAATTCATTGATTGCATATTCTATTTCAGGCACACCGCTTGCCTATAAATAGAGTTTCATTTTCTCATTTCAAATTATCCAAAATCACGTTTTGACACTACCATTTTTCACTCTCTCCCTATAAATTTTATTTTAACTTTCTCTCATTAAATATCATTAATAAATTTTTCCAATTTCCCTCTCACTCCTCTGTGTAAAAGCAACTTCACTCACATTATTCATCAATACACCTTCATTTCTAATCTCTCTAAATAAACGGTTTTATTTTTCAAGAAATATTCTTCAACATAAAACTGATGCACTTAAAAAATATTTTAAAACAAATCTTAAAACTGAAAATAGTATGTTTATTGTATTGACATATTAGAAAAAAAGGAAACAAATTTATTAATGGAGCAGGAGGAGACCTCACTCCATTTATTTGGCAACTGTCAGGTAACAAGAAACATTTGGAACAAGGTTACAAAGTGGATAGGAACGGTAAAGGAGATAACAGAAGAAGGGTTGAGATTCTATTGGGTGAGTTTTGTCAAAATTAAGGATAAAGATGAAAGATTAACAATAGGATTAATTTGGATGGCGGTAGCTTAGAATATCTGGTTGACTAGAAACAATATCCTTTTTAAGAGTAATCGGTTTATTTATTATGATTGTTACTCCGCCATTGTTACACCCTCATGGAGGTGGTTTAGTATTTTTAATGTTTCATCTGTATCGAGTAATTTCCGCTACTGAAATGTCTTACCTCTAAGTTGTATAAAGAGTTGAGACAATCCCCTTGTAGAGTACTCCTTGTATCCTGGGTTATTATTAATGAATCATTACTTATTAAAAATAAAATAAAAATTCTAAATTGCAAAAAATTAAATATTTTTGATGTTTTTGGATTTCATTTTATGAATACCGCTCACATTGGATTTCAGTTTGCATTTGTAAAATCGAACCAAATAAATCGAACTATGTATATTTATTTTAATATTTAATTATTTTTGGCTTAAATGCAGTTTTGACCTCTCAAGTTTTTCAATTGTTTGATTTTGATTCCCAAGTTTCAATTGTTTGATTTTGGTCCCCCAAGTTTTCTAATTGCTTGATTTTGGTCATCTAAGTTTCAATTGCTTGATTTTGACCCTTGAAGTTTGTCAATTGCTTGATTTGGGCTCCTCAAGTTTGTTCCCCTTTTACATTTGATACTCCCTTAGTAACATGTAGACTAAACTTCTCTTTTTTTACTTCTTTTTTTCATAATTTTTTCTCTACAATTCTATTATTTTTATTTTTATTTTTAATAGTTAAACTTTGAACGAAATTTTTTGATAATCTTAATTATTTCATTCAACATATACTTAATGGCAAATTATTTTGACAAAAAAAAAAGATAGACCACTAACTAATTAAAATAATAGACTCTTCAGTCAATAACATGTGTGAACCTTTTAACAATATTATTTTAGAATAAAGGGACAAGCCTACAATATCCCTTATAAAAAGATTGAATTTCTATATGGCCAATAAGATTGTTTGACTTTGGAACTTTATGCTTAAATATGAGGTAGTTATTGGCTAAAGAGTTTGTTATTTTAATTAGTTAGTGGTCTATTTTTTTTGTTATAAAAAACAATTTGTCATTAGGCATATGTTGAATGAAATATTTAAGAATTTCAAGATATTACATTCAAAGCTTAACTATTAAAAAGAGAAGAAAAATATAATTGTAAAAAAAAAAAGAAGTTTAGTCTACATGTCACTACAGGACTATCAAATACAAAAGGGGACAAATTTGAGGGGTCAAAATCAAGCATTGAAACTTAAGAGGCCAAAATCAAACAATTAAAAACTTGGGGCCGAAATCAAACAATTAAAACTTGGAGTACCAAAATCAAGCAATTGAGAAATTTGAGGGGCCAACACTGCATTTAGGGGTGGAAATAGGCTAGGCTAGGCTTTAGAAGGCCTGAGTCTGACCTATGATAAACTTACAAGGCTTGAGTCTGGCCTATGGCCTACTATAGACTCTTTTTTTCAACCTGGTCTGGCCTTTTTAAAGGTGTGGCATGGCCTGGAAGCCTATTTAAAAGCCTCTTTCTCTTTAATATTTTTAATTGATTCATATTACTTAAAAAGCCTTATATGTCAGACTATATATAAATATTTAGGTTGACCTATTTAACATTTTTTTCTAATATATATGCATATATAGACCAATCTATTTAACTTCTTTTCTAATATATATGCATATATAGGCCAGTTTATTTACACTATTTTTAATATATATAAAAGTATATATATGAAAGTGGAGAAAAACACAAGAAAGGGGGGATTGAATTGTGTTCTTTATCAATTAAAATTCCCTTTCTTTTAATTCTTTTCTTTCTTCTTTGTATCTCATCTTCTGGATATGGTTTTGTGTTGAGGAAGCATGCTTGGAATGTAGTTGCATAACCAATGAGATATTCAATTTAACTTCTTTACATATTAGCAGAACTTCTGACTAAATCAGTACAGATCTGAATATGTTTGCATGACTTGAACAGAGTTAATTGAATTGTGCAGAAAGTAAAATACAAGTTTATTTTAATCCTGGTTCACCTTCTAACTAAGGCTACCTCCAGTCCACCTTCTTCAGGTGATTTTCCTCTCAACAGAGGTCTTAATCCACTATAACCAAATCATGATTACAACTGCATGAGCCTTTGTCGTGACTAACCATCCTGCACAGCCAACTGCTGTGACTAACCATCTGGACAATGTCCCGTTCAGTGATCTCCGCGAGATATAACGTCCATTGACTCAGGCACCCTGCATAGTCTACCCACTGTGACTAACCCTGCACAACCATCCTGTTGTGACTAACCCTGCACATCAAACCACTGTGACTAACTTCTGATAATGAATCATTCAGGGATCCAAGCAGGATATAACGTTCATCTATCTTCTAGAGATTACAAATGTGCTTCTTAATTAAGCAGGTTATCTCCTATTCTAAGTACATACTATGCAATACAATGACAAGTAATCACTATGAGTGAGTGAATAATCTTTTAAGTCTACTTGTCTGCAAATTTTGAACGAGATCTTTGCTTCTGGGTGATAAGAAGAGTAAGAGCTTCAGTTCCATATGTTGAATGCTTCTTCAAGTAGTTCTTCGTCTTCACTTTTTCTGTTAAGCATATTTAGACTATTAGTTCTCTATTAGATGTTGCTTCTTGTTTTGATCTTCATTTCTTCAAGCGGATTGATAACATCAGTTCTTGCTGAGAGTTGCTTCTTTAGTTCTTCTTCCTCTGATCTTCTTCTTGAGCAGATTAAGAACATCAGTTCTTATTGAGAGTTTCTTCTTTGATATCTTCCTTTGATCTTCTTCTTAAGAGGATTAAGAACATCAATTCTTGTTAAGAGTTCCTTCTTTGATATCTTCCTTTGATCTTCTTCTTAAGCAGATTAAGAACATCAGTTCTTATTGAGAGTTGTTTCTTTGATATCTTCCTTTGATCTTCTTCTTAAGAGGATTAAGAACATCAATTCTTGTTGAGAGTTGCTTCTTTGATATCTTCCTTTGATCTTCTTCTTAAGCGGATTAAGAACATCAGTTCTTGTTGAGAGTTGCTTCTTTAATATCTTCCTTACTGCATCTTGTCTCCAAAGAAAAACATGCCCTTCGTAAGAGATCTTACTTCTCTTTATAGATGTCAAATATGTTTGTTATCTTGATCTTCGGAAAGCGTAATAAATGTAGACGTGTTTCCACCATGCTTTTGTTTTCTTCAATGTGCTGCATGTAGGTTGCTTCTTCAATCATTCTTGGGAGTTGTTCCTTTTAGTTATTGTAGTCGTTTAGCTAATGATGATGTTTGTAACGGTTTTCTTCTTAATTTTGATCCTTTATATTTTATTTGATTTTGCTTGCTGAGCTGAAGGTTATCATCTGATTCACATGTGACTCTGTTGCTGTTTATCTTTTGTAAGTCACAGCGTTGTAATTTCAGAACTTCTGATCTTTTATATGCGTGATCTTATGAGTTTGCAAGGCTTCTTGTTCCTGATTTTTGTTCATTTCCTTTGAAGCTTCTGACGTACTTTCTGATGTAGTCGTTGTACTCTTCTTATGATGAATCCTGTATAAGGCTTATAGCATAATGTCTGGGCACTAAATGAAACCATTAGTAATACAATTGTTACTCACAAAATATATGTTTGTTATCATCAAAACCAGATTCTGAACATAGATTATCAATCTTGTTCTAACAATCTCCCCCTTTTCGATGATGACAAAAACCATGTATTTTGATGGAACAATTTTATGAGAAGATAATGATTAAGCACGTAAACTTCATCTTGTTAGAACATGAAATGTTCTGATCATATTTTCTACTTTTGATGATAACATTAGGAATGAATTTTGTATAAGACAATGTGGTACTCTAATAAGTTATTATTTTTTCCATTTCAGGAAAAGTGTAAAAGAGTATGCAATATTCTATCTTTCAGAAGCTCTAACCCATATGTTCTGGATGGCTACATCAGAACATGGTCCTGAAGACATCAGAACTTGGTCTTGAAGTTATCAGATCATGACTATTAGAAGCAAGCTCTGAAGATCTGAAGGTATCACGCTCTAAGGAACTTCCATAGTCTGAAGCGCTGAAGTTCTATCTTGCACCAAACGCTGGAAATTATGATGAACAAAGCAGATCACAAAGTCTGATTCCAGAACAGAAGCAAATGATAAAAAGCTAGAAAGGCTAGTTTCTGTGTCTGACAAAAGGAACGTTGGAAGTATGGCTACAAAAGGCAAAGTCAGAAAAAGCAGTTGAAGCAAGGCTCGAGGTAGTTGACAAAAGCATGTAACATTAAATGCAGCATTGTACTGTTTACGCAAAGCATTAAATGCAGAACTGTTCAACGGTCACATTCTCACGCCTATATAAGGAACATGTCAGCCAAAGAAAAATAGCTAGAGCTTACGTTAAAAACTCACAACACACTCTGAATCTTTCTCACGCAAAAAAGCTCTTAAACAAAGCAACCAATCTTCATCTTCAAGCTCACATACTTTTGTATACTTAGTGAGTTTTAGAAATTAAGCTTAAGAGAAAAATCACTTGGTGATTATAACTTTATTAGAAGCAACTTTAATCTCTTGTATTTGATTATATATTTGTAAACCAAAATTCCTTGAGTGATCAAGTTGTGATCTGTAGACTCAAGAAGACTTAGAGGTTGATCTAAGTGGAGAACCATTGTAATCAATTTTTGATTAGTGGATTAAATCCTCAGTGGAGGTAAATCACCTGTGAGGGTGGACTGGAGGTAGTTTGAGTTCAAACGAACGAGGATAAAAATAATTGTGTTCATTATTTTTATTTGCCAAAAAGAAACAACCCTTATTCAATCCCACTTTTTTAAGTGTTTTTCACTCCTTCAATTGGCATCAGAGCGCCTTGGTTCTAGGTGCAAACACTTAGCAGTGTTAGACAAAATATTCAGGAGAAAAACACGTAAATGGCAACTCCAGTACCACCTCCTACTGAACAAAACAACAATGGTAACAACAATTTCAATGGATACAACAGACCACCAGTCTTTGATGGTGAAAATTTTGAATATTGGAAAGATAGGCTAGAGAGCTACTTTCTATGTCAAGATGGTGACCTATGGGACTTGGTGTTGGATGGTTACAAACATCTAGAAACTGGTGGAGTCAAAATCAGCAGACAAGCTATGAGTGATGCATAAAAGAAAGATTTCAAAAATCATCATAAAGCAAGAACCATATTGCTAAATGCTATATCTCATGCTGAGTATGAGAAAATAACTAACAAGGAAACAACCCATGATATTTTTGAATCTTTGAAAATGACTCATGAAGGGAATGCTCAAGTCAAGGAGACCAAAGCTCTGGCTCTCATCCAGAAGTATGAGGCTTTCAAGATGGAAGATGATGAAAACATTGAAGCAATGTTTTCTAGATTCCAGACTCTGACAGCTAGACTGAGAGTTCTAGACAAAGGTTATACTAAAGTTGACCATGTCAAGAAGATAATCAGAAGTTTTCCCAGAAGATGGGGACCAATGGTTACAACTTTCAAGATAGCCAAGAATCTGAATGAATTATCCCTTGAAGAGCTCATAAGCGCTCTAAGGAGTCATGAAATTGAGCTAGACGCAAATGAACCTCAAAGGAAAGGTAAATATATTGCTTTAAAATCTAATAATAAAAATTGTACTAATGCTTTTCAGGCAAAAGAAGAAAGATCTGACGACTCAGAGTCTGAAGAAGAAGATGAGTTATCTCTTATTTCTAGAAGAGTAAGTCAACTCTGGAAAAGCAAGCAAAGAAGATTTAAAAGTTTCAAGAAACCTGAAAAGGGAGAATCTTCTGGACCCATAAGATCTGGAAAGAAAAGCATAGTCTGTTATGAATGCAAAGAACCAGGACACTTCAAAAATGAATGTCTTAAGCTTCATAGAGAAAAGCCCAATAAAAGATTTGAGAAGAAGAAAGGTATGATGGCTACTTGGGATGACTCAGATTCCTCTGATCAAGAGTCTGACTCTGAAGATGAGCAAGCAAATATAGCATTCATGGCAACTGTAGATGGTGAAGAAGAATATGCCGCTGACTCAGATTTTGAAGAGGTATTTTCTGATCTAACTAGAGAAGAACTTGTTTCTAGTCTCTCAGAACTTCTTGAAATTAAAAGTAAACTTAGTATCAAATACAAAAGTCTCAAAAAGGCCTTTGCATCTGAAACTAAGAAACTTGAGATAGAAAATTCTGGACTCAAAGAAAAAGTTTTAAAACTAACAAAAGATGTTGAAACTCTAAAAACATCTTCTAGTCCAGATACTTCTATTCCAAGCACCAACAATATTCTTAAAGAATATGATTTGAGTTTCAGGAAATTTCTATCTAGAAGTATAGGTAGAAGCCAGATGGCCTCTATGATATATGGTGTAAGTGGTAATAATAGAACAGGTATAGGATACGAGGGAAGTGTTCCACATAAACTAGAACCTATTGACAAGATGATTATTGAATACAAACCTCTGTATAACCAATTTTAGTATGGACATTCACATGATATTAAATACACATCACATCCTAAGAATTTCCATGTCACACACACCAGGAAATATTCTGTTGCTCATTCTGATACTTCTTATGCTAAACCTCAGTTCAATCAGAACGCGAGGAAAACTAACCCCAAAGGACTCAAGAGAATGTGGGTACCTAAGGATAAAATAATTCATGTTGCAGATCTCCTTAACAGCACAAAGGACAAACATGTCATGGTACTTGAGCTCTGGATGCTCACGACACATGACGGGAAAAAGGTCTATGTTCCAAAGTCTGGAAGTTAGATCTGGAGGAGACATAAAGTTTTGGAGGGAACTAGAAGGAAAAGATCATAGGCTCTGAAACTATTGGTATTGGTAACTCCCCCTCTATAACTAATGTTCTGCTAGTAGATGGATTAGCTCATAACTTATTGTCCATAAGTCAATTAAGTGACAATGGTTATGACATAATCTTTAATCAAAAGTCCTGTAGAGCTGTTAGTCAAAAGGATGGCTCAATCTTATTTATCGGCAAAAGAAAGAACAACATTTATAAGATTGATCTTTCAGATCTTAAAAACCAGTAGGTTACTTGCCTTCTTTCTATTAACGAAAAGTAGTGGGTCTGGCATAGAAGATTGGGTCATGTTAGCATGAGAATTTTTTTTTCAGATTAACAAACTCAATCAGGTCAGCGGACTCCCTATTCTGAAATATAAATCAGATGCTCTTTGTGAAGCATTTCAGAAAGGGAAATTTTCAAAATCTGCTTTTAATTCTAAAAATGTTGTTTCTTCTTCAAGGCCTTTAGAACTTCTGCATATTGATCTGTTTGGTCCAGTCAAAACAGGATCAATCAGAGGCAAGAAATATGGATTGGTCATTGTAGATGATTACAGCAGATGGACATGGGTAAAGTTCTTAAAACACAAGGATGAGTCACATTCTGTGTTATTTGATTTCTGCAAACAGATCCAATATGAAAAAGAGTGTAAAATCATAAAAGTCAGAAGTGATCATGGTGGTGAATTTGATAACAGATTCTTTGAAATTTATTTCAAAGAAAATGGTATTGCCCATGATTTCTCTTGTCCTAGAACTCCACAACAAAATGGAGTTGTAGAACGAAAGAATAGGAATCTTCAAGAAATGGCCAGAACCATGATCAATGAGACTAATATGGCTAAGCATTTCTGGGCAGAAGCAATTAACACAACATGTTATATTCATAATAGAATCTCTATAAGACCTATTCTAAATAAGACTCTTTGTGAATTGTGGAAGAACAGAAAACCCAACATTTCATATTTTCATCCTTTTGGATGTACTTGCTATATTCTAAATACTAAGGATCATCTGAACATGTTTGATTCCAAAGCTCAGAAATGTTTTCTTCTTGGATATTCAGAACGCTCTAAGGGCTACAAAGTATACAATACTGAAACTCTGATAGTTGAGGAATCAATCAATGTCAGATTTGATGATAAGCTTGGAATTGAAAAGTCAAAGCAGAATGAGAATTGTGCAGATATAGAGATTTCTGATCCAGATCATGAAGAACCCAGAGAAAAGGATGATTCAGAAGATCAAATTGTTGCTTCTTTAGAGAATCTCAAAATATCTGAAGAACCAACAGTCATAAGATCCCCAAGAATCATCTCAGCTCATCCAGAGGATGTCATTATTGGAAAGAAAGATGATCCCATCAGAACAATATCATTTCTAAAGAACAATGCAGAGTCTCTGTTTGGATTAGTGTCTTTGATTGAGCCAACATCTGTTGATGAAGCTCTGGAAGATGCTGATTGGATTATTGCAAATGCAAGAAGAGTTAAATCAGTTTATAAGAAAAGATGTTTGGGATCTAGTTCCAAGACCTAAAGGGCTTAACATTATTGGAACAAAGTGGGTTTTCAGAAACAAGCTAAATGAAAAAGGTGAAGTTGTCAGAAACAAGGCCAGACTGGTTGCTCAAGGTTATAGTCAACAAGAAGGTATTGATTATAATGAAACTTTTGCACCAGTTGCCAGGTTAGAGTCTATAAGATTATTAATTTCATTTGCCACTCAGAATAACATCTCTCTGTATCAGATGGATGTTAAGAGTGCTTTTTTAAATGGTTATATAGATGGAGAAGTTTATGTTCACCAACCTCCTGGTTTTAAAGACTCTAAGTCTCCAGAACATGTTTTCAAAGTTAAGAAATCATTATATGTTCTAAAGCAAGCTTCCAGAGCTTGGTATGAAAGATTAAGTTCTTTCCTTCTAGATAATGGTTTCACAAGAGGAAAAGTAGACACAACTCTCTTCTGTAAAACATTCAAAAAGGACATTTTAATTTGCCAAATTTATGTTGATGATATTATATTTGGAACATCTAATGCCTCTCTTGGAAAGGATTTTGCTAAGTCTATGCAGGCAGAGTTTGAAATGAGCATGATGGGAGAGTTAAAATACTTTCTAGTCATTCAGATAAACCAAACCTCTGAAGGGACTTACATACATCAGATAAAGTATGTCAAGGAACTTCTGAAGAAGTTTGAATTATCAGATTGTAAGGAAGCAAAAACTCCAATGCACCCAACATGCATTTTAGGTAAGGACGAGGTAAGTAAGAAAGTAGATCAGAAGATCTATAGAGGTATGATAGGATCTCTTCTCTATCTGACTACTTTTAGGCCTGATATCTTATTTAGTGTCTGTTTGTGTGCTAGATTCCAATCAGATCCTAGAGAATCCCACTTAACTGCTGTTAAGAGAATTCTCATGTATCTGAAAGGTACTACTAACGTTGGTTTGTCTTACAGAAGATCTGAAGAATTCAACTAAGTAGGTTATTGTGATGCTGATTACGCTGGAGATAGAGTTGAAAGGAAAAGTACTTCTGGAAGCTGTCAGTTTCTCGGAAGAAATCTGATCTCCTGGTACAGCAAGAAATAAGCCACAATTGCATTATCTACAACTGAAGCAGAATATGTAGTTGCTGCTGGATGTAGTACACAGATGCTCTAGATGAAAAGTCAGCTAGAAGACCATCAGATATATGAGAGTAACATTCCTATATTCTGTGATAATACTTCTGCTATTTGTCTTTCTAAAAATCCTATTTTACATTCTAAAGCTAAGCATATAGAGATCAAGGATCATTTTATTAGGGACTATATTCAGAAGGGTGTTCTTTCTTTAAACTTTGTAGATACAAACCATCAATGGGCTGATATCTTTACAAAACCCCTTGCTAAAGATAGGTTTAAGTTCATTCTGAAGAATATTGGTATGAACTTATGCCCAAAATGAAGTGCTTGTGAAGTTCTGATATGTTTTTAGTCTGAAGAATATGCTTTTATTTATTTATTCTTATTATCAGATGTTTTGATTGTGTGTGTTCATAAGGACACTCTGAAATTGTTATCACTAACGTTTCATGTGCCTAGTATGACTCAGAACTTCTGTTAACGCAAAACAGCTGTCACCAGTTACCCTAAGATGATAACCACGCGTTCATCTAATTTGAAGGGACAAGCATGCGTGTAGTTGATGAGACGCCGCCCTAGGTAACTGTGCAAATCTTTTCAAATCATATGTTACTCCCCATTAACGTCATTCATCATTAATGCATATTCTGTAACCGTCTCTCATTCATAATTCTATTGCATTTTCTTTCAAATCCGTCTCTTTATATTCTTGTTTCAACTTCATTTTCCCTCCTTTCTCTCCTTCTTCGTTTATACATTTTTCCTCTCTCTTTCGTCTCTACCAAAACCCTAAACCTAAAAAGCATCTCTGTTCTTCATCTTCAATAGCTTCCTCATCAACAATGGCTTCTTCTCAGCAACAACAACAACAACCACCAAAGTTCTCTCCTCCTGTCAGAACATGTCCCATTCCAACTACAGAACTGGAAGTTCTCTTTGAATTAATGGTGGATTTTGACAATCTCAGAGAACATGATTTCAATCTCAAAGCAAACATGATGGTTCAAGGCTGGGCTAACTTCTTTGATCGTCTTATTGGGCCTGTTTACCCAGATTTGGTGAAAGAGTTTTGGATTCATGCAACTCTCACTCCTAAGACAATTATCTCTTCCGTTTTAGGGCAAGAGATCTCCATCACTGAGAACGTCATAAGGCAGTTGCTAAATCATAAGTGAAGGTGTTTTCATGTTGGCTGCATTTATGGTAAAACATACCTGGTTAATATTGTGTTATGCAGGCTGCATATGTGTTAAGCTAATACAAGTTCTGTAGTGAATGTCATGACCAATGTCATAACATCCTTGTGTGACAGCAGGAGCTGTTATATTGTATTGATTGTGTTTCCTGATTTCTCTCAATTAACTGTTTAGGAAACCTTTTATTGTGTGCTAAATATTTCGTCCAGAAGATCTTGCTGACAACACATTCTGTAACAACCAGATGGCGTGTGAATTAGGTTAACTTGGTTAACCCTAATTTGTTTCTAAAAAAGCCCAAGGACCAGGAGCTGCATATAAAAAGACTACAATCCTAATTTGGAACACAGACAGAGCAGATTGTGTATTGTGAAGAACCGTAGTTCTGTAGCTGTCTCTTGTACTCCAAGCAATTGTCTCCGATGATTGCGTTGGAATAGGTTGTGTTTGTTAATTGTCACTCTAAGCTTTTAAGCACGAGTGTGTGTCTCTTGATTGAAGCTTTTAAGCAGATCAAGGTGTGTTTTTGAAGTGTGTCTATTTCTATAATTGTTTATGTTTATTTGTAATCACTGTTGTGATTGAGGGGGGGTGAGTGGAGACACTCAGGTCTAGGAATAGATTGGAATTGCATTGGGTAGGTCTTAAGTGAGGAGTTGTAAACGGGGGAGTTTAACTCCAAATTAATTCTTCTTATATTGGATTCCCTCCCTGGCTTGGTAGCCCCTAGAGTAGGTTGTTTGAACCGAACTGGGTAAACAATTCTGTGTGTTCTTTATTGTTTTATGTTGTTCTGTTTTAATTATTTGTGTTGTGTAATTGTGGATGTCATAACATGTAGAAAGACATTGAGCGTGTGGTACTAGAATTTTCAATTGGCATCAGAGAAGGCACCCTGCCTGTTTACATTTGGGTGAGATCTAGGGATAACAAGATTCTGGTACTATGGAGAAGGAACTGTTAGTGTTTGGGAATAGACCACCCATCCTGGATGGCTCTAACTATGACTACTGGAAACCTCATATGGTAGCAGTCATAAAGTCTATGGACAACAAGGCCTGGAGAGCTGTGGAAAGCGGATGGAAACATCCTGAGAAGATTATGGAAGATGGAACCACTGTTCTAATTCCTGAAACTCAATGGAGAAAAACTGAAGAAGAGCTAGCTTTGGGCAATTCCAAGGCCCTACGTGCCTTATTCAATGGGATTGACAAGAACATATTCAGGCTTATGCAACACTATGAGCTAGCTAAAGAAGCTTGGGATATTCTCAAAATAGCACATGAAGGCACATCCAAGGTAAAAATGTCGAGACTTCAAATGCTTACCACTAAATGTGAAAATCTCAATATGAAAGAGGATGAAACCATTTATGAATTCGATATGAATGTTCTTGAGATTTCAAACAACTCAGGAGCCTTAGGAGAAAAAATGACTGAGGAAAAATTGGTAAGAAAGATCCTCAGATCATTGCCTAAGCGATTTGATATGAAGGTGACTGCCATAGAGGAAGCCCAAGACATCAACAACATGAAGCTGGACGAACTCATTGGGTCTCTACAAACCTTTGAGTCGAGCATCTGTGAGCCTGTTGAATAGAAGAACAAAAGCATAGCTTTTGTCACCAACACAGATGATAATTCAAGAGAAAGCAATGGTGGAAGTGATGAAAATATATCAGACGCCATAACCATGCTTGGAAAACAATTCAACAGACTTATTAAAAGGGTTGATCAGAGGTCCAGACCCAATGTCAAGAACACCTCCTATGACATCAGCCAGACTTATGACTCAAGCAAAAGATTCAAAATTGAGGAGAAGCCCAATCAAGGGAAAGGGGTTCAGTGTCATGGATGTGAAGGATTTGGGCACATCAGAGCTGAATGTCCTACCTACCACAAGGAGCAAAAGAAAGGACTGTCTGTCACTTGGTCAGATGAAGACTCTAATTCGGAAGAAGAAATTGCAAGACATGTCACAGTTCCAATAAGAATCTATGAATCTGATGATGATGTAAGTTTATTGAGTGCGCCTAAGAGGGGGGGTGAATTAGGACTTTGAAAATTTATCCGGTTTTTGAATACTTGTTGTCCTTATTTTTCTGGTTTGGTGCAAGAGTTTAGAAATATGTTACTTTCTTTTCTGGTTATGATTTGTGAAAGCGGTAAATGCGGAAAAGTAAAGAACACAATGATGTATACTAGTTCCCCTCACAATCCGAGAGTACTCCTTTCCCCTTTCAACATAAAAGAGATTTTACTATTGTTTGTGACATACACAAGACACACAAAACACCAAGAACAATCCTCTTGGATTTTCACTAAGTACATTAAGAGAACAATCCTCCCTTAATGACTCACTTGTTTCCAACAATCCTAGACAACAAGATTTCAACCACTAAGAACAATCCTCTTAGATTTACTAACTTGATTATGAGAACAATCCTCTCACTAATCAAAAACCCTTGCTTCCAACAATCTTGGATAGCAAGTCGATAATAACCAAATATATCTGAGTAGTAATGTTGATGAACATATATCAATCACTAGGATTGATCTTCTCTTCCAAATAAGAAATTTATGATAAAAATATAGTTCTCAAGTGTTTATGAGAATTATATGAATTTTCTAGAATGTTATTGAACATACATGTAGAAAATTCTTTATGAAATATTAAGAACAAAAACACTTGTTTGAAAATTTGAGTAAAAAGATATGATGTTAAATTGTAATGGAAGACGTGAATTGTAATTTGAAATTTAATGTGTTTATAAGAGCATAACACCTTTATGAACCATGGTGAAGTCATAAAAAAAATATCATGAAAAAATGTCAATTTAAAATGAAAAGGTTTCATGAAGAGTACAGGAAAAAGTGTTAAAAATTACTGTTTTTTATTAAATTCGTACAGTACTTTTTAAGTCGGTTCCAACGGTTACCTGACTTAAAAAGTTAGCAGCAAATTTCAAAATTCAAATAAAACACTGTTTCAGACCAGTGTAAATTATGGCGGTTATTAGTACTATTACGGCGGCTGAAAACGCCTTAATTTACCAAAATCTGCATGTTTGAAAAATAAAAAATATTTAAAGAATTGTCTAAATATTTGAACCAACCTTAAGCAATTATCTATTGATTTATCTAAGTAAATATATTATATTTGAAAGTAATTCATCATGGTTCAAACATGAAAAGTAATATATAATACATGATAAAAAAAAGCATTTTATGCATTTGAGTCAAATATTTTGATGCATGATAATTTGAGAACTTTAACATAAATGACTTATGCATGCAAGTGAATTATGGAAAATATTGAGCACTAAGTTATCAACATAAATTGCATACTTATACCTCAATAAATCAAGATCCATGCTAGTCTTCAAAATATAATTCTTGAATTCCTTGATGCTAGCTTTCACACACGATGAGTCTTGAACACTTTAATTTATATATTGTTCTTGAAGCCTTTTTCCATTTTTTTTTATATGATTATTTGACATTCATTTTGTCTTCATCAAAACACATTGGATTGAGAGTCTTGACTTCACATTCTCCCCCTTTTTGATGATGACAAACAATTGAAAGTTGGAATGCTTGAATCTCTTATGTGAATGTGAATCTTGTATGTGAATGCTCCCCCTATCTTTGATAACTCCCCATTGATCAAAGACCTCCCTTGATTCATAGATAATTTGACTTCTTTATGACTGCAAAAGTTAGAGACAAGCATACACATATACATTTATCTTCTCCCCCTTTGTCATTAGCAAAAAGGATGGGAAAAAGATAAATTATCTAAATAAATCATGAAAAATATTACTAACTATTTTACCTATGAGTTTTACCTCATGAGTGGCTTCATCAAATATTCATCCTTAATGAACTTGAAGCATTTGTCACAAAGTTGAATTTTTCTAAGAAGATTTTGCTTTAGTCCTTCAACATAAAGTATATCTTTAATGGATGTGAAAGTTAGTAATTCAACTTTGTCTATACCAAGAATTCTTCCTTTAAGGTATTCCCTATATTTGAAATAACTCTTGGACTTTAGAACAAGATTTGAAAGTTAGTATATGTCTCCCATCAAATGCTTAGAACCACCACTTGTCAAAAACACCATAAATTGTAGGTGGTCCTCAAGCAAACCTTCAAAACAAATTATGTTTGATTTGGTACCCAATGTGCTTTGGGTCCATCATAGTTAGTTCCTTTATTAACCCACACATAATGACCACTTGCCACACTAAAGTTTCTAACATAGCAAGCATTGGGTGTATGGCCAACAATGCCACAATAAAAGCAAGTAGGTACAAAGTTGTTTCTATATCTAGGAGTATATGATTTCTTCTTAACAAAACTTTTTCTTTTATGATAGTAATGAACCTCTGGTGCTTTATCCATTTCTTTCTTGTTAGATTGGTCACTTGTCTTCACAAAAATAGTTTTACTAGTACTGGGTTTGTTAGACTTTGAATAACCAAGACCACTTTTATCATTAGAGAATATTTGTTGTCTAAGGACATCTTCCAACCCAATTTGTCCCTTTTCATACCTTTCAAGAACTCTCTTAAATTTAATAATTTGAAAAGACAATGATTCACAATTCTTACACACAAGTTTTTCTTTTTGATCATTAATCATCTTTTGTTTTTCATCCTTGAGTTCCTTTTCAATTGTTTCTACTTTGTCTTCTAAGGACAAGATTTGTTTTTCTTGAGATGCTATAGTTTTATATAATTTTTTGCATTCATTTAACAATTCATCTATAGCACCTTGTGAATCATTTTCATAGATAGTAAATTCGTTACTAACCTCATTGTCTTCATCATCAGAATGGTGTGAGGCCATCAATGCCATATTTGTATATTCTTTTCTTTTGGAATCGGATGATGAACTTACTTCATTGTCTTCCCATGCTATATATGCTTTCTTTGATTTTTTATCCTTATTTCTCTTGAAGTATTTATTCTTCTTTTCAAGTGTAGGGCATTCACTTTTGACATGTCCTCTTTCTTCACATTCAAAGCATTTAACCTTCCTTGTTGGTGCTTCCTCTTTAATGATCTCCTTTTTCCTTTCTTTTCTTAGAAATTTTTCAAACTTTTTGATAAACTCATTGTCTTCTTCACTAGTGGATTCATCCTCTTGATTGTTATCATGATGTTTGACTCTTGTCTTTAAGGCAATGTCTTTTGAATCTTTTATTTGAATTTCATGCGTTTCAAGTTGTCATACCCCAATTTTTGACCCTAAGATCATACATCATTTGCATTTCAATCATCAATCAAGATCACAACCTTGAGGTATCATTTTTCCTTTGAGGGGAATCATCAAGCACCTAATTTTCTTTAATTTGTTTTATACTAACCCAAATACCAAAAATATTGCTTTGTTTCTTTGTAGGCTTTTGTTTTGTAGGTACCAAGCCAAGACATGCAATAAGCAAGGCATTTTTCACATTTTTGACTGATGAAATCGATTTCCCTACTGGGTAAATCGATTTCCCTGCAGCAATCTTCAACAAAATCACATTCTGGATAGCATGAAATCGATTTCCCTCCTGGGTAAATCGATTTCCCTAGTGTATTTTGCGCCAAATTCTCTTCTGGAACAGAGTGAAATCGATTTCACTCCTGGGGAAATCGATTTCCTTCAGGCGAAATTCAAAAAAAATAGAGAGGGAAGCTTGATTTGATTTTGGCACCTATTTTCTTTGACCATCTTTGTCATTTTACCAATTTTCCACCTCATCAAAATAATTCCCTTCATTAAACCCACTTAAACCCCATTTTACCACTTTTTACCATTTAATTGCCACTTTAATCACCAATTAAACACAAGCTAATTTCCAAATGCAAAAAGACCAAACTACCACTACTCTTGCTCTCATCCTATAAATAGAGCCCACTACTCTCTCATTTCTCAAGCTTTTGAGAGCCAAAAAACCCCTTGCAATTTCTCTCCTCATCCCTACCAAATTCACCAAAGCTCTTTGTTCTTTCATAAAGTTTGTGAGTCACATCTTGAACCTCACAAACTTTGAGCTAAACCACCATCTATTTCACTCTTTTTTCTTCAATTGTTGAGAGATCAAGATTTGTGTTGGTGATTCTTGAAGTAGATCTAAGTTTTGTTCAAGATTTGGTAATTTTCTTCATCCTTTTTGTATATCATGATGTAGATCTTTGTTGCTTGTGTGTGATGCATCTTTGATGCTATATTGGTGCTATTTGATGGTGATTTGATGGAAAATTCGTGCTCCAATTGATATGTGATCATAAGGTGTTTGTATGTTTGCTTAAGTCAAGTTTTATGCCTTTAAATGTTGTTTTTGCTGAAATTTGCACTGGTCAAATCGATTTCCTTAAGGCTCAAATCGATTTCATGTTGTACGTAACTTGTTTTTTTTGAAAACTGCCTTATGGAAATCGATTTCCCTCTGCATGAAATCGATTTCCTGCTGGCAGAATGTGTTTTTTTGCCTTTTTTATGCTTGTTTTGGCTTCCTACTTCCTCCACTTCATTAATATCATTGGATCTAGGATGTTGATAGGTTTGAAATGACCTAATCCATAATATTAGATGAATGATATTAATGATAGTGTGAGTTGATTATCTTTATGCATTTTATCTTCTTCTTCTCCTTTTTTTCTTTTGATCGATGAAAGTCTTAATATCTTGAGAATTCTATGGATTCTTGATAAAGACTAGATCAATTTGTTTTCCTTATTATCTTTTCATCTTATTTGCTTTTGATCGATGAAAGTCTTAATATCTTGAGAATTCTATGGATTCTTGATAAAGACTAGATCAATTTGTTTCTATTCTTGTCTTTTTCATCTTATTTTCTCTTGATCGATGAAAGCCTTAATATCTAGAGAATTCTATGGATTCTTGATAAAGGCTAGATCATTTCTTCTTCTCCTTCTTGTTTCTTTTGATTGATAATCTTGATACATGGAGAGTTCTCCTACATTTGTCCCGACTCGATAAAAGATCAAACATGGAAGAGAATTGTATGCGGTTGATTTAAGACTTGTGGAGGTTTTTATCGTGTAGTCGCTATGATTTTATCAAGCTTCTGATAAGCCCCATTGACTTTAAATCCGAGTACATCATTCACTCACCATAGATCTTCCTACTAACTTTGATAACATACTTGACAAGTTTCAAGATGGTTATCTTTAACATTTAACAACTAACTTTAATTTCCGCACCTTTACTATACCGCTCTTTATATTACCGCTCTTTATATTTCTCGCCTTATCGCTTTACTTTATCATTTCATCATATTTACTTTCCGCCATTTTCTCTTTGTCCATTTGGACGTTTATAATTCCGCTATTTTCTCTTTGTCCACTTGGACATATGTTTATGTTTCCGTTATTTTTCTTTTGTCCACTTGGACCATACTTTACTCTTTCGCTAAAACACTAATAAATAACAAAAATCTAAAAAATACATAAGGCTCTCTTTGGACTATCGGTTACTATCCCTAGCGCTTTGGAGATTCGGACTTATGGACCTAGTACCTCTGGACTCATTCTATTGCTATCCTGTGATTGTTCTGTCTGTCTGGCATTGTTCTGTTGTATGTTTATGTGTGCAGGTATTTCCTTGAAAGCTCTTGATGGTTAATTCCAAGGCATTGATATAAGGATTTTACCCGAAAACAGCCGTTACTCTGCCCAATTTTCGTCAGAATCTTAATGTGCTTAATGCAAAGTGGTGCTAAGACAATAAGTTCATGTGGATCCCCAAGTATTAATGTGTTGGTATTGATAAATCCAAAGGATGGGAAAACTACATTGACTCTTAATGTCAAGTGTTGGCTTCTTATTTGGTTAGACCGTTTCTTTCCTTAGCTTTTATTTTATGCATTAGGTTAGCCTCTTCATCTCCTCCCATTCTTAAATTTTCAAAATCTTCTCCCTTTTTCCAAAACATTCTTATGTTTGCAAACCTTTTCAAAACCTTTTCTTAAAAATATCTTTCGCCCTTAGTGGCTTTTCTTCAAAAGTTTAGACACCGTTAATTGTTGAAACGAGTGGTTATACCCCACGATTTTGAAATTGATTGATAATAACGAGATCTTTTCCGCGTGAGAGAGCTAGTGGCATACTCGTTGATTTTATCCGAGTTGGCGCCCTTCTTTCATTTGCGATGCAAAGAACTTGTTTGTTCTCATGCTCAAGATCAATGGCTGAGTATTTCTCTCTAACGACAACAAAGTGTTTATTCGTTTTAAAATGTTTTTCCCAAAAGCGGAACTACATTAGCTCTGACTTCTCCATTGCACCGAGGAGGTATGTAGGCCCAAAGCTTAACGCTTTGCCGAGCTTATTTTGAAAATAAAACAAACCGTTTTTTAGCACACACACAACACAGATTTTCAAAAAGGTTCCTGTGGAGTACCACAGATATGAGGGGTGCTTAAAACCTTCCCCTCATATAAACAACACCCGTACCTAAGATCTCTTCTTTTTGTTTTAAAAACAAACTTTGGTTTTTTTCGTTCTTTTCCCTTTTCCTTTGGAAATAATAAAAGCGCGGTGGCGACTTTCACTGAAATATTGATTCGAGTCAATCCCATGGCTTCGATATCAGATTTTCCCCGCTACAGAAAAATGGCGACTTCACTGGGGATCCAGTTTTAAGTGTGTTAAGCCTATTTTTGTTTATCTGTGTGTTTTATCTGTATATATTATTGTGTGCTTTGTTTGTTTATTTTTTTTTTTTTTTTTTTTTTTTTTTTTTTTTTTTTGGTGCTCGATGGTTCCTCTGTGATGAGATAAAGTTCTAACCCGAACTTTTGTGAGTAACTTGAGATAGGAGGTGGTAAGACCAATAGTCGCATGTCAGGAGCAATCCTTAGCATGAGCGTCATATGGTGGAACCCCAATCAGTGGAGGCCTCATGGAAGGTAGTAGATGTTGTTACGAATCATCGTGATAACGCTATTACTTTCAATAGTGAGTGTCCGTAGAAGCTGAATGACCTAGAACCCTTTTAACCAATCTAAGCATTTTTAGGATGTAGTGCAGAAACAAGATCAAGTACCAATTTGAGCTTGTTGTCATGCGATACTACGCTCAGACGAGGTCTTTTTAGGCATATTATTGGCGCCCATGAGCAATTGTGCGTGCCGGTAATATCCGATAGAAGATTGAAAACTCTGGGAACCTTTGTAGAACCCGTTTGGCAGGTACAAAATTCCCTAGTACATACCTTTGTGGGTGGTTCTTAACCTTGACTCCATGCTCGTGACGTCGAACCTTTGAACTCTGTTTATGCGACCATGTGTGATCTTGATTGTGATTGATGCATAGACCATGCATCCATGCATTCATTTGATTTCCAAGGAACTCATAGGTCTTTCTTTGTAAACATCATAAGTTTCATCAAACTCAATGGATCTTGGGTGTCGATAGGGAAAACCTTAATCCACCAAAATGGATGATTGATCTTGATGATAACTTGATCAAAGCTTTGATCCAATATAGGATTTACTTCCTTCATGTTTTGATGTTTACAAATTAATAACTTGAATTCCTTGAGAATCAAATAAATTTAAAAAAAAAAAAACAAAAAAATAGCAATCGCATCATTTGCATACATACATCCAGGTTGTCCAAGAAACTTATCCTTGCCTGTCTCCATCTTCAGAGTGAGTTGTCTGTCTACCGTCAAGCTGATTCCTCAACACATTGAACTAGAAGCATGTATCTGAAGAGTATGGAAGAACTTCAACAAGACCAAGAGTTGGTAAGATCAAAGATGCTATCTTTCAGGGATATGGGTCCTAATGTTGTCACTAATCCTTTGCCAGATCAAAGTGGCTGAAGATAAGTCAAAGCCCAATTCTCCTAAAGCCAAGTGTTTCAGACAAGATAGCTCATCTTTGTTGCTGATTAGTCACTAGGCCTTGTTTCTGTACTGTTTGTATTTCCTTTATTGTGCTGTTTACTTTTAGACTTTGTTTGTTTCTGAATGGTGATTTTAATGAAATGAGCATTGCATATTTTGAATTCATTCACATCTGCTATGTTTATGCTTATGCTTTCTTTTACAAAACCTTTTCTTCCATTTTCTTTCTCTATCAAATTTGTGTTTTATGCAAAGATTGGAGGGAGGATGATGACAACGAAATACCCAAGTTGTTGAACTGTATGCTTTCGAATAAAACTTTGCTGATGATGTACAGGCATTGTTTCAATTCCCAAACACTGGAGAAATAAGGAAGTTAATCCCTTGTCAACCCCTCTGAGCCTTCGAAGTTGGAGTTTCTTTCTGTATGAAAAACCCGCATTTTTAACCTGGGGCAGGGTAGTTCTCAGTTAATTTGGCTGTGCATTCTATTTTAAGAGAATCATTCAGTACACCTTTCCACAAAGGTTTCAATCACAAGCTTTCCTCCGCATACATCAAAGAAATGTTGGAGATGTCAATTAAAAGCCAATGATGGTTCATCTTAATCATTAAGCAAGGCAGTCACTATCTTTCAAAAAAAAATGTATCAAAAAAATGTATACAAAGAAAAGCCTGCTAAGTCAAAACCAAAAATGATGACTTAGGCAAAAATAAGGGCATCCCGCTGACTGTAAGATCAAAAATAAACAGTTCAGGCAAAAGTTAGGGATATCAAAAGAAAAAGATGAAAAAAGAGAAGTCAATAAATTCCTCAAGCAACAAAATGTTGTGACAACAAAAAGGAAGAAGTGACTGCAATCTCAAAAGTTCTCTTTGCTTGTGAACTATCATCATTATCAAAGGTGCAATTCCAGAAGTCTCTTGGAACCTGAATGCATAAGTTGAATTAACTGAGTTGTAGGACTGGAGATCATCACGAAGGGGGTGGGAACAATCAAATTTTGAGCCTTATATCCTTTGTTTCTTAAACCGTGAACCTGGCCACGTTACAACCTTTAAAAGACCTAATTGAGGCAAGGTTTGTTTGAAAGCATACTACAACAAGGTTGCGTAAGCTGACTCCCATGAGATTTGCCAATCATTTGCTTTGATATCATATCTTTGTTTTATCTTTCACTTTGAATGTCTTAACCTTTATGTTTTGACCTGTGATTCCATTTGCTTTACATATATAACATCTTTCCAAAAATGATTTTGATTTCAAAAATATGCTTTGAGCATTGCATTAAAATTACCATTCTTGAATGAACATTTTATTTGCAAGTAAGCATTCATCTTTCAGGAAGTTCAAACAGTCGAGAAACTTGATCAGTGATCCTATCAGGGGCATGTTATTTCAAGATCCTGTTGTTCAGATGTTCAGTCAAGATTTGTTGATCAGAATATCCTCTCAAGACTTATACTGGGGCAAGCCATCCCAACATGCATTTCAAGAATTGAAGCCATGATCAGTTCATCCCCAGTACATTTCAACTGAAGCCATGATCAGTTAACTTGCAACAATTAGTCAATCAGGGGCAATATTCTTCAGCAATCCCCAAGCAGTTCATTAGTCCTCCTCAAAGGATCATCATTTTGATACAGTTACCGATGTAATAGAAGTGTGTTTAAGCATCTTCTTCCCAAGCAGAGTTGGCAGAGTTCTCGTGTTGAGGAATCAGAGTTCCTATCGTGCCTCACAAAAGAGTCTCCCTCAGTTGTCACAAACAATTGCATTACATTGATCATATATCATGCATAGAAAAACTCAACATCACGCATTGAAACAAATTTCATACTCATTTAAATTCTCCGAGGTCCTGTTGTTATCAACATTTTACCTTGAGATCTAAGTCCAACTTACTTGGCACATACCAAAGTAGATGTTCGTCTGCCTGTTTCTATTTCCGTCCAATGCTACTCTTGGATGTGTAAACTTTTCTCTCTGTCCAATGCTACTCTTGGACATGTCATTTCTCACTTTTTATCCAAAGCCACTATTGGATGTCACAATCCCCATTAAAATGTTTCTCACCTCCTTCAAAGCT
Organism: Vicia villosa; assembly: GCF_029867415.1. NCBI lineage: Eukaryota > Viridiplantae > Streptophyta > Magnoliopsida > Fabales > Fabaceae > Vicia > Vicia villosa. Next base: position 67,934,011 of record NC_081185.1, on the reverse strand, counting down.
ACTATTGAATGACGTTCATGTCTTTGAGCTGGAATAACATTCTTTTTGTCCAATGCCACTATTGGGTGTTTATTGAGTTTGTTTTCCATCCATTGCCACTCTTGGATGGATACTCAGATTTTTCAAACAAGTTTCCTTTGTGTTTTCAAAGCCACTATTGAATCTCTCTGGTTTCTTTTCGTCCAAAGCTACTATTGGATGACCCCAATATCTTCGAGCTTGGTTAACTTTCCTTTTGTCCAATGCCACTCTTGGATGTTCTCAGGTTGTTTTCCTTTCCATCCAATGCCACTCCTGGATGGCTGCTCAAATTTCCAAATTGGTTTCCCTTTTGTTCAAAGCTACTGTTGAACGTCTCTGATGTATTTCCGGGTTCAGGTTTCCATTTTGCATTCAAAGCCACTATTGGATCTCTTTGGTTTCCATTTTTGTCTAAAGCTACTATTGGATTGTTCCCGATGTTTTCCAGAGTTTGGATTCCTTTTGTTCAAAGCTACTATTGAACGTCTCTGTCATATTTTCGGGTTTGTAGGTCTCCTTTTGTATTCAAAGCCACTATTGAATCTTGTTGGTCTCCTTCCATCCAAAGCAACTATTGGATGTCTCTGATGTTTCCTCAGAGTTTGGGCCCTTTTTCAGATTCATTCAATGCCACTCTTGAATGTCTCTGATGGTTGGTGTCGTCTAATGCCACTTTTAGACGTTTCTACCCAATATGTTTGTGTTCCAGAGTTCATTCAATGCCACTTTTGAATATCTCTGTTGATTTTCATCGTCTAATGCCACTCTTAGACGTTCTTACTACACTTCTAACTTGGGTTTTATCCCTCCCTTTCTAAGTATTGCTGGATATTTCTTGTCACCCTGACGGATAACCAGTAGTATCTTGTTTCCCTAGCCACTCCTTTCATTCGAGTCTATCGCTCATTCCTTTTGTTCCCCCCAGTGGCATTATATTCCCCCTCTATTTTCATAAGCATACTTGATGCATCCATTAGCATCGCATTATACCTTAGGTTCAAAAATTGTGTATTTTATATTTAAGTCTCTTCAATTACGTCGAGCTGAGGATTTTAACCCTCACATCTCCGGAAAGAAGAAACTTAAATAGGGGCATCTGTCATACCCCAATTTTTGACCCTAAGATCATACATCATTTGCATTTCAATCATCAATCAAGATCACAACCTTGAGGTATCATTTTTCCTTTGAGGGGAATCATCAAGCACCTAATTTTCTTTAATTTGTTTTATACTAACCCAAATACCAAAAATATTGCTTTGTTTCTTTGTAGGCTTTTGTTTTGTAGGTACCAAGCCAAGACATGCAATAAGCAAGGCATTTTTCACATTTTTGACTGATGAAATCGATTTCCCTACTGGGTAAATCGATTTCCCTGCAGCAATCTTCAACAAAATCACATTCTGGATAGCATGAAATCGATTTCCCTCCTGGGTAAATCGATTTCCCTAGTGTATTTTGCGCCAAATTCTCTTCTGGAACAGAGTGAAATCGATTTCACTCCTGGGGAAATCGATTTCCTTCAGGCGAAATTCAAAAAAAATAGAGAGGGAAGCTTGATTTGATTTTGGCACCTATTTTCTTTGACCATCTTTGTCATTTTACCAATTTTCCACCTCATCAAAATAATTCCCTTCATTAAACCCACTTAAACCCCATTTTACCACTTTTTACCATTTAATTGCCACTTTAATCACCAATTAAACACAAGCTAATTTCCAAATGCAAAAAGACCAAACTACCACTACTCTTGCTCTCATCCTATAAATAGAGCCCACTACTCTCTCATTTCTCAAGCTTTTGAGAGCCAAAAAACCCCTTGCAATTTCTCTCCTCATCCCTACCAAATTCACCAAAGCTCTTTGTTCTTTCATAAAGTTTGTGAGTCACATCTTGAACCTCACAAACTTTGAGCTAAACCACCATCTATTTCACTCTTTTTTCTTCAATTGTTGAGAGATCAAGATTTGTGTTGGTGATTCTTGAAGTAGATCTAAGTTTTGTTCAAGATTTGGTAATTTTCTTCATCCTTTTTGTATATCATGATGTAGATCTTTGTTGCTTGTGTGTGATGCATCTTTGATGCTATATTGGTGCTATTTGATGGTGATTTGATGGAAAATTCGTGCTCCAATTGATATGTGATCATAAGGTGTTTGTATGTTTGCTTAAGTCAAGTTTTATGCCTTTAAATGTTGTTTTTGCTGAAATTTGCACTGGTCAAATCGATTTCCTTAAGGCTCAAATCGATTTCATGTTGTACGTAACTTGTTTTTTTTGAAAACTGCCTTATGGAAATCGATTTCCCTCTGCATGAAATCGATTTCCTGCTGGCAGAATGTGTTTTTTTGCCTTTTTTATGCTTGTTTTGGCTTCCTACTTCCTCCACTTCATTAATATCATTGGATCTAGGATGTTGATAGGTTTGAAATGACCTAATCCATAATATTAGATGAATGATATTAATGATAGTGTGAGTTGATTATCTTTATGCATTTTATCTTCTTCTTCTCCTTTTTTTCTTTTGATCGATGAAAGTCTTAATATCTTGAGAATTCTATGGATTCTTGATAAAGACTAGATCAATTTGTTTTCCTTATTATCTTTTCATCTTATTTGCTTTTGATCGATGAAAGTCTTAATATCTTGAGAATTCTATGGATTCTTGATAAAGACTAGATCAATTTGTTTCTATTCTTGTCTTTTTCATCTTATTTTCTCTTGATCGATGAAAGCCTTAATATCTAGAGAATTCTATGGATTCTTGATAAAGGCTAGATCATTTCTTCTTCTCCTTCTTGTTTCTTTTGATTGATAATCTTGATACATGGAGAGTTCTCCTACATTTGTCCCGACTCGATAAAAGATCAAACATGGAAGAGAATTGTATGCGGTTGATTTAAGACTTGTGGAGGTTTTTATCGTGTAGTCGCTATGATTTTATCAAGCTTCTGATAAGCCCCATTGACTTTAAATCCGAGTACATCATTCACTCACCATAGATCTTCCTACTAACTTTGATAACATACTTGACAAGTTTCAAGATGGTTATCTTTAACATTTAACAACTAACTTTAATTTCCGCACCTTTACTATACCGCTCTTTATATTACCGCTCTTTATATTTCTCGCCTTATCGCTTTACTTTATCATTTCATCATATTTACTTTCCGCCATTTTCTCTTTGTCCATTTGGACGTTTATAATTCCGCTATTTTCTCTTTGTCCACTTGGACATATGTTTATGTTTCCGTTATTTTTCTTTTGTCCACTTGGACCATACTTTACTCTTTCGCTAAAACACTAATAAATAACAAAAATCTAAAAAATACATAAGGCTCTCTTTGGACTATCGGTTACTATCCCTAGCGCTTTGGAGATTCGGACTTATGGACCTAGTACCTCTGGACTCATTCTATTGCTATCCTGTGATTGTTCTGTCTGTCTGGCATTGTTCTGTTGTATGTTTATGTGTGCAGGTATTTCCTTGAAAGCTCTTGATGGTTAATTCCAAGGCATTGATATAAGGATTTTACCCGAAAACAGCCGTTACTCTGCCCAATTTTCGTCAGAATCTTAATGTGCTTAATGCAAAGTGGTGCTAAGACAATAAGTTCATGTGGATCCCCAAGTATTAATGTGTTGGTATTGATAAATCCAAAGGATGGGAAAACTACATTGACTCTTAATGTCAAGTGTTGGCTTCTTATTTGGTTAGACCGTTTCTTTCCTTAGCTTTTATTTTATGCATTAGGTTAGCCTCTTCATCTCCTCCCATTCTTAAATTTTCAAAATCTTCTCCCTTTTTCCAAAACATTCTTATGTTTGCAAACCTTTTCAAAACCTTTTCTTAAAAATATCTTTCGCCCTTAGTGGCTTTTCTTCAAAAGTTTAGACACCGTTAATTGTTGAAACGAGTGGTTATACCCCACGATTTTGAAATTGATTGATAATAACGAGATCTTTTCCGCGTGAGAGAGCTAGTGGCATACTCGTTGATTTTATCCGAGTTGGCGCCCTTCTTTCATTTGCGATGCAAAGAACTTGTTTGTTCTCATGCTCAAGATCAATGGCTGAGTATTTCTCTCTAACGACAACAAAGTGTTTATTCGTTTTAAAATGTTTTTCCCAAAAGCGGAACTACATTAGCTCTGACTTCTCCATTGCACCGAGGAGGTATGTAGGCCCAAAGCTTAACGCTTTGCCGAGCTTATTTTGAAAATAAAACAAACCGTTTTTTAGCACACACACAACACAGATTTTCAAAAAGGTTCCTGTGGAGTACCACAGATATGAGGGGTGCTTAAAACCTTCCCCTCATATAAACAACACCCGTACCTAAGATCTCTTCTTTTTGTTTTAAAAACAAACTTTGGTTTTTTTCGTTCTTTTCCCTTTTCCTTTGGAAATAATAAAAGCGCGGTGGCGACTTTCACTGAAATATTGATTCGAGTCAATCCCATGGCTTCGATATCAGATTTTCCCCGCTACACAAGTCTTCCGAGTTCTGTTTCATATTCTTGAAGTTTACCGAACAAGGTTGCAGAAGTCATCTTTGATAGATTCTTTTTCTCGGATATCGCCGTTACTTTCGGTTGCCATTCTCTTGTTAAAGATCTAAGCACCTTTAGATTTTGTTCCTCAGTAGAGACTTTCTTTCCAAGAGCACTCAAATAATTTATTAAGTGAACGAATCTTTTTTGTAAATCAAGGATTGATTCTCTGGGCTGCATTCTGAATTATTCATATTCTTGACTTAAAGTATTTAAACGAGATCTCTTAACTTCAACGGTTCCTTCATGAGTTTCGACTAAAGTATCCCATATTTCTTTTGCCGTTGTGCATGCCGAGACACGAAAGAATTCATCCATACTAAGTGCACCTTGAAGAAGATTGATTGCCTTTTTATCATAGAGGACCTTTTTCTTATCATCATCATTCCATGAAACTTTAAGCTTTGTTGATTCAACGCCAGCGACAATAGTTGCAAGAACAAAGGGACCATTTTGGACTGTGTAATACGGTGAACTGAATTTAAAGAAATGTCGCGGTTAAGCAAGAGTCGCCACCGACTTTTATTTTATCCAAATTATCAGAAAGGCTAAAAGAACAGGAAAAACCTTTTAAATAAAAATTGAGTTCGGGGGGTAATTTATTCAAAGGGAATGTGTAAGGCACCCTTTGCATCCATGGTTTTCCATGGGCTCTTAATTGCTTTGCTCTTTAGTTTTGAAGCCAAAAGTTCAGAAATGTAGAAGGAGGAGAATTAAGGACTTTAGCTCGTAAAATGAGCGTAGCCTATTTGAAGGTTTATGAAAAAGTGTAAGAAAAAGATGAAAAATGTTCTTTTAGCCTTTCAGGGCTATCCATACCATAGGAGGGTAAGGAAGTCCTTTGATTTGGAGGTTAAAGGGTCGTCGAATTATCGTTCGCCACAAGACTGTCCCATGCCATAGAGGGGCAGGTAGTCTAAGGGAAGGATCAGAATAGCCTTTCGTTTAGGCAACCAGAGGATACCTCAACATTTTGTAGGCAACTTCGAGGGGCGAGATCATATTAGAGAATCGAAGGCAGCATCATTAGGGACTTATGATCTTTGAATGAACTAAGGGCAACATTGCTGAGGTATCCTCGTATTCGAGGGACTTGGCTATTCTGCATTTAAAACACAAGGCAACAGGCAACATGCAACAAGAGGGGTTACCATAAAAGGTGCGTGGGTGCAACAATCACGTGATTAGATTCAGAATAAATTATCTTGTATTTAAATGACTCTAATTCAATTCACGGTTACACTCCCTAAGTTACTAACCACGCAGTATTATAATCCAGATTTAAGTGCCTTCAAGGCCACACAATACAACCTCGAAGCAGATACATAATACTATGGGGATGGGGAAAAAGGAATAATAGAACCAACAGTGCAATAGGTCTGACACAGGTAATAATTTAAAAGAAAGAAAAATAAATTAGGTTAGGTTTTAGGGTTACCGACTAATCGAGCTTTGACGGTTGGCTAACCCTGAAAATTGGGGAAAAGAAAAATAAACACAAAAAGGGTGAGTGTATGGCCAGCTCATTGATATTGAATATAAAACCCTAATTTTAAATTAACAAGGCAAAAATAAATATTTAAATTAAAAGGCAAAAATAAATATAAAAAGAAATAGAATCGGGGACTTAACTTTGATCTGATATGGCTCGTAGTCGGAGGAACCCTGGTGCTAACTGATCGGAAAATAGCAAGTGTACTACTTTTGTTACCGATGTAGTTATTAAAATGGAGTTGAATCCAAGTATCGATCACAAGGACTGCGGATAAAATATAAGCCTGGACTAAATTTCAACTGAACAAAAAGCTATTGTTGGTTTTTGATTTGCTTGATAAAACTACTAACTGTTTATAATTAAAAACGATAAGTAAATGATGATTTGGTTCACAAATGAGAAGGCATGCTAAGGTTGATGTATAAATCTTATGTAACTCCTTGAGAACACCGTTGTTCATGAAAAGATGTGACTACAATTGAGTATCAATTCCATAAAATAGTTTTCCCTAATTCCTTAGTGGAGAACTTATTAATACTTAAAAGTCAATTTCAATTCCTCAATAATTGATTTTAGTATTAAGGCATTATGCATCGTAATCTAGAATGAATGATCACTATGGTGAAATCCTTATTCCTAAGCGATTTACCGGTAATGTTTTGATTCAAAACGCATTAGAGTGGTGTGTCACGCCTAACCCTAATCATAGATCAACAAAATATTTTCCAATATGATGAAGCATGAAAATCTTTGAATCATAAACTCAAATTATAAAAACATCAAATTCATCACAACGGTTTTAACAAGTCATTACATGAAAAGATTTAGGGACATCACCCTAGCATAAAATAGTTTAGCTACTCATAATGTTTAAGAAAATAACAAGAGTAATTGAAGTCATTACAAGAAATTATCGGTTGATATGATCTCCAATCGCGAGTGCTCTTGAAGATCTCTTCCAAAACCCTTGACTCTTCTTTCTCTGTAATTCTCTATGCTCAATGATCCAAGATCCTCAATCCTCCTTCCCGTTAGGTTTTAGTAGGGTTGGCTCACTTCCTCAGTATCCGAAAGGTCCGAAATACCCTTAATGAGCCCCAAGCTTTCAAAATTACAAAACTTGAATATCTGCCCGCGCCTAACAACACGGTCCGTGTGCAGGAACACGGGTGCCCGTGTTGTTCCTCTGGTCAGCTCTCAAAATTGCCTTTCCACGCATCTTTCCACACGGGCCGTGTGCAGGAACACGGGTGCCCGTGTGAAACCTCTGTTTTGCTTCCCAAAAACATCTTTCCAGCCATCTTTTGACACGGCCCGTGTGCATGCACACGGGTGCCCGTGTTGACCTCAACTTTGGCTCTTTTGGCTACTTTCTCCTCTCGTGCTCGCCATAAGTATCTACCTTTCCCGTGCATCAACCTGGCCACACACAAACTAACAACCAACGCATAAAACGGCACTTGAATAACACTCAAAACACACTAACATGCAACAATGTCACACAATCGAAAAACAAGGAACTTAATTCAAAAACATATGACAATGCCACTTAGTATTACCAAGATTGCGAATTTCGGTCGGAAACAGATGCGGAAACTTACTAGAAATGGTGACCGATCACTAACCCTAAAAAAAAATTACATAAGGAAGACATTTTCAGTGCAGGCATGATCTTCGGGAATTAGGGTATGAATTAATTATGATTAAAAAAATTAAATAGAATCAATTTAATTAATTATTGGTTTTTCAACCTAATTAATTAAATCGGTAAAAAATAAGTTTCGATTAAATATATAAATATACTTTTTATCAATTAATAAAATTTATAATTTATTAAATTATTTAAAACTATTTTTTATTAATTTAAAATAAAACAAAACTATTAATTAAAATAAAAGATTTTAATTTTATTATATGTAGGTATTTTATGAAAAAAAGAAATAATTGAGAAACAAGTTTTTTATATAAAAAAAAATATGTTTATAAATGATAATAAAATAAAAAAGAGAAGAAAAAACAAATGCTATATAATTAAAAAGAAAAAAAATTGAAGAACTTAGCGTGGGATCAGGTGTGGCACAACTATGGTGGTCCATGGTGGACTGGCAGGATGATGTGCACTGGATCTGAAGCTGCAGTGATCCTGACGACTGAATGTTGGGGGTCCACCAAGGTCCTCGCTGGATGTGCAAGGCTCGTTTGTTGTTAGCTTAATAAACAACAAGGTAAATATACAACGCAAACCCACAAACTTCCCAAAGCAAAAGCGCGCCAAGGATATTTGAACCGAGCCAATGGTTACTCGCCACGTAGGCTTCTTCTTCATGCATCTGTTGTCTTAGATATGGCTACGGCGACGGTTTTTTCAGCCATGGCTATAGGACCGTGAATGAACAGTAGCGTATTCTTGATGCTTTAAGCATGGAAATTGATTGGGAAACGATCAAGAGTGTTCCCTGATCGTGTTTGAACCTTCAAATGTTGCTGAATCTCCTCCAACCTCTCAAACTGATTTCAAGATTTTCTTCAATTTTTGGACTATGAACGTGTGCCTCTGCCTGCAGAATCCTTGTCAATTCCTCCCCCTGGTTTGACACGAATTACCTCTATATATTGGATGGAATTAGGGCAATAGTATTGATCAATATCTTTGTGAATCAATCATGGGAAATTTGATTGGAAAATATGAGTCAAAGCCTCCAAATTTGGCCAATCTCAATCTCTCTTGTACCAATATTTGTTTGCACGAAAATACATTGAAAATATGGTATGAATGGTGATTGGATTTGATTAGTACAAGATCTTTAATTGAATATTTGATTTTTACTTGATTTACATGAATTAAAATCACTTTTAAATGATTAAAAGTTCATATAAAATCAAATAAATATTAAAAAATTCGTGTCAATCAAATTTGAAATCTTGGATAACTTGAAGATCAAGATTGGGCCAAAAAAGATTGGGTCTCTTCGCAAGAAAATCCATTTCGAGGCTTTTTGCTTCACATTTTCTTTCTCCAAAATTGTCCAACTTTGTCAAGGCGTATCTCCCTCAATTTTTAAGATATGGAGGAGTTCTAGGACTTTTTGGAAACCTCGAGATGTCCTCTACAAGCCACTTTGGAAGCTTTTTTCCATTTGAAGAATTTATCTTGATGATATTGGCTTTGACAAAAAACTGCTTTTGGTTGACTTTCAAAATGGACCTATAATCTTTTGCTCCATATCTCTCAAATGAAGCATTTTTAGACTTGGCATGTGAAAGACAAAGTTGTAGAGAACTCAATTTCCTTCAAATTGAGCTTTGGATGGAAAAATTTTGATGTTCCATGTAGGAGTTATGACTGGTCAAAGTTCAGTTGACTTTCTCCTATGAAACCCTAATTTAGAAACTTTTGAAATTGTTGATTTCTGATCTTTCCTTGATGAACCATGATCAATTCTTGATAAAATGGTGAATGATACTTCAAAATAAGGATGTTTGACAAAAAATCAGGAATTTTGACTGTACTTTGACCACAGTTGACTTTTAGGTCAGATCAGTCGACTGTTGACTTTCTGAGCAATTGAGTGATCAACCTTTTGAATTGAGCCCTGAATTTTGTTATGGAGGTAACTTGAAACATCATAAACCATATGAGATGAATTGGAGCTTTTGATCTATTGGTTTTCTTCGGAACAACACAAACCCTAGTTCCTTGAACCTTTGTTTAGGAGGGATGTCTTTGAGTTATTGCACTTTAGTATGAGCTTGGATAGGGAAATAAGATGGGCAAATTTTGGGGTATGACAGACTGCTTCCCATACTTCTTCTCCTTGTGCTTCTAAGTGAGCCTTCATTCGGATTTTCCAAAAGTCAAAGTATTCACCACAAAACAATGGAGGTTTGTTGTTGCTACCACCGTCTTTAAAAACAGGATTTTGATTTGCGGAAGCCATTCTGGATCTTTAGGAACAAGTTACCTATAACTTGCTCTGATGCCAATTGTAAGTTTATTGAGTGCGCCTAAGAGGGGGGTGAATTAGGACTTTGAAGATTTATCCGGTTTTTGAATACTGTCATACCCCAAAATTTGCATGATCTAGTCTGCGTCTATTAATTTATTTAAAGGTATTAAAATTAAGAGTTATGGAGTTTAACATATCTATTCTTAAACCCACCCTCTTATAAAACCTTTTAATTAAATTTAGATGTATAAATTTTGAGCCCAAACTATTGGCCCATTTATCTCATTCCAAGGTTTTATTTATTCTACTATAATTTAATTCTCAACATTTATTTTTTATCATTTGTCATTTTCACTAATTAATATTTCGTTTGGTTGTTAGTAAATAATTCTAATCAATATGATTTAAGCAGTATTAGAAAGGGCAATTTAAAGTAAATACAATGGGGCCTAATGACACAAGTGAAGATGTGTGGAATGTGTTGCGTATCGAACTAATTGATCAGGAAATCTGCATCAGGCCCATCCCGTTTTGAAGTAAGTTTCTTTGACAAGGCAATTCGTTGGGGCCCAATTAAGAAAAGAGGAGAGTTCTAGGGCCCATTGGACTAAAGCCAATCCGTCCTTTTATGGTGCAGTGTGGTATTTTATTTTAGTTATTGAGACTTAATTTGAATAGATTATTGGGTTACTCAATTAATTGATTAATTAGGTTAGTTAGCCTAATTAAACATTAGTTAAGTTTGACCTGCTTGTTGACCGGGTCAAAATTAGAGTCTTTTTTTTCCTATTCATCTCCCTCCTTCACCAGCGGCGCCGCCTCCCTTTCAGCCATAAAACCCTAGCTGCGGCCATTAGCTCAAAGCCCAGATCCATGGAGAATAAAGTTGAACCAAATCTAATCTTGATAAAATCTTAAGCAAAGGCTAAACAGATACGGACCTCTAATCAAATATATCTTGAATCAAATCCAAATATTACAAAGTGAATCAATAACACAATTGAATCAAATCTTTCCTAATCTAATCTAAACCTAACTATATAAACGAGACAAAATTAAAAGAATGGAGGGGGGGCAAGAAAAAAATTCGGAGACGAAATTCCGAAACAAGCTTCTGAGTAAGAGGCGAAATCGGAGCCTTCGATCTGAAAACTCGGGCCTTCAACCTGCAAACGGAGAAGAGGAGAGATTAGAAAGGAGCTTACAGGTTCCTGAATTCCAATACCACAAGGTAAACACGTGATAAACTACTTAGCTTTGCGATTCATGCGCTTGAATGATTCTTGTATATGTTGTTTGCAATTCGATTTTGGGTTAGAGAAATGGTACAGAATCGTGGGATTGATACATGAAGGTCGATATTTTGTGAGAGAATCAAAGGGGGATAGAAATTTTTGCTGTTGTTTTGTGCAAAGGGAGAAACCGAAGAGGGGAGTGGGGAAGGCTAGTGGGGAAGTGTGTCGGTCAATTGCATAATAAAACCCATCTTTGATTATTGAAAAAAACAAAACAAAGGGATAAGATTATCTCTGCAGGTCCAATAGTCGCGCAACACGTGGCCACTCCCAGGCCACGTGATTTGTTCGTTTCTTTATGAGGCCCCATTGCTTTACCATGGTCCCTCACCCAGTTTCATGTATGGACCGTCGATCAAAAAACTGAAATAAATATGTCGTCCATCGCACGCGAGGGTCCATTGTAACACCATAAGCATGCACACACTAAATCATACGGATTTGATTTTTAAATGGGCTCAGCCCGTGTACTATTCACACACCCATATTTACTACCTTAATTAACAATGCACCCCCTTTCAAAATCATAAAAAGACTTAATAAAAATTATTTTTATTAATTGTTTAATTGTTTGTTTTTCTTAATTTTCTCCTCGATCCGACTATACCTATTGGTCGCATTGGCAAGAAATAAATTTAATCTAATTCATTTGATAATATAAATGCTAATTCAACTAATTCTTGTCTAATTCTCTCCTCGATCCGACTAAATCTATTAGTCGCATTGGCGAGAGATAAAATAATAAAACACAAATAATGAAATTCGTTATCATGTAATAGCCAAATCTATTGGTTATGAGAGATAACGATGAACTCATAATTTTAAATTATGAAAAGTTAAAAAATACACTTTATTTGCTGCTCGTGACGACCGAATCTATCGGTCAGAATGGCCAGCAATACATTATCTAATTCGTTAATTATAATGATCAAATCTATTGATCATCGCACATAACGAAAACACATCAAACCAGGGTTATACGCCCAAATCTTAAAACACTCATTCAAACTATAGATTTTCATCACTTCAATCAGGCAACTCAAAATGCCTTTCAAATCATAAATTCAAAATTATGATAGGCCATTCAAACAGCCTTCAAACCATATCATATCAAATTCAAAGGCGTACAACCCTGTGCCCGAACTACGTTGACTCTGATTCTCCCTAAGGAGATACGTAGGCACTTGGTAACAAGGCGAGTCCCCTTCCTCAAAATTCTAATCAGGTTCAAATCTTACCGTTTGTTAGAACAAGATTTGTTCTGATCAATTATCTTAGTTTTGATGATAACAATAATATGAATTTTGCTTAAGATAATATGGTACTCTAATCCAATGCAATTTCCTTTTCAGGAAATATATAAAGAGTATGCATAATTCAGCGCTCAGAAGCTTTGTCTCAAAAGGGTTCAGCATGCAACATCAGAACATGGTCTGGCAAGACATCAGAAGATGGTCGAAGCAGAATCAGAACATGGGTCTATGGAAGCATCAGAAGAACATGAGATCAGTAGCACTGAAGTTCTGATGGTATCACGCTCAGAAGCACTTCAAGGTCAGAAGATCAGAAGATGCTTTGCACCAAGCTGTTTGACTCTGATGATATTCAAACGTTGTATTCACAAACATCAGATCAGAAGGAAGTACAAGTGGCAAGCTACGCTGACTGACAAAAGGAACGTTAAAAGCTATTATAGGCTACGTCAGTAGACACAGCGTGAACAAGGCTCGAGGTAGTTGACAAAAGCGTATAACATTAAATGCGATGCTGTACGGAACACGCAAAGCATTAAATGCACTCAACGGTCATCTTCTCCAACGCCTATAAATATGAAGTTCTGATGAGAAGCAAGGTTAATGATTCTAACGATTCTGCACAAAACAACTCATATTAACTTGCTGAAACTCTGTTCTACTCAAAGCTCAGAATCTTCATCTTCATCAAAGCTCACTACATTGCTGTTGTAATATATTAGTGAGATTAAGCTTAAACGTTAAGAGAAATATCACAGTTTGTGATTATAGCTTTTAAGAAGCAATTGTAATACTCTTAGAATTGATTACATTAAGTTGTAAGGAACTAGAGTGATCGTGTGGATCAGAATACTCTAGGAAGTCTTAGAGGTTATCTAAGCAGGTTGTAACTAGAGTGATCGTGTGGATCAGAATACTCTAGAAAAGTCTTAGAGGGTGTCTAAGCAGTTGTTCCTGGAGTGATCAGTGTGTGATCAGAAGACTCTGGAAGACTTAGTTGCTGACTAAGTGGAAAACCATTGTAATCCGTGCGATTAGTGGATTAAATCCTCAGTTGAGGTAAATCATCTCTGCGGGGGTGGACTGGAGTAGTTTAGTTAACAACGAACCAGGATAAAAATAACTGTGCAATTTATTTTTATCTGTCAAGTTTTTAAAGCTACACTTATTCAAACCCCCCCTTTCTAAGTGTTTTTCTATCCTTCAATTGGCATCAGAGCGCCGGTTCTAAGGTGCAAGCACTTAACCGTGTTTAGAAAAGATTCAGGAAGAGAAAAACGCTTCAGTAAAAGATGGTTGATGAAAGTGAAAAGTCTACACCTGCATCTACATCTGGCTCTGCTGAGCAACACAACGGTAACAATGGTTATACTAGACCGCCGGTATTTGATGGTGAAAACTTTGAATACTGGAAAGATAAACTGGAAAGTTACTTTCTTGGTCTAGATGGTGATCTATGGGATCTTCTGATGGATGGTTACAAACATCCAGTAAATGCCAGTGGCGTAAAGCTGACAAGGCAAGAAATGAATGATGATCAGAAAAAGCTTTTCAGGAATCATCATAAATGCAGAACTGTTTTGCTGAATGCTATCTCTCATGCTGAGTATGAGAAGATATCTAACAGGGAAACGGCCTATGACATATATGAGTCTTTGAAAATGACTCATGAAGGAAATGCTCAAGTCAAGGAGACTAAAGCTCTAGCTTTAATCCAGAAGTATGAAGCCTTCAAGATGGAGGATGGTGAAGACATTGAAAAGATGTTTTCAAGATTTCAAACTCTTACTGCTGGATTGAGAGTTCTTGACAAGGGATACACCAAGGCTGATCACGTAAAGAAGATCATCAGAAGCTTACCCAGAAGATGGGGTCCTATGGTGACTGCATTCAAGATTGCAAAGAATCTGAATGAAGTTTCTCTGGAAGAGCTTATCAGTGCCTTGAGAAGTCATGAAATAGAGCTGGACGCAAATGAGCCTCAAAAGAAAGGTAAGTCTATTGCATTAAAATCCAATATCAAGAAATGCACTAACGCTTTTCAGGCTAGAGAAGAAGATCCTGAAGAATCAGAATCTGAAGAAGAAGATGAACTGTCCTTGATCTCCAGAAGGCTGAATCAACTCTGGAAGAACAAGCAAAGGAAGTTCAGAGGCGTCAGAAGTTCAAAGAAATTTGAACGTGGAGAATCTTCTGATGACAGAAGATTTGACAAGAAGAAGGTCATGTGCTATGAATGCAATGAGCCTGGACACTTCAAGAATGAATGTCCAAAACTTCAGAAGGAAAATCCCAAGAAGAAGTATCATAAGAAGAAAGGTCTTATGGCAACCTGGGATGAGTCAGAAGATGATTCAGACTCTGAAGATGAGCAGGCTAACTGTGCGCTGATGGCGACAGAAGATGACGGATCAGAATCTACATCAGAATCAGATTCTGAAGAGGTATTTTCTGAACTTACTAGAGATGAGTTAGTTTCCGGTCTAACAGAACTTCTGGAATTCAAGTCTCAGATTAGTCTCAAATACAAAAAGCTGAAAAAGCTATTTGAATTTGAAACAAAGAAGCTTGAGTTGGAAAATTCTGAATTAAAAGAAAAACTTTTAAAATTATCCAATAATGTTGGATCTCCTTCTGATTCAGAAAAATCCACTCCTAGTCTAAACCATATTCTGAAAGAATATGATTTAAGTTTCAGGAAGTTCTTATCTAGAAGTATTGGCAGAAGTCAGCTAGCTTCTATGATATATGCTGTGTCTGGAAACAAAAGAGTAGGCATTGGTTTTGAGGGTGAAACCCCATACAAACTTGAACCTGTTGATGAAATGAAATTTACATACAAGCCATTGTATGATCAGTTCAAGTATGGCCACTCCCATGATATTAGGCACACTTCACATGCTCAAAGTTTTCACATAACACACACCAAAAAGCATGTGACACAACCTAGGAAATATCATGAAACTCACATTAAAAATTATCATGCTGTTCCTCCTATTGCTTACAATGTTAAACCCAAGTTCAATCAGAACTTGAGAAAATCTAACAAGAAAGGACCCAAGAAGATGTGGGTACCAAAGAAAAAGACTATTTCTTTTGCAGATTCTCTTGGCGACAAAGAAGATAAAAGTCAACATGTCATGTCACCTGGACTCAAGTTGGTCTCAACACTTGAAGGGAAGAAGGACTGTCTTCCAAGTTCTGGTACTTAAATCTGTTGAAGAAACTATGTTCGTAGGAGATCAAAAAAGAAAGTTTATTAGTCTTGGAACCATCTGTTTTGTTTGTTTCTAAAGCATTGATGTTTCGTTCTTGATTATTCTGAATGCTCTAAATGCTACAGAATATACAATATTGAAACAGTGATTGTGGATGAATCAATAAATATCTGGTTTGATGATAAACTTGTTTCTGATGAAACAAAGCAGCTTAAGAATTTCTGCAGATACAGTTTTGTCTTATCAGAAGCTGCAGAACAAAGAAGTGAATCTCCAGAAGCTGTGTATATCAGAAGTAATGGATCAGAAGATCATTCAGATTTATATCAGCACACTTCAGAAGGAGTGTTTCCAGAAGAGAATCTTGATCAATTCAGAAGCAGTGATCGAAATCAGAAGGCGTAAAGCCTATTGAATATTTCACACCTGTCATCCATTATCTAATGATGAACACGTGTCTCTACGGTCAGTACGAAGCGTGCAGTTGAAAAGACGCCGACCTAGGTAACTGTATTAAATCATTTCATTTACCATGCTATCTCTCCTAATGTCATTTCACATTTAATGCAAAATGATTTAAATTATTTTCAAATCTTTTAAATAGCCCGCTTCAACTTCATTCTTTTCTCCTTCTCTCTATTTTGCTGTACATTTTTTTTTCGCTGCATCTGTTTGTCTTTTTCAAACCCTAGTCTTTGATCTAATCTTACGACATAATCATCATGAACTCTTCCTCTTGTTCATCTTCCTCAAAAGAAAGACTTACTTCTTCACAAATCCTTCTACGAAATTATGAATACGCTCCTTTGAAAACTTGCTTGATACCCACGAAGGACTTGGAGGTTTTATGTGAAACTGCTGTGGACTTAAAAAATCTTAAAGCGAATGGCTTTAAGTGTGATGCAAGAATCCTTGAGCAAGGATGGTCCAAGTACCTTAATAGATTGGTTGGTCCAATTTATCCTGATCTTGTGAAGGATTTCTGGGTACATGCCACGGTTACCCCAACGACCATCATTTCATTCGTGCTAGGGCATGAAGTGGTTATCTCTGAAAAACTGATCAGGAAGCTATACAATCTGAATGATGAAGAAGGTTGGTCTGGTTTTCGACATGCATCTGTTGATTGGTCGATAGTTGAAAAACAAATCTCTAAGTCTTCTGGGATTGACTCGAATAACACAGGCACCTTGAGGCCATTCTATAGAGTATGGGCTGAGATTATTCTGGGTTCTCTTTACCACAGAAAAAGGATGCTCTCCTCCTCTTACATCAGTCCAGATCACAAGCACACTCTTTTCTGCATTGGCAAAAAGACTGAGATCAACATTTCTCACATTCTGTTTGAGAATCTAAAGACTTCAATCCTTGAGTCAAGAGAAGAGGAAAGGGCGAAGTACCCTCATCTTTCAAGAACGACTATTCCGTTTGGAAGAATGATTTCAGACATTCTTACTGAAAGCAAAGTGCTGGACTCCATCAGAAAACTCAATGCATCCCTTTTGCTTGGAGTAGTTCAAGGTCCCATTTTTAATGGCGTGGATTTGTTCAGATTAGAACTCATTCAAAATGTACCTTCTGTGTGCCCAAGCTTTCCTGACATTCTCTCAAGAAGAGTTGCTGTTGAAGGTTTTGCCTCCTGGTTTCAAGAAGAACTGCATCAGGTTGTCAAGTCTTACCTGGAAGATTGTGTTAGGAAGCAATCAGATATTGATCCTGCTTGGATCCGTGGCAGAGTACTTCCGTCCAAGGCTGATCTTCTGAAGAAGGATCAGAAGGAACTAAAGGCTAGGCTAAAAAGAAAAGCCCGAGAAGATGAGGCTGAGAAAGCCAAGAAGTTGAGGGTCACCTATGATCCTGACAAGGTGGACTCTGAAGAACGAAGAGATAAAAGGATCAGAGATTCCTTTCGCAGAACAAGATCTTCTTCTTCTGTACAAATCTCCAGAAAGGTTTTTACTCCACCTCCTTCTGTCCCTAAACCATCTTTCCAATCACCTCCATCTGAACCAAAAATAAACTTCACCTTACCAAATCCTTCTCCATCATCCTTCTCCTCTCCCATTCTAAACCCCACACCTTTAAGTATTCTTCCCCCAACTCCTTCTGATAAATCTTTCTCACCAACTCCCTTTACAAATACTTCATCCTCGTCTCAATCTATCATTTCTGATATTCCATCCTCATCAATCATTCTCTCAGATATCCCTTCTTCCTCATCCACCGCACCTCCACCTTCTATATCCCATCCCTTACCTACCAGAAAATCCAAACCTTACTGTCTTCTCTACCCTGACTACAAATTCACCTTCAATCCGCCTGAACCTGAACCCTATACCTACCTGGAACTTTTCAGACATGAGGTGATTAGCAGTCTAGACCTTCTGAAGGATGCATTTCTAAATGGTCTGGATGATGTTTCTACAAGAAATCTCTGGAGAAGATTTCGCAAGGATTTTCAAGTAGAAGCAATGGGAGTACAGAAAAGACTAGTGGCTGCTGCCCCTGGTTACCCTGGTTACCTTCTGGAGGATGATAATGGTATATACTACCATCCTCTCAGAAATTGTGTTGCTGCTGAGGAGAAGCCCTTATTGGATGAGATGGAACAATTAAGACTGGCTGCTGAAATGGAAGCAAATCCATGCAGGGATATCGTTGTCTTTATTCCTGATTATCCTGTTCTGCTCGGAGACTTCAAGACTCTCTTTGACTATCTGAGGGAAAACCCTTCGGAGAAAGACCTAAGCTTGGTCATTCCAGAAGTTGTTGACCCACCAGAAGTTGAAGGTCCTTCTGCTCCCAGGAATCTAGCTGCCATTCTTCAGGCACTTGAGAATGGAGACTCGGAAATTCCTGCTGCAGAATATGGAGATGCTTCCATGCAAGAAGCAGATGCTGAAGATCATGTTGCTGAATCAGATCCTGTTGAGGACATCCCTGCAAATGATCTATCCATGGAAGCTACAGATCAAGTTGCTACTCCTGTGGTTGAAAGCGTTGAAGCTTCTTCTGATGAATCTTCTCGTCTTGCAAGGACTCTGGAAGAAATTCAGAGGAGACAGGATGAGCAAAGCTCACTCAATGCTGAGTATAGAGCTTTCATGGTGAGGCAAGATGGACACAACAATGAGGTTCAAGAGATGCTGGCCAAGATCTTGTCAAGGCTAGGGCCATCTTAGATTGAGTCTGTGTTGTTTCTTTCTTTTCGTTGCATCTGTCTTTGTGCATCTGATCTTACTTATCTTCATGTACTTCTGTACCTGCTGTTTGAACTTCAATGAAATCATCTTCTTCCTCCGTGTGTTTCGTTTTGTTTGTCTCTGAATCTTTTTTGCTTTTTGATGGTATGACAAAAAGGGGGAGAAATATGTGATAAATGATTTGATTTAATCAGTTGCTTTTACTAACAAGAACTGCAAGTTCTATATGGTTTAAGTGTTTTGCAGGTATAAAGAAGTGAAGAGAATCTTCAAAGCAAACACAAGAAGCAAAACCATAAGAAGTGTTATTCTGTAAAAAGAATAAGCTCATGGAAACTGAAGCAAGCTGAGTGCTGTCAAGCTTCAGAAATCAGAAGCTAGAAAGAAGAATGAATTAGAAGCACTGATAATAGAATTTGATCCATATTTGTCTATTTGTTCTGACAAAATTCTATTTGCTCTGATACATTACTTTAGCCTATATGGCTCTGATACATATCATGTGTTCTAATATACATTTTATGTTCTGACTCGTTCATGCTGACTTTTGTCGTTTAGTTTTTGTTCTGTAACATTTCAGGATGTAGAGATGCTCTGATGATGCTCTGGTACATTCAACAATGTTCTGATACAAATCTAGCATGAAGTGATGTTGGTAGAAATTCAAAGCTCTGAAGCTATCCGAGGGAAGCAGAAATCAGAAGCTGTGAATGTTCTAAAGATCCAGAAAACTCAAGTTCTGAAGCTGTCCTAAATGGAAGCAGAAATCAGAAGCTGTGAATGTTCAGAAGATCAAAGAAATTCAAGTTCTGAAGCTGTCCTAGATGGAAGCAGAAGTCAGAAGCTGTGAATGTTCAGAAGATCAAAGAAATTCAAGTTCTGAAGCTGTCCTAGATGGAAGCAGGAATCAGAAGTTGTGAGTGTTCTAGGGATCTAAGGAAATTCTAGTTCTGAAGCTGTCCAATGGAAGCAGAAGTCAGAAGCTATGAATTCTCTAAAGACAGAAGCTTATGTGATCGTCTCTACCGAAATAATCAGGGAAGTCTTTTATTAAAGTTCTTCGAGTATTTATTTCAGGGGGAGATTATTTATCTCAGGGGGAGATTGTTAATCTCAGGGGGAGACATATTCATATGCTTATGCTATAGCTGTGTAATTTGTCTTTTGCCGTCTGCTCTTTCTGATCGCAAATTCATATCATTTATATATGTTTTTGTCATCATCAAAAAGGGGGAGATTGTTAGAACAAGATTTGTTCTGATCAATTATCTTAGTTTTGATGATAACAATAATATGAATTTTGCTTAAGATAATATGGTACTCTAATCCAATGCAATTTCCTTTTCAGGAAATATATAAAGAGTATGCATAATTCAGCGCTCAGAAGCTTTGTCTCAAAGGGTTCAGCATGCAACATCAGAACATGGTCTGGCAAGACATCAGAAGATGGTCGAAGCAGAATCAGAACATGGGTCTATGGAAGCATCAGAAGAACAAGAGAACAGAAGCACTGAAGTTCTGATGGTATCACGCTCAGAAGCACTTCAAGGTCAGAAGATCAGAAGATGCTTTGCACCAAGCTGTTTGACTCTGATGATATTCAAACGTTGTATTCACTAACATCAGATCAGAAGGAAGTACAAGTGGCAAGCTACGCTGACTGACAAAAGGAACGTTAAAAGCTATAATAGGCTACGTCAGTAGACACAGCGTGAACAAGGCTCGAGGTAGTTGACAAAAGCGTATAACATTAAATGCGATGCTGTACGGAACACGCAAAGCATTAAATGCACTCAACGGTCATCTTCTCTAACGCCTATAAATATGAAGTTCTGATGAGAAGCAAGGTTAACTAATTCTACACCTATTCTGTGAATATCAACTTGCTGAAACGCTGTTCAAATCAAAGCTCAGAATCTTCATCTTCATCAAAGCTCACTACATTGCTGTTGTAATATATTAGTGAGATTAAGCTTAAACGTTAAGAGAAATATCACAGTTTGTGATTATAGCTTTTAAGAAGCAATTGTAATACTCTTAGAATTGATTACATTAAGTTGTAAGGAACTAGAGTGATCGTGTGGATCAGAATACTCTAGGAAGTCTTAGAGGTTATCTAAGCAGGTTGTAACTAGAGTGATCGTGTGGATCAGTATACTCTAGAAAAGTCTTAGAGGGTATCTAAGCAGTTGTTCCTGGAGTGATCAGTGTGTGATCAGAAGACTCTGGAAGACTTAGTTGCTGACTAAGTGGAGAACCATTGTAATCCGTGCGATTAGTGGATTAAATCCTCAGTTGAGGTAAATCATCTCTGCGGGGGTGGACTGGAGTAGTTTAGTTAACAACGAACCAGGATAAAAATAACTGTGCAATTTATTTTTATCTGTCAAGTTTTTAAAGCTACACTTATTCAAACCCCCCCTTTCTAAGTGTTTTTCTATCCTTCAGGCGCGATTGATGAGTGTGACGAGCAAGGTTTATGAATTAACCGAGGAAACCTAGAAGATAATCGTTTCTCCCATGCGTTTGCCGAGTGAGTTTTGAGTGAACAGAGCTAGAACGTTTGAATGAGACGTCCAGCTTTCAGGATTACTAGGGAGTAGTATGAAGGCCTCGAGCAGTGGAGGTTGCATGTCTCGGTGAGGGCATGAATTTGCCGACCTCCGCTGCGTGCGACGATTATGCTGGGCGCTTTAGCTCGTCGGCCATTTGACGATTGGGGGAATTTTCCTCGTCCCTTTTCCTCGCCCTTTCACTTGACTTGCGGTGGAAGGGTGGATTTGACCAGTCGAATTCACGGTTTCCTCTGCTTTTCAGGTAAATGGCCGATGAGAACAAGGATGATGTCGTCTTCGACGTTTCAGATGGGGACGAAGCTGTTGGCTCGCAAGAGGACGTTCCCATCGTCGAGACCTCCCCTAGGGCACTTGAAGAATGGGTGGCCGTTGCTCCGAGGATGATTGCATCGCGCTTCACGAGTCGTCCCAAGGAAGCCTTTAACGTCATCGAGGACCTTTACCAAGACGAGGAGCCCTCTTGGGGCGCCTTTGTGCCCAAATGTCACCAGAGGATCTGCTCGCAATTCCCCGGTCCCCGTTTCGCAATGTATGAGTTCGTCTTTAAGGAGGCTGGTCTCCGTCTCCCCTTCACTCATTTGCAACGGAGCGTCTTCAGTTGGTTGCGCCTCTGCCCGTCTCAGCTTCATCCCAACGCTTTAGCGTTCTTAAGGGCCTTTGAGATCGTATGCGGGTACTTGGAGGTCGAAGCGACTCTGCCCCTTTTCTTCAGAGTATTTCATTTGCAGAGGTTGCGTGATCCGGACGGCAAGTGGAGTTGGGTGTCGTTTAAGCAGCCGAAGAAGCTGTTCGCCATTTACCAGGACTCTATCAAGCATTTTAAGAGTCGGTATTTTATAATCAAGCCGCTCACTCCTGATGCCGAGAATCATTTGTTCGAGGAGCGCGAGTATATTGAGGATGGGGTGAGGAGAGTGGGCCCGTCTGCTCGGTTTCTGTTGGAGTGGCAGCCTGACCACTTCGAGCGCGGGACCGACTATTTCATCTTCCGTGACGAGGACCTCAATGAGCATGATACTGGGGCGTATCAACGGCTCGCCTCCTTCGTGGACGGGTTTAGACCGGCAATATGTACATATCCCAACGGGGATCCCCTATTCGAGGAATATGTACATATCCCAACGATTCTGCACAAAACAACTCATATTAACTTGCTGAAACTCTGTTCTACTCAAAGCTCAGAATCTTCATCTTCATCAAAGCTCACTACATTGCTGTTGTAATATATTAGTGAGATTAAGCTTAAACGTTAAGAGAAATATCACAGTTTGTGATTATAGCTTTTAAGAAGCAATTGTAATACTCTTAGAATTGATTACATTAAGTTGTAAGGAACTAGAGTGATCGTGTGGATCAGAATACTCTAGGAAGTCTTAGAGGTTATCTAAGCAGGTTGTAACTAGAGTGATCGTGTGGATCAGAATACTCTAGAAAAGTCTTAGAGGGTGTCTAAGCAGTTGTTCCTGGAGTGATCAGTGTGTGATCAGAAGACTCTGGAAGACTTAGTTGCTGACTAAGTGGAAAACCATTGTAATCCGTGCGATTAGTGGATTAAATCCTCAGTTGAGGTAAATCATCTCTGCGGGGGTGGACTGGAGTAGTTTAGTTAACAACGAACCAGGATAAAAATAACTGTGCAATTTATTTTTATCTGTCAAGTTTTTAAAGCTACACTTATTCAAACCCCCCCCTTTCTAAGTGTTTTTCTATCCTTCACCGTTCACCCTTTTCATTTCTTTAGCTATTAACCTTAATAATTCTAGCCATAAAACTGTTACCTTAATTCAAAACCTTAGGAAAGCGTTGAGGGTGCCTAACACCTTCCTTCGACCTGATTATAATAATCTTACCCGATCTCTATAACTTCGAGGGGTTTCCTATTCGCCCTGGTAGAATAGGTGGCGACTCTAAAATCTATATTTTTAGGGCAGGTTGCTACAGCTGGCGACTCTGCTGGGGATAAATAAAAATGGTGAATTATTATGCTCCTTTAGGTTTTCGCAGGGTTTAGGTTTTGGCGAATCATTTAGGGTTTTTGCGAATTTTTTAGGGTTTGGCCAATTTGCCAAAATTAGGGTTTTGGAGTAGGGTTTAGGTTTTATTTATTCTCTTTTTATATTTAAATATTTAAATTTTTTATTTATATATTTATTTGCAATTTCCAGGGTTTATGGTTTTTATATAAATATTTAAATTTCTTAATTTTATTTATTTATAGCAATTTAAATTAATGTTTGATTATGTGAATATTTGTTGTTTTATTGCATTTCGGGTTATATAAATTGTGTTAAACCTAAGTGTGGGAATTATATTTAAGACCAGAGGGGAATTACATCGCTTACGAGTCTTATTATAATTCCACTCAGAGTGGGTTGAATATCCGGAAATGTCTGATACGAGGCTTGACCTTGTTGAGGGCTGGACTTGGTATTTGGCTGATCTCTTTAGGAACCTACCCCTAAAACTCGAACCTCATGGATAAATGAGTTGTTCTAAAATCCAAAGAGACAAAAAGTCTCGGAGGCTACGAACGACCCCATGAGACCTTCTAGAACATACCAATGGGAAAGGTAGGCACCATAAGTCGTTACGTCGAACCTATGAACCTAGGGCTTATGTGCTTATGTGCTTATCATGTGTTTACAATTTGTATACTGCGAGCGTCTTGCGTTTTAATTTTGCAGGTGTTCCTACGCGTTCCCTGGCCTGCAGGGACTCTATTTCCAAGACCATGTCCTTCCCACGAAGGGCATCTACATTTATGCACGTCGATTGGCCTCTCGATGGCCATGAGACCTAGTGACTGTCATGAACGGTCACTCCGCGTCTGCATCTACGCACTCCCTAGCCTGTAGGGAGTTTCCTTTTATATCTTTGTATTTTTACAACTACGTGTCCTTCCCACGAAAGACATCTTCGTTTACGCACGTCAATTGGCCTCTCGATGGCCATGAGACCAAGTGACTGTCTTGAACGGTCGCCTTGTGCCTATGTCTACGCATTCCCTAGCCTGTAGGGATTATATTTTAAAATCGCATCCTTCCCACGAAGGACATCTTTATTAATGCACGTCGATTGGCCTCTCGATGGCCATGAGATCTAGTGACTGTCTCGAACGGTCACCCCATACTTGCTCCTACATACTCCCTAGCCTGTAGGGATTTTATTTCATGTCCATATGTTTTTTACAATGACTTGTCCTTCCCCTGAAGGACGTCCTCATTAACGCACGTCGATTGGCCTCTCGATGGCCATGAGATCCAGTGACTGTCTTGAACGGTCACCCTATGCTTATTCCCGCGCATTCCCTAACTTATAGGGTTTTGGGTTTCCATTTATACATCTTTCATACCTAGCCCGTAGGGATTTCATTTCATTCGATATTGTCCTTAGATAGGTTGTGTTCCGCACAGAGAACCTTCCCACGAGGGACAACTTCGTTAGCATACGTCAATTGGCCTCTCGATGGCTATGAGATCTAGTGACTGTCTCGAACGGTCACCCCATGCTTGCTTCCGCGCACCCCCTAACTTGTAGGGTTTTGGGTTTTCATTTATGCATCTTTCATCCCTAGCCTGTAGGGATTTCACTTCGTCTGATATCGTCCTTAGACAGGTTGTATTCCGCACAGAGAACCTTCCCACGAGGGACGACTTCTTGGGTACACGTCGAACGGCCTCTCGATGGCCATGAGATTTGGTGACTGTCTAGAACGATCACCAACTGCTACTTTCTACATACTCTCTAATCTAAGGGATTTCCATTGGCGTGTCATAACATCTATCTTGCAAGGATTTCACCAGGGTCTAATGTCGCCTCTAAGGCTATCCCTAGGATTGCACGTCACACGTCTGCATTGCATACAAGGAGTTATAATACATAAAAAAGGAGTCTCTCGCATACGCATGCGTTTGCATTTTCATGCATTCATACATTTACATTCGCATCTTCGCCCGCACCCACACTTTCCGTGCTAGCCGATTTCCCGAGACTCATGGAGAAAATTCAAAGGATCATAAACTATGGAGAAAGGAGGATAAGTTACTGAGGATGATCTTAGTCTTACTAAGGAAAATAGGATGTCTTTCACCATGCCAGTCGCATGTCCATGCCTTGTCGTAACAGGATTGTAAATACAACAAAGGTTATCGCCGAGCAAGGATTAGTTCAACAAAGAAGTTCTCCCATAGATACACTCAAGGGGTATCTAGTAATAAAGGGGTTCGTCTTAGAACATAGCAAAACTTACAAAGACGCTCTGCGATGACTTAGGATGCAAGGGTCAGTCCAATTGGGGCAATACCCTAAACAAAGATGTATAACTATGATGAAGGAAAGGCGACATGTGCTAGCCCCACACCAAGGAAAAAAGGTCATAGGTGTTCTTTGTCAATTTACGAACGCTGAAGGATGCCAACGGTGTGATACTATCCTTAGGAAAAGCAAAAGAGGTTCAGTCAAAGGAACTCATGAAGTTCCGATACGACGAAAACCCACCGCTAACAATTTATTCCCGACCGGTTTGACGTGCCCAAAGGGAATCCGAGATTACCTTTACTTCTTCGAGTCTAGGAACTAAGGAGTAAAACAAGGCCAACGGACTTATAAAGGAGATGGTCCCTAGGATCAATAGGTTTTTTTCATGCTCAGAAATTCAACCCCTACGATCGCTAAGTGTTACTCAGGATAAAAGTTGTACCTTCGGATTAGTAATTCTAATGGGATGACCATGCAGGTTTTGGAATCAATTCATTCACTTCATCCGCTCACTACTACGACTTTCCACTTGCACACTTCTATTCTATTTTCAATTTCAAATTTAGGATTACTAACAAACTTAAGGGAGAATGACGAATACAAATAACTAAGTCCAGCTAAACTTATGCTTTCAAGGTAAGACCGAACCGACGATGTACAGGCATTGTTTAAATTCCCAAACAGTGGAGATATAAGGATGTTAATCCCTCGTCACCCCCTCGAGCCAGGAGTTGGATTTTGTTTCTACTTTTCAAATAAACCTTGATTTCAACCAGGGGCAGGGTAGATTTCGATTAATTCAATGGTGTATTTTGGTTGTAAAGAGAATCAATCAATAAAGCAAAGGAGTCAAGCATAAGGATCAAGCAAAGTTTCAAGCATATCTTCTTCCTCGCGTTCATCAAAGATTGAGGAAGCAATGGAGATAACATTCACAAACATCTTCTTCCTCAATACATCATTCAAGATCGAGGACGTATCAAAGACGAAGCTTGCAAATCAAAGTCATGGCAGTCACAATATTCAAAATCCAAAGATCAAAAGGAGCATTTAAAAAAAGGAGGAAAACGCCCGCTAAGTCAAAATGGAGAATTCCATGAAAGAAAACAAAAACGACTTAGGCAAAAATTAGGGCATCCCGATGGATCAAATTCAGAGGAATTGGTCCATGCAAAAATAAGGGATAAAAACAAAACAAAGGCGAAAAACGAAGGACAATCTTGTGACTGCTAAGTCATCGAAGCTTCTCATCAATGCCTAGATCTCTACAAATTGGTGCTTGGATCTTTACTAAGGCTTCTGCTCAATGTCAAGACTGAAACAATTCTCTTACATACAAAGCACATCCATGGGGTTAGGAGAATTTCTAGGATTTGGAGATCATCAAGGAGAAAAGGGGTGGGTTAAATAAATTTTGAGCCTTATATCTGTTGTTTCTTAAACCCTGAACCAGGCCAAGTTACAACATTCAAAAGTCCTAATTGAGGCAAGGTTAACTACGAAAGCATACTAAGCAGGATTTTATTATACTGACTCCTAGGTTTGTTAAAACTAATTCTAACCACTGCGTTTCTTCAAGCATTCGTTTCTAATCATCCAGTCCTAATTCATAACGGACTTCGATTCCAAAAACATGCATACGCATTGCGTTGGAGTTACTTCTCAAAGGGTACAACATCATCTACGAACATACACTTAGCACTCAAGGAGATCTCAAAACTGGTTAATCAAAGGCGATCATTTCTAATAAAGACTCTGGAATGGGGGAACCACATCCAGAGGGTTCTCCTAAACAGGGGCAAAATTTCAGGGATTACAGGGGCATGCAATCAAACATCCTATTTACTAGGGGCATTCTTCCTAAGGTTCAATCGACTTGGGGCACATCTCGAAGCAATAACAAACAGGGGCATGTCAAACATGGGAAGAATTCAAATTCAAAAGGATAGAACACTATGGATAGCCCTCCATATCCTGGAGATCAAAGACATACCCTTCAACCTGAACGTCGAAGCATATGACAAGGTTATTTCTCGGGGCACTTCCTGCGTGGCTTGGAGATCATAGGCATCTTTTCCACTAAACATTGGTGCATTGGATATCAAATCCAAAAGGTAAACAACTCAAAGGGTTACAGGCGTGGAGAACCTCAAAAGGTTAAAGGCGTGGAGTATTTCAAAAAAAGCCAAACTAGGGCAAGGCGCACAGCATAAGGAAAAGGCGTTCTCACACTTTACAACATCGAACAAATCTTTCTCCTAACTACGATCTCCAAGTTCAAAAGCAGGTATTGGGAAGTCGCGCTAGCATCCAACAACCATCCAACATTAGCAAGCTATATACGCTTTGGTTATCAACAACCTATCATTGGAGCATCATGCAAATACAAATAAATGATGCATTACATACATTGGTTGATACATTACACCACACCTTTTTTCAGGTAGTCTTCTTTAAGACGAATTATCATCCTTTCTAGGAACCTCTCTAAGTGGTCTTCTTTAAGACATTCTTTTTCTAAGAACCTTTCTAGGTAGTCTTTTCTAAGACATTCATTGTCATTTCCAAGAACCTTTTTAGGTAGTCTTTTTAAAGACATCTTTCAGCCTTTCCAGGTAGTCTTCTTTAAGACAATCCTTATCCTTTGCTAAAAAAAAACTTTTCAGGTAGTCTTCTTTAAGACAAATTTTATCCTTTCTAAGAACCTCTTCAGGTAGTCTTCTTTAAGACAAATTTTCATATCCATTCCAGAAACCTTTTCAGGTAGTCCTATAGAAGACATTATTTCGTTCCACTCGTTACATCAATCAACATATACATAAGCATAAGCATTATCCACATACATAAACATTACCAAGCCGGCGTAAGCATAGCCGTGGTGTAGGGGCAAACATGGATTAAACAGGTTCAATAAGGAGATAAAATCTCGGGATTGACATCAGCAGCAACATATATACATACGCATTAGCATATGCATATCATCTAGTGCATTCACATACTACAAAAGCCCAGTTTCCGACCCTCGTGTTGTGATTGGTTTGTTTTCCGACCTCAACTCGTGAGTTCCCAACCCTCGTGTTGTGATAGGTGTGTTTTCCGACCTCGAGTCGTGAGTCCCCAACCCTTGTGTTGTGATAGGTGTGTTTTTCGACCCTCGAGTCGTGAGTTTCCAACCCTCGTGTTGTGATAGGTGTGTTTTCCGGCCCTCGAGTCGTGAGTTTCCAACCCTCGTGTTGTGATAGGTGTGTTTTCCGACCCTCGAGTCGTGAGTTTCCAACCCTCGTGCTGTGATTGGTTTGTTTTCCGACCCTCGAGTCGTGATTTTCCAACCCTCATGTTGTGATTGGTTTGTTTTCCGACCCTCGAGTCGTGAATGCCCGACCCTCGAGTCGTGAGTTTCTAAACATATCGTTATCTTTCCGACCCTCGAGTCGCGAACATCATCTTCATACATCTACAGGATACCGTCAAGGACTTTATACAGATAAACTTGCTAGCACTATAGCAAGTGAATCTTTTTCATGTAGGTAAGTTTGCTAGAACTATAGCAAATGATTCCTCTTATGCAGGTACGCTCGTCAGAACCATGGCAGGTAATTCCTTTGGTGCAGGTAAATTTGCTAGAACTATAGCAAATAATTTCTATTGGTGCAGGTAAACTGGTCCGAACCAGGACAAGTGACTCCTATTGGTGCAGGTAAACTTGTCCGAACCAGGGCAAGTGACTCCTATTGGTGCAGGTGAACTTGTCAGAACTATGACAAGTGATCCTAATGGTGCAGGTGAAATTTGTCCGAATCAGGGCAAATGATCCAAATGGTGCAGGTGAACTCGTCCGAACCAGGGCAAGTGATCCTAATGGTGCAGGTGAAATTTGTCTGAATCAGGGAAAATAATCCTAATGGTGCAGATGAACTTGTCCGAACCAGGGCAAGTGATCCTATTGGTGCAGGTGAACTCGTTCGAACCAGGGCAAGTGATCCTAATGGTGCAGGTGAAATTTGTCCGAATCAGGGAAAATAATCCTAATGGTGCAGGTGAACTTGTCCGAACCAGGGCAAGTGATCCTATTGGTGCAGGTGAAATTGTCCGAATCAGGGCAAGTGATCCTATTGGTGCAGGTGAAATTGTCCGAACCAGGGCAAATAATCCTATTGGTGCAGGTAAACTTGTCAGAACTGTGACAAGTGATCCTATTGGTGCAGGTGAGCTTGCTAGAGTCATAGCAAGTGATCCTTTTGGGGTTTCACAAACTACGAGAACTTACTAGAACTATGGTAAGTGGGGTTCACAAACTACGAAAGCTTGCTAGCGCTATAGCAAGTTAGCTATCTTCTACACAACAAACTGCGAGTCGTCGCTATTGATAGCTACGTTTACACATCGTGTTAGTCCCTCGGTAGTGATCAAAGGGTTTTACGAAGGGTTCTTCAATTGGGTTTATCACGTTAGTCCCTCGGTAGTGATCTTCTTCACAAAAAAAAACTTCATCAATAACACACAAAGGTTTTATTTTTTTCTTTTCCAAAGTTACTAACATACTTCAACTAACATAACTAACAGTCATGCATCATTCAATTACATACATCATCCATACATAACGCATAATACATACATTGCTCTCATTTATGTTGAGAAGCTCACTGCAACATACATCGCATGCATCATAACATTGCATAAAATTCAGGTTACCTTTTCAGGCCAGGCTACAATCAAAACACAGTGGTTCCTTTCAAAAGCATCTGCTTCACATCCTAAAAAAGGAGGGGTATTTACCTTGGGTGGCATCTTTAAGCCCATCTCCCACGGAATTTTTTTCCCAACAAATGCAAATTTCAGGGCATTTCAGTGTCCAATCATCTTCTACCTTTAGATCACGATAGACAGACGTGCCTATCTAAGTCTTCAGGTTTAAGAAGATTGAACAGGGGCAGCTGTCATACCCCAAAATTTGCCCGATCCAATCTGCGTCTATTAATTTATTTAAAGGTATTAAAATTAAGAGTTACGGGGTTTAACATATCTATTGTTAAACCCACCCTCTTATAAAACCTTTTAATTAAATTTAGATGTATAGATTTGGAGCCCAAACTATTGGCCCATTTATCTCATTCCAAGGTTTTATTTATTCTACTATAATTTAATTCTCAACATTTATTTTTTATCATTTGTCATTTTCACTAATTAATATTTTGTTTGGTTGTTAGTAAATAATTCTAATCAATATGATTTAAGCAGTATTAGAAAGGGCAATTTAAAGTAAATACAATGGGGCCTAATGATACAAGTGAAGATGTGTGGAATGTGTTGCGTATCGAACTAATTGATCAGGAAATCTGCATCATGCCCATCCTATTTTGAAGTAAGCTTCTTTGACAAGGCAATTCGTTGGGGCCCAATTAAGAAAAGAGGAGAGTTCTAGGGCCCATTGGACTAAAGCCAATCCGTCCTTTTATGGTGCAGTGTGGTATTTTATTTTAGTTATTGAGACTTAATTTGATTAGATTATTGGGTTACTCAATTAATTGATTAATTAGGTTATTTAGCCCAATTAAACATTAGTTAAGTTTGACCTGCTTGTTGACCGGGTCAAAATTAGAGTCTTTTTTTTCCTATTCATCTCCCTCCTTCACCAGCGGTGCCGCCTCCCTTTCAGCCATACAAACCCTAGCTGCGGCCATCAGCTCAAAGCCCAGATCCATGAAGAATAAAGTTGAACCAAATCTAATCTTGATAAAATCTTAAGCAAAGGCTAAACAGATACGGACCTCCAATCAAATATATCTTGAATCAAATCCAAATATTACAAAGTGAATCAATAACACAATTGAATCAAATCTTCCCTAATCTAATCTAAACCTAACTATATAAACGAGACAAAATTAAAAGAATGGAGGGGGGGCAAGAAAAAAAATCGGAGACGAAATTCTGAAACAAGCTTCTGAGTAAGAGGCGAAATCGGAGCCTTCGATCTGAAAACTCGGGCCTTCAAACTGCAAACGGAGAAGATGAGAGATTAGAAAGGAGCTTACACGTTCCTGAATTCCAAGACCACAAGGTAAACACGTGATAAACTACTTAGCTTTGCGATTCATGCACTTGAATGATTCTTGTATATGTTGTTTGCAATTCGATTTTGGGTTAGAGGAATGGTATTGAACCGTGGGATTGATACATGAAGGTCGATATTTTGTGAGAGAATCAAAGGGGGATAGAAATTTTTGTTGTTGTTTTGTGCAAAGGGAGAAACCAAAGAGGGGAGTGGGGAAGGCTAGTGGGGAAGTGTGTCGGTCAATTGCATAATAAAACCCATCTTTGATTATTGAAAAAAAACAAAACAAAGAGATAAGATTATCTCTGCAGGTCCAATAGTCGCGCAACACGTGGCCACTCCCAGGCCACGTGATTGGTTCGTTTATTTATGAGGCCCCAATGCTTTGCCATGGTCCCTCACCCAGTTTCATGTATGGACCGTCGATCAAAAAACTGAAACAAATTTGTCGTCCATCGCACACGAGGTCCATTGTAACACCATAAGCATGCACACACTAAATCATACGGATTTGATTTTTAAATGGGCTCAGCCCGTGTACTATTCACACACCCATATTTACTACCTTAATTAACAATGCACCCCCTTTTAAAATCATAAAAAGACTTAATAAAAATTATTTTTTTAATTGTTTAATTGTTTGTTTTTCTTAATTTTATCCTCGATCCGACTATACCTATTGGTCGCATTGGCGAGAAATAAATTTAATCTAATTCATTTGATAATATAAATTCTAATTCAAATAATTCTTGTCTAATTCTCTCCTCGATTCGACTAAATCTATTAGTCGCATTGGCGAGAGATAAAATAATAAAACACAAATAATGAAATTCGTTATCATGTAATAGCCAAATCTATTGGTTATGAGAGATAATGATGAACTCATAATTTTAAATCATGTAAAGTTAAAATACACTTTATTTGCGGCTTGTAACGACCGAATCTATCGATCAGAATGGCCAGCAATACATTATCTAATTCGTTAATTATAATGATCAAATCTATTGATCATCGCACCTAACGAAAACACATCAAACCAGGGTTGTACGCCCAAATCTTAAAACACTCATTCAAACTACGGATTTTCATCACTTCGATCAGGCAACTCAAAATGTCTTTCAAATCACAAATTCAAAACTACGATAGACCATTCAAAAAGCCTTCAAACCATATCATATCAAATTCAAAGGCGTACAACCATGTGCCCAAGCTACGTTGACTCTGATTCTCCCTAAGGAGATACGTAGGCACTTGGTAACAAGGCGAGTCCCCTTCCTCAAAATTCTAATCAAGTTCAAATCTTACTGTTCACCCTTTTCATTTCTTTAGCTATTAACCTTAATAATTCTAGCTATAAAACTATTACCTTAATTCAAAACCTTAGTAAAGGGTTGAGGGTGCCTAACACCTTCCCTCGACCTGATTATAATAATCTTACCCCGATCTCTATAACTTCAAGGGGTTTCCTATTCGCCCTGGTAGAATAGGTGGCAACTCTAAAATCTATATTTTTAGGGCAAGTTGCTACAAATACTTGTTGTTCTTATTTTTCTTGTTTGGTGCAAGAGTTTAGAAATATGTTACTTTCTTTTCTGGTTATGATTTGTGAAAGCGGTAAATGCGGAAAAGTAAAGAACACAATGATGTATACTGGTTCCCCTTACAATCCGAGAGTACTCCAGTCCCCTTTCAACATGAAAGAGATTTTACTATTGTTTGTGACTTACACAAGACACACCAAACACCAAGAACAATCCTCTTGAATTTTCACTAAGTACATTAAGAGAACAATCCTCCCTTAATGACTCACTTGTTTCCAATAATCCTGGACAACAAGATTTCAACCACTATGAACAATCCTCTTAGATTTACTAACTTGATTATGAGAACAATCCTCTCACTAATCAAAAACCCTTGCTTCCAACAATCCTGGATAGCAAGTCGATAATAACCAAATATATTTGAGTAGTAATGTTGATGAACATATATCAATCACTAGGATTGATCTTCTCTTCCAAATAAGAAATTTATGATGAAAATATAGTTCTCAAGTGTTTATGAGAATTATATGAATTTTCTAGAATGTTATGAACATACATGTAGAAAATTCTTTATGAAATATTAAGAACAAAAACACTTGTTTGAAAATTTGAGTAAAAAGATATGATGTTAAATTGTAATGGAAGAGGTGAATTGTAATTTGAAATTTAATGTGTTTATAAGAGCATAACACCTTTATGAACCATGGTGAAGTCATAAAAAAAATATCATGAAAAAATGTCAATTTAAAATGAAAAGATTTCATGAATAGTGCATGAAAAAGTGTTAAAAATTGCTGTTTTTTATTAAATTCGTACAGTACTTTTTAAGTCGGTTCCAACGGTTACCTGACTTAAAAAGTTAGCAGCAAATTTCAAAATTCAAATAAAACACTGTTTCAGACCGGTGTAAATTATGGCAGTTATTAGTACTATTACGGCGGCTGAAAACGCCTTAATTTACCAAAATATGCATGTTTGAAAAATAAAAAATATTTAAAGAATTGTCTAAATATTTGAACCAACCTTAAGCAATCATCTATTGATTTATCTAAGTAAATATATTATATTTGAAAGTAATTCATCATGGTTCAAACATGAAAAGTAATATATAATACATGATAAAAAATAAGCATTTTATGCATTTGAGTCAAATATTTTGATGCATGATAATTTGAGAACTTTAACATAAATGACTTATGCATGCAAGTGAATTATGGAAAATATTGAGCACTAAGTTATCAACATAAATTGCATGCTTATACCTCAATAAATCAAGATCAATGCTAGTCTTCAAAATATAATTATTGAATTCCTTGATGCTAGCTTTCACACACGATGAGTCTTGAACACTTTAATTTATATATTGTTCTTGAAGCCTTTTTCCAAATTTTTTGATATGATTATTTGACATTCATTTTGTCTTCATCAAAACACATTGGATTGAGAGTCTTGACTTCACATTCTCCCCCTTTTTGATGATGACAAACAATTAAAAGTTGGAATGCTTGAATCTCTTATGTGAATGTGAATCTTGTATGTGAATGCTCCCCCTATCTTTGATAACTCTCCCTTGATCAAAGACCTCCCTTGATTCATAGATAATTTGACTTCTTTATGACTGCAAAAGTTAGAGACAAGCATACACATATACATTTATCTTCTCCCCCTTTGTCATTAGCAAAAAGAATGGGAAAAAGATAAATTATCTAAATAAATCATGAAAAATATTACTAACTATTTTACCTATGAGTTTTACCTCATGAGTGGCTTCATCGAATGTTCATCCTTAATGAACTTGAAGCATCTGTCACAAAGTTGAATTTTTCTAAGAAGATTTTGCTTTAGTCCTTCAACATAAAGTATATCTTTAATGTATGTGAAAGTTAGTAATTCAACTTTGTCTATACCAAGAATTCTTCCTTTAAGGTATTCCCTATATTTGAAATAACTCTTGGACTTTAGAACTAGATTTGAAAGTTAGTATATGTCTTCCATCAAATGCTTAGAACCACCACTTGTCAAAAACACCATAAATTGTAGGTGGTCCTCAAGCAAACCTACAAAACAAATTATGTTTGATTTGGTACCTAATGTGCTTTGGGTCCATCATAGTTAGTTCCTTTCTTAACCCACACATAATGACCACTTGCCACACTAAAGTTTCTAACATAGCAAGTGTCATACCCCAAAATTTGCTCTCCTGGTTTTATTTTTACTGGTTTATGTTTTTATATCATTTGCATACTTCCATTAGGACATTAACATAAATTTGCATTTATACAAAAAATCAAAAAAATTCAGACATGTGTTCATTTTACGCATTTTTCCACTGTACGATTTAATAGCTTTAATTTTTATTTCACTAATTATTGAGGTTTATAGTTTTAATATTTAATTCAACTTTAATTTAAATTGAATTTTAAATTAAAACTATTAAATCATTTTAACTCATTATACTAATATTTTATCCTTTTTCTTTAAATGCATAATTTGTTTGCTCTTACTAATATTTTTAGGTACAAAAAGAAGAAGCCCAATATTACATCCTAGAAGGCCCATAAATCAAATTCTTTTATTCTATGATTTTATTTCTTTAATTATTGATTTTTATTCATTTAAAAATCAAATTAAAATTCAAATAAATCATAATGAAAGGGGAAAGATTATATGAGACATTTTGTCAATATAATTAATACTGATTCACAAGGCAAAAAAACAATACGTGAGAATATTTGGAAAAGAGATTGGCTTGAACAAAATTGGGACGTTTGCATTTGATTTTCAATCAATTACCAATATCCAAAATCAACAAGATTTGGTTCAAGTTTATTGAACTAGAGCCTTCTCCATATATATTCAAGGGTATTCATACGCAAGAGGGGGATGAGCCGTACCCGAAACTCGGTTCTGAGAAGAAAAAAAAACGCAAAATCAAGTGGATAGCATAAGGGTTTCGAGGCGGATTCAAGCGATTCTGAGCATCAAGATCAATTCTTCGATCTTCTCTGAATTATTCTGGACCGTTGCAAGCCGTCCACACCCTTGGAATCGCGACTCTAGCATTCACGGTTTGATCAAAAGATTTGATTCTGATTTCGGCCATATGCGCAATATAAACTGAATTTGATTATATATTTGTGTTCATGGTGATATTGGTGAGCTATATATATAGTTTAATTTGAATTTAATCACTCATATGATGAATCACCATGGTTAAGGGTTTGAAGCTTTAATTTAGGGATTTCTTCTAGAAGCAAAATTAGACCAAATCAATACCATTGTCATGTTTAGAAGATGATTTTAGAATGAATCATGTACTTATTTGAAATTTATTCATGGTATTTGGTGAGTTTGTAGTTTGCAGGGCTTTGACAACATAGTAAAACCGTGGCCTAAAGTACTAGATGTTGCAGAAAATCTCACGAAGAAGACAAAGTCTGGGTGCTATTTTTTAAATCCATTAACGTCATTTGATCGGTTATATAATTCCCGGCCCAATTCAATATCAGCCATCATAACTGGCTCAGTTGGCAGCGCATTGTGTCCAAAGACCTTCATACGCAAGGTCAGGGGTTCGATCCCTGCATCTTGCAATTATTTCCTTTAATTTTCATGGATTTTGTTGCTCACAGATCCAGTATGGTAGGCTCACGCATGCTGATGGACCCCAACCACATCATCCATTAGATCAAGACAGCTTCAGATCCAACGCTTAATAATCTGCTGGTCCACCATGGTCTTTCAAAATCCATACCACACATGATTCAAGCTGAGTTATTCTAATTTCTTTTTAATTTTAATTCTATAAATACTTTTATTTTATTTTCTTACTTTCTTCTTTATTACAATTATTATTATTCATATTTTTATTTTATCTTAGTAAATTAGTTTGTATATATATAATAATTTCATACTTATTTATTTTTTATCGAATACCTGATTTTCTTTCGTAATAATTGTTTATATATTTATTTTCATACATACTCCTAACCCATTAAATAATTAGGATTTACATCCAAAAATTATTTAATTATTATTTTTCGAACTTACGATTTTCTTAACCTCAAATGTTTATTTAAATTATTATCTTTTCATGCCTTATGTTTTTAACCCTGGTTTGTCCCGGTAAACCAGGGTTGTAGATCAGTTAATGCACTAAAATTTCTCTTCTTTGTGCATTCTTTTCAGGGCAATCTTCACATACCTCCCGATTGTGCGCCATGCCTATTACAAAGCTAAGTCCCGACTTTTTCCCTTTTTTATTTTTATCATTTAAATATTTATTTGCATTATAAAATTATTATTAGGGTTAAGCCCTCGAAAGTCAATGAATTCTTTTGCATTCACGTATCTTGCCTATTTTTGCCCATTTTTCAGGGTTAACCTCGGGGCTATCTCCGACTGCCAACCATATCAAATCAAACCAAAAGCTGAGTCTTTTCCATGTTTTTATTTTCTTTTTGCGTTGTTATTTTAATTAGGGTTAACTGTACCTGCCATTGAATTGATAATGCACTCACTTCTTTTTTTTGGTTTCTATTTTTCCCACATTTTTAGGGTTTGCCAACCGCCAAAGCTCAAATTGTCGGTAACCCTAAAACTGTAACCTCTTTTATTTTTCTGCCTAATTATTACTTATGTCAAACCCGCTGGCTTCTTTTTCCCCTCCCTTATT
Source organism: Vicia villosa (assembly GCF_029867415.1). Classification (NCBI taxonomy): domain Eukaryota; kingdom Viridiplantae; phylum Streptophyta; class Magnoliopsida; order Fabales; family Fabaceae; genus Vicia; species Vicia villosa. Next base: position 67,895,925 of record NC_081185.1, on the reverse strand, counting down.
ATTATGTATCTGTTCCTGGCTTGTATTGGTTGGCCTTAAAGGCACTTAAACTGTATAATATTAATTGTTGTGGTTAGTAATCCTAAGGAGTGATAACCCTGAACTGAATCAGAATCACCTAATTACAAGATAATATAATCGAATCTGATCACGTGATTGTTGCACCCACGCACACTTTTTGGTAACCCCTCTTGTTTCCTTGTTGCCTGTTGCCTGTTGCCTGTTGCCTCGTGTTTTTTGCAGAATAGCCATGTCCCTCGAATACGAGGATACCTCAGCCATGTTGCCTCGATTATGCAAAGATCATAGGTCCCTAATGATGTTGCCTTCGATACGCTAATATGATCTCGTCCCTCAGAAGTTGTCTACGAAAGGCTATTCTAATCATTCCCTTAGACTACCTGCCTCTCTATGGCATGGGATAGTCTTATGGAGAATGATATTGCGACGACCCTTCAACCTCCAAATGAAAGGCTTCCTGCCCTCTTATGGCATGGATAGACCCTTTCACCCTGAAAGGCTTAAAGAACTAATTTTCTACATTATTAAGGTAACTGCCCTTAATTGCCTTGCTCTGGCTAAAACATTTTCATATTCTTTCTCATAAACCTTCAAAATGGTTACGCTCATTTACGAGCTAAAGTCCATATTCACTTCTTCTACATTTCTGAAATCAAAAGAGCAAAGCAATTAAGAGCCCATGGATAACCATGGATGCAAAGGGTGCCTTACACCTTCCTTTTGCATAAATTACCCCCCAAACCCTGTTTTCTTTAAAAAGGTTTTTTCCTGTTCTTTTAGCCTTTCTGATTAATTTGGATAAAATAAAAGACGGTGGCGACTCTTGCTTAGCGCAACATTTCGATATAATAAGTCAGTTCACCGTATTACAGAACTCGCGACTCTGCTGGGGACTTTTCGAATAAAAGAGGGGCTACCTTAAAAGCTTAGGATTCACTTAAATGTTTTCTATTGTTTGTTTTGCTTGCTTTTTTTTTCAGGGCTGTTTTGGGAATTAAATGAAGGACGAATCCTACACCCGGATTCAAGTACACTTAAGTTAGGAGCGGCATAGTCATGGAGACCCCCCTTGTGCATGCTTGGGGTTGGTCAAAATGAAGTTCGCGCTTGAGTTAGGCCTCCACTGGTTATTGTGTACCTCTTTTGCATGAGAGAGGTTTATGCATGTATCTTTGGGTGCGTCGGAGCTCAGGGACCTTTAGTCACCTTTAACCCATCTTGACTTTTAGGAACGTAGTGGGGGGGCTATTCTTGGTGCATGCCAAGTTATGGTCGCTACCCGATACTACAGCTCAGATAGGTTTCTTCCTAAAGTATCATTGCGTGGTATGCATGTACCATGTTCGAGGGTGCTTTAGAGGGGGCTGACAATTCTGAGTAACTTGGTAGAACCCGTTGCTGAAATCATCCTTATCCCTTAGAAATACTTTGGGGAAGGGTATCTCACATGATCTAAACTCCATGCAAGCCGAGCCTAAGGAAATTGTGTGACTTGTGTGACTTGCGTGACTTATGTGACCTGCGTGACTTTTTTGTGTTTGCTTTACCCTTCTATTTCCTTGCAGAATTTGCTTGTAGGACATTTCGTCCTTATTACCCTATGCTTTACTTAAGGCATTGCATCTGTATGACATCATAACATTGCACATTAACTAACCCTTTCAAGGATCTTAGGGATTTAGGGCGCACAATTTCAGGTGCTCTTATCAAGGACGGAATTCTTATCTAGGGGCAAGAGGATTTACTTTCCTCTGGCCATTTGTCTTCCAAATCAAAGACTGAGTACCTAATCAGGGGGCAAGAGGATTTATTTTACTCTTGTCGTATGCCTTCCAGTTCAGAGACACCGTACCTATCGAGGGGCAAGAGGATTTATCTTCCTCTAGCCACATACCTTCCAATCCAAAGGCTTAGCACCTGCCAAAGGGCAAGAGGATTTATTTTCCTCTAGCCATGTGTCTTCAAATTCAGAAGTATCCCGAATCAGAGGCAATGACCCACTCGATATGGTGAGCTCGATTCTCAAAGAAGGACATTCAAAGACAAAGACCAAGATTCTTTAGACGAAGCCGCGACCAAATCATTTTCTAATGTTGCTAACTAAATTCCTAAAGATTCTTGAAAATATTGCATTTGCATTCATAACATCCCATAACAGGTTTCTTACAATAGGTCTCTCATCCTTCCTCGCTGTTTATTTCAGCATCATGAATCTCGAGCAATCAGTCAAAAATCTTCAGGCTCAGAACAACCAATTCCGAGAAATGATCTTTAACTTGGCCAAGGGGCAAGAAGAATTAAAGGCACTTTTGATCGAGAAGGAGAATAATCAACATAAGCATCAAAGCGGTCAAAATAATCAGAGATCCAAGCCTATGCGGTCATTTACTCCATTACGTATACCGTTGTCTCAAGTTCTCCAACAACTGCTCAATCAGAACTTGATAACTCTTTTACCTCCATATTCAATTCCTACAAACCCTGCTCCTGGGTACTAGTATCATGCGAGATGTGCCTATCATTCGAATAGTCGTGGTCACGATACAGAGGATTGTGGACCGTTGAAGCATAAGATCCAAGATTTAATCGACGACAAGATCATTGACTTCAACTCACCTAAGGAACCTCATATGGCTAATACTGTGTATCATCAAAAATGTCGCAATGAACACAAACAATTTGTAGGGACAATTCTGATCTCTACACCAGTTCCACAACAAAGACACAAGTCAGATGCACCTAGGCGTCAGTTCATAAAGATCAATACGTCACTGGCTCAAGCATTACAACACCTATTGAAGTCAAAATTGACCACTTTAAAGGATCCCCCTAAGAATCCTAGTACTTCTGCTCATAGCTATAATCCTAATGTGAGGTGTGCATACCACTCTGATAGTCCCGGTCATGAGTCAAATAGTTGCTGGACATTGAAGAAAAAGATTCAAGACATGATCGATGCTGGTGAAATTGAATTCAACCATCCCAAGACTCCTGTAGTGATCACTGCTCCCAGGCATAATCACGGCAAGACTGATTAACGTCAAGACGGACGAACTTTTGGATCATTAGATCTACTCTCGTTTGCAAATCTCTTTTCTGTTTGTTTAAACATTTGACTCATGATAGACATCATCTGTTCTAATAATCATCATCAGTGCATTGCATATGTTTGTCTTGAATAAATTATTTCGCTATCACTCATTTAAAATTATGTCTTTACTTTGCATATGTTTTGTGATACTCAACTCCTGCTAAAGTTGTATGCCTTTTGAGGGAGGATGACGAAAACGATACCGCAACCTCATACAGTATGCTTTTGAACGGACTATGTTGACGATATACAGGCATTGTTTCAATTCCTAAACAGTGGAGATATAAGGATGTTAACCCCTCGTCAACCCCTTTGAGCCTAAGGAGTAGAAGTTTTCTTTCTTGAACAAATTCAAACCGTTGATCATAACCTGGGGCAGGGTAGTTACTCAGTTAACTCAGTCATGCTAGTACGCTTTTACACAAATAATGATGGTTTCCCGTAATCATTAAGACAGGCAGTCAACATCTACCAAAAAGAAAAAGATCTTAAGTCAAAACCTACGAAGGAGACTTATCAAAAATCAAAACATCCCGCTGACTGTAAGCTCAAAATAAACAGTTCAAGCAAAAGTTAGGGATAACAAATTCAAAAAAATGGAGGTCACTACAAATCCTCGACAAAAGAAAACATTACAAAACAAAATAAAATAAATGAAAACGGACGACTGCCTGTCCAAATAAACATGTTGGTGCTTCAACCATCATCAAACGTCAGTATTACGACTTCAAGCTCTGCTAGGACTTAAACACAAAGTTAACTGAGCATAGGATCGAAGAACATCACGAAGATTGGGATGGGTACAAATAAATTTTGAGCCATTATCCTTTGTTTCTTAAACCGTGAACCAAGCCACGTTACAACCCTTGAAAGTCCTAACTGAAGCATGGTTAGTCCGAAAGCATACTGTCACCAAAAAGGTATCCTGACTCCTTAAGGTTTACCACAAATGCTGAGTTGATATCTTGTTTTTACAAAAAAACACGTTTTATAGACATCATGCTTTTACATCTCCAGTTTTAATGTTTCTCAAAAAACTCAAGACAGACGTATGCATTGCATCTCATGAATTCATTATTAAGCATATTCTGCTACATAATTTCAAATGTTAGCATCAAAAAGAATTTGCACAGGGTATGACTAACGACTCAAAGTTATCCCGACAAACAAAGATTACTCCAAGAAGCAATGTCTCCTACGTATACAAGGGGCATGGCACGCTTTGCCCAATCAATCTGGGGCAATCAAGTCAAAATTCCAAGAAACTCTCAAATGCCTATATCAAGTGAGTTTCAAACTATTTCCCGATCAATTTGGATAATCAGGTCAAATTTCAAAAATCTCTCAGAAGCATCAACAATCAGGGGCATGCACCCAAGTGAGGCCGAAGCTACCGCCCGATCAGTCAGGGGCATCATACTAAGTACTAGGGGCATGTCGCCCATAATGCACACCTCATAAAGTCCTCACGAGGCGAATCTTTCTAAAGTCCCTACTAACAGGGGCAAATCTATGAAAGACCAGTTAGACATCTTGATCAATACTCAGTGGTGTGTCCTAATCAAATCCAGGAATGGTAGTCACTATAATACTGTGGGCAACTTTCAAGACACTCATGTCTCCCCACAGAGCCGGGTTCACAAGATCATATCTCCACAGAGTAATCATTAATAAGATATCTTCAAATGCTCTCGTCCCGACAAAGACATGGCTCCCCAACAGAGTTTACATCTCCAACACGACCGATTCTCCAACACTTTGCTCTTCTCCAACATGGTTTATTAATATCTCTAATCCCCAAGCAGAAATCATAAATCCCCAGCTGAGCATCTTCAAGATAAGATCAAACATCAAAATTACAATGACATGGAGATCCATCTTCTCAATCAAGATGTGTCAAACAGCATAAATCATAGTCATATGTCATAAATCATAAGCATATTCATACATCGCATACATTACTTCATAATGAACTCATGCATAACATACAAAGTTTCTCATTTATTTTGAGGGACTCATTACGTAACACATGCATCATGATATTATACAAATTGCTACACCTATTGCAGAATACAAGTACAGACAAATGAACGAAATCTCCAACTTTCCAGGACCTAATTCAGCTACTACGAACGGTACTGACACGATCATCTTCCAAGATCTAATTCATTTACCACGAACGGTAGTGACACGATCATGTTCAAAGATCTAATTCAGTTACTACGAACGGTACTGACACGGTCAACTCTCAGAGGTCTAATTCCATCATCACGAATGGTGTGGACACGATCAATTACCTCCTCGGTCTAATTCAGTTGCTACGAACGGTACTGACACGATCAACCTTTAAGGATCTAATTCTATCATCACGAACGGTATAGACACGATCAACCTTTCTAAGATCTAATTCAGGTATTACGAACGATACCGACACGATCAACATTTGAAGATCTAATTCTATCATCACGAACGGTGTAGACACGATCATCCTTCCCAAGTCTAATTCAGTTACTACGAACGGTGCTGACACGATCAATCTCCAACAAACACTTCTCAACATACTAAGCTCAGATTCAGCCTAACGCACGGTTTTCCAGACATCTACGGATGCAATTTGAATTTAGTCTAACGCACGACTCATCCTTCAACCTAACGCACGGTTTTCCAGACATCTACGGATGCAAATTGGATTTAGTCTAACGCACGACTCATCCTTCGACCTAACGCACGGTTTTCCAGACATCTACGAATGCAAATTGGATTTAGTCTAACGCATGACTCATCCTTCGACCTAACGCACGGTTTTCCAGACATCTACGGATGCAAATTGGATCTGATCTGACGTACGACACATCCTTCAGCCTAACGCACGGTTTTCCAGACATCTGCTGATGCAAACTAGACCCAGTCTAACGTACGACTCAACCTAAGTCTATTCCTTAGAAACGGTCTAACGTACGACGTATTCTGACTCTCAAGTCTATCAAGTTGGATGGCATCTTCAAGCCCATCTCAATCATACATCTGCTCCAAACACCTGGATGGCATCTTCAAGCCCATCTCCGACAAAGGAAAATTTCTTGGTATTCTAGTGTTCAATCCTCTTCCACCTTCAGATACCGATTGCCATACAAACCACTCTACATCTTCAGGTGTAAGAAGATTGAACAGGGGCAGCTGTCATACCCTAAAATTTGCCCTCCTGGTTTTATTTTTACTGGTTTATGTTTTTATATCATTTGCATACTTCCATTAGGACATTAACATAAATTTGCATTTATACAAAAAATCAAAAAAATTCATACATGTGTTCATTTTACGCATTTTCCACTGTACGATTTAATAGCTTTAATTTTTATTTCACTAATTATTGAGGTTTATAGTTTTAATATTTAATTCAACTTTAATTTAAATTGAATTTTAAATTAAAACTATTAAATCATTTTAACTCATTATACTAATATTTTATCCTTTTTCTTTAAATGCATAATTTGTTTGCTCTTACTAATATTCTTAGGTACAAAAAGAAGAAGCCCAATCTTACATCCTAGAAGGCCCATAAATCAACTTCTTTTATTCTATGATTTTATTTATTTAATTATTGATTTTTATTCATCTATCATATAAGAAAAGTCTACCATTTGAGACTTTCTTAGGCTATCCACATCAGCAACTCTTTTATGGTTGATCCACATAAGCTTTGGTGGTTACTACAGAATTTTTGATCCTTCAACTGCATGGTGGGCTGCGGCAGTTATTGTTGTGGAAGTTTCACCCTCACAGCTTCTCATGTTGCTGCAGTTATGTAAGGTCCATTATTCTGTGCCTGTCCACGTTCCAAACTGCACAATTGCAGTAATTATGTGTTTAAATGGCTTGCCTATTTATCAGTGATTTCATTCTTCTCTTTCCATGCTTGCTAACTTCTGCGGTTATCATTCAGTGCAGTGTGAATTTGCATTATCATGTCAAGGCCTGTTGAGAGAATAGCAGAGATCAATGATGGAAAAGAGCTTTGGAAGATTGTTGTTAGGATTCACCACAGATGGAAAGTTGTCTCCAACAACAAGGAACATTTTGAAATGATCTTTGTTGACAAATTGGTGATTACCCTGTTTATGTTTCAGTATGTTTATCATTTACCTATGTTTGTATAGTTTGAATCATTTTTTGGTTTCTGCTGCAGGGAGATGATATTCATGCTGTTGTTCCAGCACCGCATGTGTCGGTGTTCACCGAAAAATGCTTATTAGGGCATACTTATGATGTATCTAATTTTAAGGTGGTGCCTTATGTTCTGGCCTTCAGGGCATCGGGACACAAATATATGATAAAGTTTACTGCTGGAACGTCTATTCTTGATGAAGACAAACATGAGATACCCCCGAAATCGATTTTATTTACAAGTTTTTCCGACATCATAACAGGGAGGTTTGACAAACATGTTCTGATTCGTGAGTATGGTTTTTGGCTTTTTTTATTATCTCATGTTTTGATGCATTTTAGCCGTGTGAAATTAATAAATTTGCCTGACAGATGTCGTTGGAATGGTGGATAGTATTGGTTATACACAGACTGAGTCAGGTGCAAAGAAGCAGCAAATTAGCATGATGTTGCGTGATCACAGGTTTGTTTTTTTATACATTAGACTGCCTGATATATGAATCATGTTATATATCTTAATGTGTTATGATCATGGTTTAGCAACAACATGTTGAACTGTACTCTGTGGGAAACATACGCGGATCAGTTCATCAAGTTTAACAAAGTTAGGGTTGCTGCATCACTCCCTACAGTTGTGTTGCTTCAATATGCCAAAGTGAAGGAAGAAGGTTATTCCATGACTTATTTTTTAAATTAATACTAAAACTACAAAATCTGTGATAAATATATTGACAAGGTATAATTTGAATTTGCAGGAAAGTATCCTCTGTCTGTGACAAACACCTACAATGTGACCCTTTTATGTGTTGATGCTGATTTTCCGGTCATGAAGGACTTTATTGATAGGTATGTTGATAGTGTCATCCATTTTGTGCAGTTATTTTTTTCATGTATGAATTTGATGATGATCCATGTTCTGCAGAATGCCTGAGGAGAGCAGGGTAACCCTGTCTGAACAACTTGGAGGGAATTCCCAATATTCCTCCCAAAGTTCTGAAAATCAACAGCTCACTCCTGTGCAAAAATTGTTCTCAAAGGCTGTTGTTTTGCCTATTGCTGAGATTATTCAACTTACGGATGTATGTCTTTCTATTTTCCTATATTATCATAATTATAACCTCATTCTTTAGTGTGTCACATGTTTCTGATTTTGGCGGCTATTTGTCCAGGTTACATTTTGTGCTACTATCGCTACAACAAAATTATTAGTAGCATCCCCGTTTGGATGGTACTATCGTGCCTGTCATATGTGTCAATCTATAGCGCGTGGGGACAGCCCCCCTTTGAGTGTGAAGCTGGTCATGAAACCATGGCTGAAGTCCTTAGGTTTTAGTTGTTCTCACCTAATAGATGTTGTTTCTGTCATGTTTATGATGTTTTTATGTTGTCGGCTTTTTTAACGGAACGATTTCTTATGATGTTCAGGTATAAGATTGAAATTGAGGTTACTCACGGGGGCCAAAGCTGCAATTTTGTCTTCTGGAACAGAGAATGTGAAATGCTGTTGGGTTTATCTGCATCGCAACTTCGTAACACTATGATTCAGGTTATATTTATATTGTGCAGACGAATTAGAATGTACTTTCCAATACTCTGTGTACACTAATATGGCCAGTTGTTTAAATAGGCTGGAATTACTGATCCATTGGACTTTCCGTTAGCACTTGATCAGTTGTTGAAGTTGGAAATGGCTATGAAGGTTAAGTGGCATCCACGCTGGAAGAACTGTTCCGTCGTTATGATTATAAAAAATGATCCTATTATCCAGCAACTTAAGGAAAAATGGGGAACAGATGAGGTCAGCTCTAATGAACTGACATTTGTTTTATAAACGAGGACTTCATATTATAACAATTTTTTGCCTGATTTTGTTTTTTTTTGGTAAATTCTCAAGGAACCTATTCCAATCCAAACTGTCGTACCTGAGACTCTGGAGGTAGAAATTTTAAACTGTGTATGCATTTTTTTGCTTTTCCTGTGATTATGTTATATTGAAAACTGTGTTTAACAATATATAGATTAAAGAGAGTGTTGATGAGGCTAAAACAGATGGCAATGAAGACTGTGAATTGGTTACAATAAGTCTCACTGCAACATACTTACCTACTTACATTTATATCAATATTACTAACACTTACCGACTTACATTTTATCAATATTCCTAACTAATAGTCTTCATCGTGGCATTGCAGGACCTGGAAATTACATCTGAGCACAAGCCTGATGCTGTCACACCTGGTGGTAAGAGGCATCTTCCTGCTGCATCAAGTGAATCCATTGATTTGGACGGATTACATGATGGGGAACTGTCATCAAACAAGCTGAAAAAGATAATTAAAATGGAGAAGATTGATTAGATCTATTTTTATTTTGTGTGTGTTTTGCTTAGGTGTTTGTTATAAAAACTGAATGTTAGTTTCCTTTGCTTTTAATCATCTGTGTGATTTCATTTTCTGTAATAATTAGTGCATGAATATTGGCTATGTGCTTCTGTTATGTTCAATTTGATTTAAGAATTATCAATGGTTTGTGTGGCTTATTATATTCAAATGATTCAAATTCAACTACATATTATATATACTATTATTAATTATTTTGATTCTTTTTGATCATATATCAAACATTCCATTTTAACTATACCTCTTATAACGGGGTGCTGCTTTTTTATTATTTTTAATGTTAGTTACAATAATGATGTCGCAAAGAACGGTTTGTTTGGATTAGCACTCTCTAAGCTTTCTGTCATTACATTGTAAACTAAAACATGGATTGTGCCTCACAAACAAACACCAGAACTTTTAACATTTGACTATGTTAACTCTCAATAAATAATTTTATGTCTGATCTTAGTATAATGTTGATACAATATTATGGGACAGATTTCATTTTAACTAAAAGAATATCAGAGCGGATTAATAGAATATAATAGGAGAACTTAAAAAATTTGTCCCGAAAACGATTATATATTAGATCTTCCAATGGTCACAATATTACTGTGTTCCCATTCTGGATAAAGTGCTTACAAAATAACATGTAGCAGAATATATATAACACAATGTACCAAAATAACATTCCCAACATATAATATAACCATTAAAATTCAGGTATAGTACACGGTTTGCAAATAGCAGCAGTTTCTTCATTGTCTTTCAACCTTCACATATATATACGGAGAGAATCGCAGCATACTCCACGCTATTGTATCCCCATTACGCAGGTTAAGAGATTTGGCGAATTCGTACCATCCCAGGGCCATGTACTTTTCATATGGCTGGGGTATTCCTTTTCTGTTAGCTTTGTGAACCTGGCAGGTAACAATGTTCTTCGTCCTCACATCCAGCAGGTTGATTTCATCTTGAAAGCGACGGAGGCATCTTTTGGCGATTTCCTTAGGGAAATGCTGCATACAAGAAATAAGGTAACTATTAACAATATATACTATTTACATTTTCAATAACATGATGCTCATATTCAAATATCTCCTTACCATTACATTCTGCTGTGTAGATTTAGCATTTGTAACATGGGTGTTCTAGAAAAATTTTTGAGCCCCTGTAGAACTGTCTACAGTAATGTCTGTACCCACCTTTGCTTTTTTCACCACTTTACCCTTTTGTTTCTTACCCTCTTTTGATCCACTTGGTTCACCAACTTCAGAAACTTTGATTTCATTTGTGTCAATGTCTGTTGATTCCTCTTTTATCTTTATAGGTCCTGCATTGGGATTGCTTTTAACCCTTGCGCTATTTTGTGCGACAACATCAACATTCGACACAACACGACCAGGGGTGACATTGCGCTGTTTATTCCTGCGTTTTCTTTCCACCTTAGGATCGTACCCTGTTTCCTTTACCAAATGTTCTATGATTTCCATTGCTTGATCATCGCTGTTCCAACATCAAATATGGATTAAAAACAAACCGCATATGAAGCATTCTTTACTAAGCAATAGTCATATGCCGAGCAACGACGGGATATACAATCCAACAATAAAAACCAACAATAGTCATTCAGTCACATTTGATTTCTTGACAAATACCACACATAATACAACATTGAGCTATATTGATACTACACCCATCACTAAATGCTGTTAACTGTTATTACCACACTACCATATTTTGTATACCAGTATACCCTATTTTGTACGGCAAAGCAAAGGTGAAATAAAATTATCTACTCATACCTGAAATCATTTTCATCATCAGAGGGAATCCGCACAGAAGGACCACCGTGTGAAGATGCCATTGTCGGAACCCTAACCGCAGGCAGTTGCAATGCTAAACTTCTATTCAGTGCAATAGGAAACAAGTACTTGGTACATGCAGAAAGTGGGTTAACTGTTCAGTTTCTATTTACTTATAATATTAGTTTTGACTTAAAGTCTTTTTAAAAGAATAACACATCCATCAAATAAAATATTATAAATAACCTGTATAGATTAAATTAAATACATTTATCACACACAACAGTTATAAGGGAGGGATAAGTGGTAATTTAAATCTATAACCATCATTCTATTCATATTCAGTTCCAACTTCATATATATTCAAGTATGAAAGAAAAATTAAAATCAATACTGCATTCATGACATTTGAACCCACCAATTCCCCTTCAATTAGAAACTGTAAACTTTTAGTATTCAAAACCATGAAGTAGCATGCTATACATCTCATATTGTGCGCATAAATCTATACAAATCAATCTTATTTTTAGTATTATTATTCATCCTACTTTTGTGTTTGTGATGGAAACAGATGTTGTTAAAAACACTGCTCCTCAAACATCCATTGCAAGAAAGAGGAGAAAGCTTATTCTTAAAGCAAAGAGGGATTATCGAAACCGTGTCAGATCAAGCAACCTCACTTCCCATTTAAATCATAATTTTACATCTTCTGTAACATATGAAACCACTATTGAAACGACTATGGCTAGAAAGAGAAGGAAAATAATCTTGGATAACAGAAAAAGATTGAGAAATTTGTTCAATACTAAAGTTAGTAGGGTTCAAAATACAAACAACATTGTTAGTCAAAGTCAGAACATGGATCATGCATCTACTTCAAATTATAATATGTCAAGCCAGTCCATGGATCATCCATCTACCTCAAATCATAATATGTCTGTTGAATCTCATTATGAAGACAATGATGACTCCAACTCTGACAATAATTTAAATTCTTCTAATAGTTCCGGCTCTGACGAAGATTCAGACCCGACACAATTACAGGAGGCCCATCTTCAAGGTATTTCCATATCATACACTGATAACCAAATGATGTACACTTCTTCTGTTAATAGACATATTCAGTATTGTGGTTTCTTCTTTCAGAGTATTACGATATTGGCGACCAAAGTTATGAATGCGCACACTGCCAAGCATGTATGTGGTACCAAGAAAAAGTGAATAGACACAAAATTACAGCAACTCCTCGCTTTTATCGTTGTTGCCGTGGAGGAAAAATTGTTCTTCCGTTCCTTGAGTAACCTCTACAGGTGTTGCAAGATCTTCTATTTAATAAAACATATTCAGATAGTAAAAACTACCAGGCTAACATACGAACATACAACGCAATGTTCTCATTCACTTCCCCTGGAATGAAGTTCGACACAACATATTCTAAAAGAGGTGGACCCCCTACTTTGAGACTGCAGGGTCAGACCTGTCATCGAATTGGTACACTGCTGCCAGAAACAGGGCAACCTCCGCAATATGCTCAATTATACATCTATGACACGGACAATGAAGTTGAACACAGAATAAAATGTTTCAAGTAAGCATGCTCAGACATAATTACACAATTGTTTTATAAAAATATTTTGTTAAAATATTTATTCATGGCTGCGAAAAATAAACAGGGACAACAAAGGCATCGAGCGACCGGTTGTCAAAAAGCTCAAGATGATGTTAGATCAGCACAATGTTCATGCCAAAGCTTTTAGAATGGCAAGGGATGTTTTAAGGACAAATTCTTTCACAGATTTAAAACTCAGGCTAATTTCTGATAGATCCGAAGATGGCCGTGTTTACAACAAACCTACTGTCTCAGAAGTGGCTGCACTCATTGTGGGAGACATTGATTCTGCTGATAAAAGGGACATCTTAATTTAGCGCCGCAATGGTGGTTTGCAACGAATAGATGAGTTTCACCCAGCATATTTGGCTTATCAGTATCCTCTTATATTTCCTTATGGGGAAGATGGTTACAGGAAAAATATAATGCACAGATATCGCCATGAAACTGAGGTCACTAGGAGAAACCGTCAAAGCATTAAGGATTGGTTTTCTTACCGGTTACAACAACGTTGCAAAGAGGCAAAAACACTACTTTACTCAAGACGCCTATTTCAACAATTCTTAGTCGACGGCTATACTATGATGGAATCCGAACGACTGAATTGGTTGAGAGATAATCAATCGAAATTAAGAGTGGGCAAATATAATAATTTGGCCGCTCAAACTGATGGCGATACAAGAAATGAACACCAAAAGCGAGGAAAACGAGTTGTTCTGCCATCAACATTTGTTGGTAGCAAGAGATATATGGATCAACTATATTTTGACGGTATGGCCATTTCAAGTCGATTGGGATTCCCTGATTTATTTGTTACTTTTACCTGCAACCCAAATTGGCCTGAAATTAAAAGAGCATTGTCAGGCACAGGTCTACAACCCCATGATAGGCCAGATATCATTTCAAAAGTTTTCAAAATAAAGTTTGATACCCTCATGGATGATATTACAAAACACCATGTCGTTGGAAAAGTGATTGCATGTAAGTTGTTTCATTTAATTATACTACTTTTCAATCATGTGTCTGTGTAGAACCAAAATATTACATCAAACTAACTTTCAATTTAATAGATATGTACACCATTGAATTCCAAAAGCGCGGATTGCCACATGCTCACATCTTGATATTCCTACACCCTCAGAGCAAATACCCAACACCATCTGACATAGACAAGATCATTTCTGCTGAAATTCCCGACCCGACTGTTCATCCCAATTTATACAAATTGGTTAAGGCACATATGATGCATGGACCCTGTGGCCTTGCTCGCGTGACCTCACAATGTATGAAGAATGGACGATGTTCTAAATACTATCCCAAAAAGTTTATTGAACACTATTGTTGATGCAGAGGGATATCCGCTGTATAGGAGAAGATCAAAAACCTTCACTATTGAAAAAAATGGTATCACCTTGGACAACAGACATGTGGTTCCATATAATACCAGATTTCTTATGAAATACCAGGCACATATAAACATGGAATGGTGTAATCAGAGTACTTCCATAAAATATCTTTTCAAATATATCAATAAAGGCTATGACAGAATAACAGCAGCAGTTTCAACAAATAGCAATCAACCTGTTGATGAGATCCAACAATATCTCGACTGCAGGTATGTCTCTCCCAGTGAAGCATGCTAGCGCATTTACTCTTACAATATTCATGGCAGAAAACCAGCTGTGGAACGTATGTTCTATCATTTGGTTGGGGAGAAACCTATATACTATACAGATTACGCACACATGGAAAATGTGCTGGAAACTGCAAGTGTGACTGAATCAATGTTTACTGCATGGCTGGTGGCAAATGCTAAATATGAAGAGGCACAAACATTAACTTATGGTCAATTTGTCTCAAAGTTTGTTTACCACAAAAAACAGAGAGAATGGAAACCGCGGAAAAAAGGCTTCACCATTAGACGTCTCATATGGGTTCCGCCAACAACTGGTGAACTGTTTTACCTGCGCATGATGTTGACGGTGGCAAAAGGACCAACAACATATGAGGAAATCAGGACCGTGGATAACATTCAGTATGATACATTCAGAGATGCATGCTTTGCAATGGGATTTCTTGAAGACGACAAAGAATACATAGCTGCTATAAAGGAGGCAAGTCATTGGGGGACTGGTCATTTTCTTCGAAAACTGTTTGTTATCATGCTTTTGTCTGGTGCTGTTAATCGCCCTGCACATGTTTGGGAACAAACTTGGCTCCTATTATCTGATGGTGTCTTACATACACAAAGAGCATTGGCTGCAAATCCAGGTTTGTTAGACATAATAAAATAGCAAACAAAACAATTTCTTAATAACAACCTACAGATGACTTACCAACAGTATTATAACTCAATTTCTCATATCAATGCAGAATTGGTCCTCACACAAGAAGAGTTACAAAATTTGACTTTAATAGAAATTGAGAAACTGCTTCAAGCAAATAGAAGGACACTAAAGGATTTTAGTCCTATTCCATATCCGGATGCTTATGTTCTTGAACAGTTGGGAAACAGGCTCATATATGATGAGCGTAATTATGATACAGCATCAATGAACTCAGAATTTCAAAATCTATTTGCTGCTCTTACAGGTAACTATTGCGTCAATTAAATTCATTTTATTTTACGCTTTGAAATTCTATAAATCAATTATTTTAACACCGTTCTACCATCAATATTATGTTCCTAAGATGAGCAAAGAGGTATTTATGAAAAAATCATCCACGCTGTGGAGTCTCAAAAACCTGCGGTTTTCTTCCTTCATGGTTATGGTGGTACCAGAAAAACATATATGTGGAGAACACTCGCAGCTGCTTTAAGATCAAAACACGATATATGTTTAACTGTTGCAACTAGCGGTATAGCATCATTGTTACTTCCAGGAGGTAGAACTGCACATTCAAAGTTCAGGATACCGGTACCAACTATGGACAATTCTACTTGCAAGATTGAATTCAATGATGATGTTGCAGACATGTTACGACAGACAAAGCTTATAATATGGGATGAGGCACCAATGGCGCATAAGTATGCAATAGAATCGCTTGACAGAACTTTGAAAGATGTTATGAGTGCAGACAAGAATTCAACTGATGTATTCGGTGGAAAGGTTGTTGTTTTTGGGGGCGATTTCAGACAGATTTTACCGGTTGTTCCCAGAGGCAGTCGTTCCAATATTGTACATTGTGCCATAAATGCATCTTACATATGGCATTCAGTTGAGGTATTAACATTGACAAGAAACATGCGGCTACGAACAGGATCAACACAGACTGACAAAAATGAGATAGAACAGTTTTCAGATTGGCTTTTAAGAATAGGAGAGGGCCGAATATCTGAGCCTAATGACGGCACCGCCGAAATCAACATACCACCTGATATTCTGATAACAGAATTCGATGATCCAATTGTGACCATTGTCAATACCACATACCCTGATTTCATAAATAATTTCCAATGTGTTGATTACCTTAAAAGTCGAGCGATACTTGCCTCTACACTGGAGATTGTTGATCAGATCAATGACCATATACTTAACTTGATGCCAGGTTAAGCAACAAAAATATATAATTTAATGGATTATATTAATCTAATTTTTGCTTTTACTAATTCTGTTCAGTCAACAATGCAGGAGAGATTCGTGACTACTACAGCGCAAATTCAGTTGACAAGTCTGAGATTCATGACCCAGCAGTAGTTGATATCCTCACGCCAGAATTTCTAAGTTCCCTCCGAACATCAGGGTTGCCAAACCATCACTTAAAACTAAAGGTTGGGACACCTATAATGCTCATGAGAAATATAGATCAAGCTGAAGGTTTGTGTAACGGCACAAGGTTGTGTATAACAAAGATGGCAGCCCATGTACTCGAGGCTTCAATAATGGGTGGTAAAGGTTTGGGAAATTTGGTTTACATACCTCGAATGGACATGTCACCATCCCAATCACCATGGCCGTTCAAACTGAATAGGAGACAGTTCCCTATTATAGTTTCCTATTCTATGACAATCAACAAATCACAGGGACAGTCATTGGATAACGTTGGTTTGTACTTACCGAAAGATGTATTCACACATGGCCAGATTTATGTCGCATTGTCAAGAGTGACAACAAAAAAGGGAATCAAAATACTGATACATGATGAAGAAAAGAAATTCAGGGAAAAAACTACAAATGTTGTGTATAAAGAAGTTTTTAACAATGTCTAAGTTTTAAAAATTAATCACAGTAAATCTGTAACAGCAGTAATATATATTACTAACGGCATATTAGTATTGCAAGTAACAGCAGTAATATATATTACTAACAGCATATTAGCAATGCAAGTAACAGAAATAATATATATATATATATATATATATATATATATATATATATATATATATATATATATATATATATATATATATAGCATAACATCTAAATACCAAAATCTTATATATTAATATAAAGGAGGACCTAAGTCCACCATAAAATTACAAAAAGTTAAAGAGTTAGATACTTATAACAAACTTTTACATCATTTTCAATTTTTCAACATTGTTACAAGTATCTCCTTGCTGATGGGATCCTTAACGCTGAAGCCCATAGAGTCTCCATCAAGCAGGCACCTTTCCTTGGCAAATTTGTACCAACCACGCCCTAAGAACATCTGACCCTTTTCGGTATGATGAACTTCACATTCATACCTGACTTCCCTTTCCCAGTCAACCAAATCTACAAACCTTGCTCCATGGAGCCAGCGACTTGCCACAACATGCTCAGGAATTTCCTGCAATATTGATATAAAACAACATTAGATAATCCCATTAACTGATAGGGAAAGACAATAAGCTTAAAACGAATAATAACTTACAAGAAGACATGACTGAGCCATCTTCCCGTTGGCCACATCTTGCTTCCAGATACAATATTGTAACTTAGCAGGCTGCTCTGCATGGCAACAAAAATCCTCAACAACCGGTTCATGGAATCTGGAACATTATACAAACAAACAACATGGTCAATAAATAAATGTATTATCAAACATTCTAAATTCAAGCATAAAACGTATACTCAACATAAGCTAATACAAACATACACAGAGTTATCAGAAGTCACAGCTTTCCCCACAGCCATTTGGTTCACCGAGTTTTCTTCGCCTGCATGCAACCATATATAACTTTTAAATTCAAAATGTAACAGAGCAAACTTTCAAATGATATGTTTACCTTTACCTCTCATTGCTTGATCAACTCTTCCTTCCATCTTTTCAGAAATTCGCAGCTTACACTATTGGTTCCAGAGTAATGATGAATGCTTCAGTTTTTAGTGCTTTCAAACTTCCTACACATCACTTATATAACACTCTAAATGGACTCTTCACATACCTGCAACTTTTCCACCGTCCAATAGAATTCAATGCAATTGTTCAATTAGTCTTCTTTGCATTTACATCACTTCAAAACAGTTTTCGTTTTATTTATATTCCTCACGAAAAACATTAACTGCCCATAACCCAATTGATCTTTCACATCCCAATATAATATAACACATTACAACTATTTTATAACCATTTAATATTATCGTACTACTCTTTAACATATACTATTAAATTGAATTTTCAACTATTCATATGTCCATTGTTGTGTGTTCACCATTTAGACTTAATAGCCTACCATTTACAGGAGCCATACCCCTACTTATACCAACAATAATGAAATTAGGTACCCTATTCTGATAAAGTTTGATAGATATCCTGTTCAATACTTATAATAAACAATACTTAATTTTAAAACAGAATGGTAATCAATTTTGCATAAAAACCATGGCAGATTTGGCTTATTCCATGAAACTTACAACCAAAATTGATAATATTTAATTTAAAACCATACATAGTGCCATAATGGTTAATCTTGGTTCACATCCACCATTACAAAAAAAAAAAACAAAACGATAAATCCCATACAAACCAAACTGCTAAAAAACGGCCCTATACATCCACCACAAACATTGCCTAACCAACAGCACTATCAACGATCACCACTGCGCTCCACTGTTACCATAATATCTAACACTGGCGGGTAATAAATCACAAAGTGCACTTTATCACCTTCTTTCAATTCCGCTGCCCTTACATAGTCAAACCATTCTCCATACAAATATGTTTCATTTTTTTTGGCCTCTTCTTCACATTGCACTCATATGGGTACCCGTTGTCCACATCATTGAGGGTAATCTCTGACATTCCAGCAAGCCCACATTGCTCTACTATTTCTGCAGGAATATGCTGCACTCATTGACATACAATATCAGTTACATTACATCTCTGTATAACACCAGTGTGCCAACAACTATAGACTTTGAACACTGCTTACCATAACATTTGAGCAAAACTTCTTTACATCATGAACTTCACGAGTCCAGTACGCTTCTTCGAACTCTTCCTGTACAGGACTCATTTCCCTGAAATTAAGACCACATTTACAGCACAATGCAAACACAACAGCATCAATATACCTATAACTATAATATATTCCATATCACTTATAAATAAACTTTACCTCTCACTATCAGAAGATATCATTATGTATTCATTCCCATCTCCATCATCCCTTCAACACAATAACATACAAACTATTTATTAAACTAAGTTGTAACTCATTATTCCGGAAACACATTCAATTTTGTGGAGGTTAAATGGAATTCAATACAAAAAAACAAAATTAAACTATAAGATTACCCTTTATTTTCAACAATCCTGGCAGCCTCTACAGAAACTTTTCCGGCATCGTCGACACGATTCAATCTTTCATGTTGTTTCTTCCATTCCTCCATAACATCATCATTCTCATGTGACCCACTCAGTATCCTCTCAACTGTGAGCCGCTTCCATGGACTTTGCAACTCCAACCGATCGGGTGAACTGGAATCAAAACAACATTGCGACCTCTAAATGGATGAATATCTTATGATAAACTCTGCAAACAACATAAACAGTAACACATGCACATACCTTCTTGGCTGCGACATTTTGTTCTTCACACTTATCACCCAACCCTGCGTTTCTTACACCAACAATGCCAAAGACAGACTCTTTGATTGCCAACACGTTGAAGAGTTATGAATCCAACGTTACTTTCATTTTAAATGCCATCGTTATGTAACAATACCAATAATAGGATTCTTTTGTGGGCCTATTAACAAATTAGGTCTAACAATAAAAATAGGTTTTCTGCACCAAGGCTAGAATTCTAAGGCCCAATAAACTTTAATGTCCTATTAACTTAGATATATTAACCAACTATAAGGTCCAACAGGTATTTTTAACCTATTTAAAATATTTTACCTTATTATATGAACTTACACATATATATATATATACATTTTCCCTATTTTATTAAAGTGCCCTAAAACCCAATGCGCGAGACAGACGGGTACCCGTGCGAACGCACGGGTAAGACACTAGTTTAAAAATCAAATTAAAATTCAAATAAATCATAATGAAAGGGGAAAGATTATATGAGACATTTTGTCAATATAATTAATACTGATTCACAAGGCAAAAAAACAATACGTGAGAATATTTGGAAAAGAGATTGGCTTGAACAAAATTGGGACGTTTGCATTTGATTTTCAATCAATTACCAATATCCAAAATCAACAAGATTTGGTTCAAGTTTATTGAACTAGAGCCTTCTCCATATATATTCAAGGGTATTCATACGCAAGAGGGGGATGAGCCGTACCCGAAACTCGGTTCTGAGAAGAAAAAAAAACGCAAAATCAAGTGGATAGCATAAGGGTTTCGAGGCGGATTCAAGCGATTCTGAGCATCAAGATCAATTCTTCGATCTTCTCTGAATTATTCTGGACCGTTGCAAGCCGTCCACACCCTTGGAATCGCGACTCTAGCATTCACGGTTTGATCAAAAGATTTGATTCTGATTTCGGCCATATGCGCAATATAAACTGAATTTGATTATATATTTATGTTCATGGTGATATTTGTGAGCTATATATATAGTTTAATTTGAATTTAATCACTCATATGATGAATCACCATGGTTAAGGGTTTGAAGCTTTAATTTAGGGATTTCTTCTAGAAGCAAAATTAGACCAAATCAATACCATTGTCATGTTTAGAAGATGATTTTAGAATGAATCATGTACTTATTTGAAATGTATTCATGGTATTTGGTAGGGGTGGCAAAATGGATGGATTGGATGGATATGGATTGGATTGTTAATGGATGGATCAAACCAATCCATTAATCCATTACAATCCACTAAAATCTCTTAATAAAAATCCAATCCAATCCATCCATTAAGAAATAAAATCCATCCAATCCATCCATTAACATATTTCAAATGGATGGATATCCATCCATCCAAACAAATAATTAAAAAAATTCTTAATTGTTTTTTAAATTTCATAAAAAAATTAAATTTCACAAAAAAAAATATTTTTAATTATTTTTTAAATTTCATAAAAAAAATAAATTTCACAAATAAAAAATATTGTTAATTATTTTTTAAATTTCATAAAAAAATTAAATTTCACAAAAAAAATATTGTTAATTATTTTTTAAATTTCATAAAAATAAATAAATTTCACAAAAAAAAATATTGTTAATTATTTTTTAAATTTCATAAAAAAATTAAATTTCACAAATAAAAATTAATATACCCATTATTTTTAAATTTCTTTCAAAAATTTAAATTTCACAAAAAATAATTTAAATATTCTTAATTGTAAAAAACACACTTTCTCTCTCTCTCTATCTATATCTCTCTTATATATATATATATATATATATATATATATATATATATATATATATATATATATATATATATAAACAAATCTTTTAAGTAAATGGAAAAATCCATTGTTCTATGAAGTAAACTAGACATACACTAGTCTGAAATGACATAATTAATGTTAATAAGTTTAGAAAAAGTGATATAAAATTAGTACAAACCTTTCGATTTCAATTACATCAAGTTCTTGAATTACATAAGAGAATTTCTAAGTGAAACAAGATTCAAATTCAAGATTACATACAATACTAGACTAATAGCTACATATCCCAAGTTGAAACAAGTTGAATTCAAGTTCCATAAAATCAAAGTCCCCAACTGATTGGAGCCACTCAATTTCTTCACATTTCCACCTCTTCTTTGCATGCCAAAACTTTTCTCATCATTGCTCATCTTCAAGTTAAAGAACCTGCAATAAATTGAAATGAAGAGAGTAATGATGAAATTTATGATTGGAAAAGATGGTGACTTCTAAATAAGAAATGATAGAGTTATCATTAAGGAGAGAGAACTGAATTGCATACAAAACTTTTCTATACATGTTAATTGATGTTTGGAAAACAACTTCAGTTGTAGTCATCAAGGGAAGGTCTCGATTTGTCTCAATTATTTTAGAATCCATGTATATACATACCCACGTGCTATCTTTAATTTCTATGTTTTGATTTACATTTATGTCTCTCTGGTCCATTTGTCCATAGCCTGCTGTTTTTATGGTCAAAGGGCCATAACTATTGAAATTTATAACAGGACCACCATAATTCTACACTAATTATTCAATCATACATAAATCAAACATAAATTTCCAATTGTAAAACTGAAACCAATAGTTACCAAATGCTATTACTGCTAGGTGACAAACTGTTGAGTTGGGTAGTTAGAATAAACCGAGAAATTCAATAACTAATCTAAGTTAGAAGTACCCTTAATTATTGGAACCCTTCATTGTTGTTAGTATCAAACATATGAGTTAAAAACTTGTTCCATGGCCACCTCTAATCATCTATGCCAAACAAATTGGCTGTAACTATAACAGTAATATTGTATCTTTGAAGTTGAAAACAATAATATTGTATCTTTGAAGCTATATAAGCCTATGATTAGTTTTTGGATCACTCAAACAAACCTATAGATCAGAGGTTCAACTTGTTCTGTGTTAGCTGAAAGGAATCTTGTAAATTAATAAAAATTAGCTGGCATGTTCCCTAACCTACACTACTGAGACAAAACTGTTAACACCCTTCTTCTTAACACACAACAACACTACCTAGTTTCATAAGATATCATCTTATTTAGGCTTTTATTATAAGAGAATAATGAATAACAGAATGGGTCGTGTTCGGTTTACAGAAGTGTTTTCTCCATTCTTCATATTTAAGCTCAATGCACTCAATAAGATTACTCATAAAGAAAACACCTCTAACTTATACTCACTACATTTAGCTAATGATTTGTCTCGACCCGACTCTTATATTTTCATAAGTGAAACACATTTGTTCAAATACAATACAACCTAAAAGGACTACCTACAGGGAGGGTCTTCATAAAGCATTGTAAAGCGCAGTCGGCGAGACATCGGGACATTAGCAATCGGGAACATGGTAGGAACTTGCTTATTAAGTCTGAGATTAGATAGTATGAGATGTTTGTGGAGTATTTAAGTGGCTAGAATACTTAGACTTTTGTACTACAATTACTATTGATTTTTCATGAACCAAGTTTACAAAGTGTGAATGAGTGGTACCTAGATGTCAGACTCTCATTATGGTATTATATAAACTTCATTTTCCTTAATCCTTAATAAGACAGAACATAACAAATCACAAAACAACCTTATATTTTCATAAATGAAACACATTTGTTCAAATACAATACAACCTTAAAATCAACAGAGATCAAAATAACCATAAAATAAATTATTTGCACCTATGTTTTGTAAGACTTGATGGCCGAAATCAGCAACTTGTCTCTAGCAATTTGTCTCACTTTTTGTATCAATTCATGTCTCGAAATCTTCTTTTCCTGCAAGAAACGGAGCAAGTGAATCAACAAAGATTAAAAACAAAACAACAATCTCAAAACTCTCAAAACAATATGAGGAAACTAAACAAACATTTACCTTTTTAGCTTTGTAGATCTTGGAAATCAAAGCATATGAATTTCAAAACGAAAATCAAACATATGAATTTCAAAACGAAAAATCAAACAATACGTTTTCACGTTCGAAACGAAAATCAAACATATGAATTTCGAAACGAAAACCA
Source organism: Vicia villosa (assembly GCF_029867415.1). Classification (NCBI taxonomy): domain Eukaryota; kingdom Viridiplantae; phylum Streptophyta; class Magnoliopsida; order Fabales; family Fabaceae; genus Vicia; species Vicia villosa. The sequence goes on along the minus strand of NC_081185.1, from coordinate 67,871,786 downwards.
AACAATGCATACGAATCGAAGAAAAATTCGGTGAGATCTAAGCGAAATTGAAAGAGTGAAATGGAAGAAAAAATTGTGAAACGTTTGTTACCTTTGCGCGAAAGTAGGGAAAAAATGACAAATCAGTTGTGTCGAATTTGCAGCTTTGAGATGAAATTGGGGAAAAATATTGAAATTAGGGTTAGTTTGGAGATGGAGGTAACGATAGATTAAGAGAGAGAACGATACAATGAAGAGAGAGAATATGAAAGTTGTTTTGTTTGTTTGTTTTGTTTTTTAATATATTTTTAATAAAAATACTTATAATAAAATATAATCCATTGGATTTACATAATGAGATGGATGGATTGGATCAATCCATTTGATTTGGTGGATGGATTGGATCAAATCCATTAAATTACTTTTAGTTTAATGGATGGATTGGATGGATATTTTAGTGGATGGATTGGATGGATTTTTGTTTAATGGATCCAATTGCCACCCCTAGTATTTGATGAGTTTGTAGTTTGCAGGGCTTTGACAACATAGTAAAACCGTGGCCTAAAGTACTAGATGTTGCAGAAAATCTCACGAAGAAGACAAAGTCTGGGTGCTATTTTTTAAATCCATTAACGTCATTTGATCGGTTATATAAATCCCGGCCCAATTCAATATCAGCCATCATAACTGGCTCAGTTGGCAGCGCATTGTGTCCAAAGACCTTCATACGCAAGGGCAGGGGTTCGATCCCTGCATCTTGCAATTATTTCCTTTAATTTTCATGGATTTTGTTGCTCACAGATCCAGTATGGTAGGCTCACGCATGCTGATGGACCCCAACCACATCATCCATTAGATCAAGACAGCTTCAGATCCAACGCTTAATAATCTGCTGGTCCACCATGGTCTTTCAAAATTCATACCACACATGATTCAAGCTGAGTTATTCTAATTTCTTTTTAATTTTAATTCTATAAATACTTTTATTTTATTTTCTTACTTTCTTCTTTATTACAATTATTATTATTCATATTTTTATTTTATCTTAGTAAATTAGTTTGTATATATATAATAATTTCATACTTATTTATTTTTTATCGAATACCTGATTTTCTTTCGTAATAATTGTTTATATATTTTTATTTTCATACATACTCCCAACCCATTAAATAATTAGGATTTACATCCAAAAATTATTTAATTATTATTTTTCGAACTTACGATTTTCTTAACCTCAAATGTTTATTTAAATTATTATCTTTTCATGCCTTATGTTTTTAACCCTGGTTTGTCCCGGTAAACCAGGGTTGTAGATCAGTTAATGCACTAAAATTTCTCTTCTTTGTGCATTCTTTTCAGGGCAATCTTCACATACCTCCCGATTGTGCGCCATGCCTATTACAAAGCTAAGTCCCGACTTTTTCCCTTTTTTATTTTTATCATTTAAATATTTATTTGCATTATAAAATTATTATTAGGGTTAAGCCCTCGAAAGTCAATGAATTCTTTTGCATTCACGTATCTTGCCTATTTTTGCCCATTTTTCAGGGTTAACCTCGGGGCTATCTCCGACTGCCAACCATATCAAATCAAACCAAAAGCTAAGTCTTTTCCATGTTTTTATTTTCTTTTTGCCTTGTTATTTTAATTAGGGTTAACCATACCTGCCATTGAATTGATAATGCACTCACTTCTTTTTTTTGGTTTCTATTTTTCCCACCTTTTCAGGGTTTGCCAACTGCCAAAGCTCAAATAGTCGGTAACCCTAAAACTCTAACCTCTTTATTTTTCTGCCTAATTATTACTTATGTCAAACCCGCTAGCTTCTTTTTCCCCTCCCCTATTATTATGTATCTGTTCCTGGCTTGTATTGGTTGGCCTTAAAGGCACTTAAACTGTATAATATTAATTGTTGTGGTTAGTAATCCTAGGGAGTGATAACCCTAAACTGATTCAGAATCACCTAATTACAAGATAATATAATCGAATCTGATCACGTGATTGTTGCACCCACGCACACTTTTTGGTAACCCCTCTTGTTTCCTTGTTGCCTGTTGCCTGTTGCCTCGTGTTTTTTGCAGAATAGCCATGTCCCTCGAATACGAGGATACCTCAGCCATGTTGCCTCTATTATGCAAAGATCATAGGTCCCTAATGATGCTGCCTTCGATACGCTAATATGATCTCGTCCCTCGGAAGTTGTCTACGAAAGGCTGAGGTATCCTCTGGTTGCCTACGAAAGGCTATTCTGATCATTCCCTTAGAATACCTGCCTCTCTATGGCATGGGATAGTCTTATGGCGAATGATATTGCGACGACCCTTTAACCTCCAAATGAAAGGCTTCCTGCCCTCTTATGGCATGGATAGACTCTTTCACCCTGAAAGGCTAAAAGAACTGATTTTGTACATTATTAAGGTAATTGCCCTTAATTGCCTTGCTCTGGCTAAAACATTTTCATATTCTTTCTCATAAACCTTCAAAATGGCTACGCTCATTTACGAGCTAAAGTCCATATTCACTTCTTCTACATTTCTGAAATCAAAAGAGCAAAGCAATTAAGAGCCCATGGATAACCATGGATGCAAAGGGTGCCTTACACCTTCCCTTTGCATAAATTACCCCCCAAACCCTAATTTCTTTAAAAAGGTTTTTTCCTGTTCTTTTAGCCTTTCTGATTAATTTGGATAAAATAAAAGTCGGCGGCGACTCTTGCTTAGCGCAACATTTCGATATAATAAGTCAGTTCACCGTATTACAACAAGCATTAGGTGTATGGCCAACAATACCACAATAAAAGCAAGTAGGTACAAAGTTGTTTCTATATCTAGGAGTATATGATTTCTTCTTAACAAAACTTTTTCTTTTATGATAATAATAAACCTCTGGTGCTTTATCCATTTCTTTCTTGTTGGATTGGTCACTTGTCTTCATAAAAATAGTTTTACTAGTACTTGGTTTGTTAGACTTTGAATAACCAAGACCACTTTTATCATTAGAGAATCTTTGTTGTCTAAGGACACCTTCCAACCCAATTTGTCCCTTTTCATACCTTTCAAGAACTCTCTTAAATTTAACAATTTGAAAAGACAATGACTCACAATTCTTACACACAGGTTTTTCTTTTTGATCATTAATCATCTTTTGTTTTTCATCCTTGAGTTCCTTTTCTATTGTTTCTACTTTCTCTTCTAAGGACAAGATTTGTTTTTCTTGAGATGCTATAGTTTTATATAATTTTTTGCATTCATTTAACAATTCATCTATAGCACCTTGTGCATCATTTTCATAGATAGTAAATTCGTTACTAACCTCATTGTCTTCATCATCAGAATGGTGTGAGGCCATCAATGCCATATTTGTATATTCTTTTCTTTTGGAATCGGATGATGAACTTACTTCATTGTCTTCCCATGCTATATATGCTTTCTTTGATTTTTTATCCTTATTTCTCTTGAAGTATTTATTCTTCTTTTCAAGTGTAGGGCATTCACTTTTGACATGTCCTCTTTCTCCGTATTCAAAGCATTTAACCTTCCTTGTTGGTGCTTCCTCTTTAATGATCTCCTTTTTCCTATCTTTTCTTAGAAATTTTTCAAACTTTTTGATAAACTCATTATCTTCTTCACTAGTGGATTCATCCTCTTGATTGTTATCATGATGTTTGAATACTTGTTGTTCTTATTTTTCTGGTTTGGTGCAAAAGTTTAGAAATATTTTACTTTCTTTTCTGGTTATGATTTGTGAAAGCGGTAAATGCGAAAAAGTAAAGAACACAATGATGTATACTGGTTCCCCTCACAATCCGAGAGTACTCCAGTCCCCTTTGAACATGAAAGAGATTTTACTATTGTTTGTGACTTACACAAGACACACCAAACACCAAGAACAATCCTCTTGGATTTTCACTAAGTACATTAAGAGAACAATCCTCCCTTAATGACTCACTTGTTCCAACAATCCTGGACAACAAGATTTCAACCACTAAGAACAATCCTCTTAGATTTACTAACTTGATTATGAGAACAATCCTCTCACTAATCAAAAACCCTTGCTTCCAACAATCCTGGATAGCAAGTCGCTAATAACCAAATATATTTGAGTAGTAATGTTGATGAACATATATCAATCACTAGGATTGATCTTCTCTTCCAAATAAGAAATTTATGATGAAAATATAGTTCTCAATTGTTTATGAGAATTATATGATTTTTCTAGAATGTTATGAACATACATGTAGAAAATTCTTTATGAAATATTAAGAACAAAAACACTTGTTTGAAAATTTGAGTAAAAAGATATGATGTTAAATTGTAATGTAAGAGGTGAATTGTTATTTGAAATTTAATGTGTTTATAAGAGCATAACTCCTTTATGAACCATGGTGAAGTCATAAAAAAAATATCATGAAAAAATGTCAATTTAAAATGAAAAGGTTTCATGAAGAGTGCATGAAAAAGTGTTAAAAATTGTTGTTTTTTATTAAATTCGTACAGTACTTTTTAAGTCGGTTCCAACGGTTACCTGACTTAAAAAGTTAGCAGCAAATTTCAAAATTCAAATAAAACACTGTTTCAGACCGTGTAAATTATGGCGGTTATTAGTACTATTACGGCGGCTGAAAACGCCTTAATTTACCAAAATCTGCATGAATGAAAAATAAAAAATATTTAAAGAATTGTCTAAATATTTGAACCAACCTTAAGCAATTATCTATTGATTTATCTAAGTAAATATATTATATTTGAAAGTAATTCATCATGGTTCAAACATGAAAAGTAATATATAATACATGATAAAAAATAAGCATTTTATGCATTTGAGTCAAATATTTTGATGCATGATAATTTGAGAACTTTAACATAAATGACTTATGCATGCAAGTTAATTATGGAAAATATTGAGCACTAAGTTATCAACATAAATTGCATGCTTATACCTCAGTAAATCAAGATCAATGCTAGTCTTCAAAATATAATTCTTGAATTCCTTGATGCTAGCTTTCACACACGATGAGTCTTGAACACTTTAATTTATATATTGTTCTTGAAGCCTTTTTCCATATTTTTTATATGATTATTTGACATTCATTTTGTCTTCATCAAAACACATTGGACTGAGAGTCTTGACTTCACATTCTCCCCCTTTTTGATGATGACAAACAATTGAAAGTTGGAATGCTTGAATCTCTTATGTGAATGTGAATCCTGTATGTGAATGCTCCCCCTATCTTTGATAACCCCCCCCCCTTGATCAAAGACCTCCCTTGATTCATAGATAATTTGACTTCTTTATGACTGCAAAAGTTAGAGACAAGCATACACATATACATTTATCTTCTCCCCCTTTGTCATTAGCAAAAAGAATGGGAAAAAGATAAATTAGCTAAATAAATCATGAAAAATATTACTAACTACTTTACCTATGAGTTTTACCTCATGAGTAGCTTCATTGAATATTCATCCTTAATGAACTTGAAGCATTTGTCACAAAGTTGAATTTTTCTAAGAAGATTTTGCTTTAGTCCTTGAACATAAAGTATATCTTTAATGTATGTGAAAGTTAGTAATTCAACTTTGTCTATACCAAGAATTCTTCCGTTAAGGTATTCCCTATATTTGAAATAACTCTTGGACTTTAGAGCTAGATTTGAAAGTTAGTATATGTCTCCCATCAAATGCTTAGAACCACCACTTGTCAAAAACACCATAAATTGTAGGTGGTCCTCAAGCAAACCTACAAAACAAATTATGTTTGATTTGGTACCTAATAAGCTTTGGGTCCATCATAGTTAGTTCCTTTCTTAACCCACACATAATGACCACTTGCGACACTAAAGTTTCTAACATAGCAAGCATTAGGTGTATGGCCAACAATACCACAATAAAAGCAAGTAGGTACAAAGTTGTTTCTATATCTAGGAGTATATGATTTCTTCTTAACAAAACTTTTTCTTTTATGATAATAATGAACCTCTAGTGCTTTATCCATTTCTTTCTTGTTAGATTGGTCACTTGTCTTCATAAAAATAGTTTTACTAGTACTTGGTTTGTTAGACTTTGAATAACCAAGACTACTTTTATCATTAGAGAATCTTTGTTGTCTAAGGACACCTTCCAACCCAATTTGTCCCTTTTCATACCTTTCAAGAACTCTCTTAAATTTAACAATTTGAAAAGACAATGACTCACAATTCTTACACACAGGTTTTTCTTTTTGATCATTAATCATCTTTTGTTTTTCATCCTTGAGTTCCTTTTCTATTGTTTCTACTTTCTCTTCTAAGGACAAGATTTATTTTTCTTGAGATGCTATAGTTTTATATAATTTTTTGCATTCATTTAACAATTCATCTATAGCACCTTGTGCATCATTTTCATAGATAGTAAATTCGTTACTAACCTCATTGTCTTCATCATCAGAATGGTGTGAGGACATCAATGCCATATTTGTATATTCTTTTCTTTTGGAATCGGATGATGAACTTACTTCATTGTCTTCCCATGCTATATATGCTTTCTTTGATTTTTTATCCTTATTTCTCTTGAAGTATTTATTCTTCTTTTCAAGTGTAGGGCATTCACTTTTGACATGTCCTCTTTCTCCGTATTCAAAGCATTTAACCTTCCTTGTTGGTGCTTCCTCTTTAATGATCTCCTTTTTCCTATCTTTTCTTAGAAATTTTTCAAACTTTTTGATAAACTCATTATCTTCTTCACTAGTGGATTCATCCTCTTGATTGTTATCATGATGTTTGACTTTTGTCTTTAAGGCAATGTCTTTTGAATCTTTTATTTGAATTTCATGCGTTTCAAGTCTTCCGAGTTCTGTTTCATATTCTTGAAGTTTACCGAACAAGGTTGCAGAAGTCATCTTTGATAGATTCTTTTTCTCGGATATCGCTGTTACTTTCGGTTGCCATTCTCTTGTTAAAGATCTAAGCACCTTTAGATTTTGTTCCTCGGTAGAGACTTTCTTTCCAAGAGCACTCAAATAATTTATTAAGTGAACGAATATTTTGTAAATCAAGGATTGATCCTCTGGGCTGCATTCTGAATAATTCATATTCTTGACTTAAAGTATTTAAACGAGATCTCTTAACTTCAACGGTTCCTTCATGAGTTTCGACTAAAGTATCCCATATTTCTTTTGCCGTTTTGCATGCCGAGACACAAAATAATTCATCCATACTAAGTGCACCTTGAAGAAGATTGATTGCCTTTTTATCATAGAGGACCTTTTTCTTATCATCATCATTCCATGAAACTTTAAGCTTTGTTGATTCAACGCCAACGACAACAGTTGCAGGAACAAATGGACCATTTTGGACTGCATCCCATACTTCTTCTCCTTGTGCTTCTAAGTGAGCCTTCATTCGGATTTTCCAAAAGTCAAAGTATTCACCACAAAACAATGGAGGTTTGTTGTTGCTACCACTGTCTTTAAAAACAGGATTTTGATTTGCGGAAGCCATTAGGATCTTTAGGAATAAGTTACCTATAACTCGCTCTGATGCCAATTGTAAGTTTATTGAGTGCGCCTAAGGGGGGGGTGAATTAGGACTTTGAAGATTTATCCGGTTTTTGAATACTTGTTGTTCTTATTTTTCTGGTTTGGTGCAAGAGTTTAGAAATATGTTACTTTCTTTTCTGGTTATGATTTGTGAAAGCGGTAAATGCGAAAAAGTAAAGAACACAATGATGTATACTGGTTCCCCTCACAATCCGAGAGTACTCCAGTCCCCTTTGAACATGAAAGAGATTTTATTATTGTTTGTGACTTACACAAGACACACCAAACACCAAGAACAATCCTCTTGGATTTTCACTAAGTACATTAAGAGAACAATCCTCCCTTAATGACTCACTTGTTCCAACAATCCTGGACAACAAGATTTCAACCACTAAGAACAATCCTCTTAGATTTACTAACTTGATTATGAGAACAATCCTCTCACTAATCAAAAACCCTTGCTTCCAACAATCCTGGATAGCAAGTCGCTAATAACCAAATATATTTGAGTAGTAATGTTGATGAACATATATCAATCACTAGGATTGATCTTCTCTTCCAAATAAGAAATTTATGATGAAAATATAGTTCTCAATTGTTTATGAGAATTATATGATTTTTCTAGAATGTTATGAACATACATGTAGAAAATTCTTTATGAAATATTAAGAACAAAAACACTTGTTTGAAAATTTGAGTAAAAAGATATGATGTTAAATTGTAATGGAAGAGGTGAATTGTAATTTGAAATTTAATGTATTTATAAGAGCATAACACCTTTATGAACCATGGTGAAGTCATAAAAAAAATATCATGAAAAAATGTCAATTTAAAATGAAAAGGTTTCATGAAGAGTGCATGAAAAAGTGTTAAAAATTGTTGTTTTTTATTAAATTCGTACAGTACTTTTTAAGTCGGTTCCAACGGTTACCTGACTTAAAAAGTTAGCAGCAAATTTCAAAATTCAAATAAAACACTGTTTCAGACCCGTGCAAATTATGGCGGTTATTAGTACTATTACGGCCGCTGAAAACGCCTTAATTTACCAAAATCTGCATGAATGAAAAATAAAAAATATTTAAAGAATTGTCTAAATATTTGAACCAACCTTAAGCAATTATCTATTGATTTATCTAAGTAAATATATTATATTTGAAAGTAATTCATCATGGTTCAAACATGAAAAGTAATATATAATACATGATAAAAAATAAGCATTTTATGCATTTGAGTCAAATATTTTGATGCATGATAATTTGAGAACTTTAACATAAATGACTTATGCATGCAAGTTAATTATGGAAAATATTGAGCACTAAGTTATCAACATAAATTGCATGCTTATACCTCAGTAAATCAAGATCAATGCTAGTCTTCAAAATATAATTCTTGAATTCCTTGATGCTAGCTTTCACACACGATGAGTCTTGAACACTTTAATTTATATATTGTTCTTGAAGCCTTTTTCCATATTTTTTGATATGATTATTTGACATTCATTTTGTCTTCATCAAAACACATTGGATTGAGAGTCTTGACTTCACATTCTCCCCCTTTTTGATGATGACAAACAATTGAAAGTTGGAATGCTTGAATCTCTTATGTGAATGTGAATCCTGTATGTGAATGCTCCCCCTATCTTTGATAACTCCCCCTTGATCAAAGACCTCCCTTGATTCATAGATAATTTGACTTCTTTATGACTGCAAAAGTTAGAGACAAGCATACACATATACATTTATCTTCTCCCCCTTTGTCATTAGCAAAAAGAATGGGAAAAAGATAAATTAGCTAAATAAATCATGAAAAATGTTACTAACTATTTTACCTATGATTTTTACCTCATGAGTAGCTTCATTGAATATTTATCCTTAATGAACTTGAATCATTTGTCACAAAGTTGAATTTTTCTAAGAAGATTTTGCTTTAGTCCTTCAACATAAAGTATATCTTTAATGTATGTGAAAGTTAGTAATTCAACTTTGTCTATACCAAGAATTCTTCCTTTAAGGTATTCCCTATATTTGAAATAACTCTTGGACTTTAGAGCTAGATTTGAAAGTTAGTATATGTCTCCCATCAAATGCTTAGAACCACCACTTGTCAAAAACACCATAAATTGTAGGTGATCCTCAAGCAAACCTACAAAACAAATTATGTTTGATTTGGTACCTAATATGCTTTGGGTCCATCATAGTTAGTTCCTTTCTTAACCCACACATAATGACCACTTGCCACACTAAAGTTTCTAACATAGCAAACATTAGGTGTATGGCCAACAATACCACAATAAAAGCAAGTAGGTACAAAGTTGTTTCTATATCTAGGAGTATATGATTTCTTCTTAACAAAACTTTTTCTTTTATGATAATAATGAACCTCTAGTGCTTTATCCATTTCTTTCTTGTTAGATTGGTCACTTGTCTTCATAAAAATAGTTTTACTAGTACTTGGTTTGTTAGACTTTGAATAACAAAGACCACTTTTATCATTAGAGAATCTTTGTTGTCTAAGGACACCTTCCAACCCAATTTGTCCCTTTTCATACCTTTCAAGAACTCTCTTAAATTTAACAATTTGAAAAGACAATGATTCACAATTCTTACACACAAGTTTTTCTTTTTGATCATTAATCATCTTTTGTTTTTCATCCTTGAGTTCCTTTTCTATTGTTTCTACTTTTTCTTCTAAGGACAAGATTTGTTTTTCTTGAGATGCTATAGTTTTATATAATTTTTTGCATTCATTTAACAATTCATCTATAGCACCTTGTGCATCATTTTCATAGATAGTAAATTCGTTACTAACCTCATTGTCTTCATCATCAGAATGGTGTGAGGCCATCAGTGCCATATTTGTATATTCTTTTCTTTTGGAATCGGATGATGAACTTACTTCATTGTCTTCCCATGCTATATATGCTTTCTTTGATTTTTTATCCTTATTTCTCTTGAAGTATTTATTCTTCTTTTCAAGTGTAGGGCATTCACTTTTGACATGTTCTCTTTCTCCGTATTCAAAGCATTTAACCTTCCTTGTTGGCGCTTCCTCTTTAATGATCTCCTTTTTCCTTTCTTTTCTTAGAAATTTTTCAAACTTTTTGATAAACTCATTATCTTCTTCACTAGTGGATTCATCCTCTTGATTGTTATCATGATGTTTGACTCTTGTCTTTAAGTCCATGTCTTTTGAATCTTTTATTTGAATTTCATGCGTTTCAAGTCTTCCGAGTTCTGTTTCATATTCTTGAAGTTTACCGAACAAGGTTGCAGAAGTCATCTTTGATAGATTCTTTTTCTCGGATATCGCTGTTACTTTCGGTTTCCATTCTCTTGTTAAAGATCTAAGCACCTTTAGAGTTTGTTCCTCGGTAGAGACTTTCTTTCCAAGAGCACTCAAATAATTTATTAAGTGAACGAATCTTTTGTAAATCAAGGATTGATTCTCTGGGCTGCATTCTGAATAATTCATATTCTTGACTTAAAGTATTTAAACGAGATCTCTTAACTTCAACGGTTCCTTCATGAGTTTCGACTAAAGTATCCCATATTTCTTTTGCCGTTGTGCATGCCGAGACACAAAAGAATTCATCCATACTAAGTGCACCTTGAAGAAGATTGATTGCCTTTTTTATCATAGAGGACCTTTTTCTTATCATCATCATTCCATGAAACTTTAAGCTTTGTTGATTCAACGCCAGCGACAACAGTTGCAGGAACAAAGGGACCATTTTGGACTGCTTCCCATACTTCTTCTCCTTGTGCTTCTAAGTGAGCCTTCATCCGGATTTTCCAAAAGTCAAAGTATTCACCACAAAACAATGGAGGTTTGTTGTTGCAACCACCGTCTTTAAAAACAGGATTTTGATTTGCGGAAGCCATTCTGGATCTTTAGGAACAAGTTACCTATAACTCGCTCTGATGCCAATTGTAAGTTTTATTGAGTGCGCCTAAGGGGGGGGGGGTGAATTAGGACTTTGAAGATTTATCCAGTTTTTGAATACTTGTTGTTCTTATTTTTCTGGTTTGGTGCAAGAGTTTAGAAATATGTTACTTTCTTTTCTGGTTATGATTTGTGAAAGCGGTAAATGCGGAAAAGTAAAGAACACAATGATGTATATTGGTTTCCCTCACAATCCGAGAGTACTCCAATCCCCTTTCAACATGAAATATATTTTACTATTATTTGTGACTTACACAAGACACACCAAACACCAAGAACAATCCTCTTGGATTTTCACTAAGTACAGAGAACAATCCTCCCTTAATGACTCACTTGTTTCCAACAATCCTGGACAACAACATTTCAACCACTAAGAACAATCCTCTTAGATTTACTAACTTGATTATGAGAACAATCCTCTCACAAATTAAAACCCTTGCTTCCAACAATCCTGGATAGCAAGTCGATAATAACCAAATATATTTGAGTAGTAATGTTGATGAACATATATCAATCACTAGGATTGATCTTCTCTTCCAAATAAGAAATTTATGATGAAAATATAGTTCTCAAGTGTTTATGAGAATTATATGAATTTTCTAGTATGTTATGAACATACATGTAGAAAATTATTTATGAAATATTAAGAACAAAAACTCTTGTTTGAAAATTTGAGTAATAAGATATGATGTTAAATTGTAATGGAAGAGGTGAATTGTAATTTGAAATTTAATGTGTTTATAAGAGCATAACACCTTTATGAACCATGGTGAAGTCATAAAAAAAAATATCATGAAAAAATGTCAATTTAAAATGAAAAGGTTTCATGAAGAGTGCATGAAAAAGTGTTAAAAATTGTTTTTTTTTTATTAAATTCGTACAGTACTTTTTAAGTCGGTTCCAATGGTTACCTGACTTAAAAAGTTAGCAGCAAATTTCAAAATTCAAATAAAACACTGTTTCAGACCCGTGCAAATTATGGCGGTTATTAGTACTATTACGGCGGCTGAAAACGCCTTAATTTACCAAAATCTGCATGTTTGAAAAATAAAAAATATTTAAAGAATTGTCTAAATATTTGAACCAACCATAGGCAATTATCTATTGATTTATTTAAGTAAATATATTATATTTGAAAGTAATTCATCATGGTTCAAACATGAAAAGTAATATATAATACATGATAAAAAATAAGCATTTTATGCATTTGAGTCAAATATTTTGATGCATGATAATTTGAAAACTTTAACATAAATGACTTATGCATGCAAGTTAATTATGGAAAATATTGAGCACTAAGTTATCAACATAAATTGCATGCTTATACCTCAGTAAATCAAGATCAATGCTAGTCTTCAAAATATAATTCTTGAATTCCTTGATGCTAGCTTTCACACACGATGAGTCTTGAACACTTTAATTTATATATTGTTCTTGAAGTCTTTTTCCATATTTTTTGATATGATTATTTGACATTCATTTTGTCTTCATCAAAACACATTGGATTGAGAGTCTTGACTTCACATTCTCCCCCTTTTTGATGATGACAAACAATTGAAAGTTGGAATGCTTGAATCTCTTATGTGAATGTGAATCCTGTATGTGAATGCTCCCCCTATCTTAGATAACTCCCCCTTGATCAAAGACCTCCCTTGATTCATAGATAATTTGACTTCTTTATGACTGCAAAAGTTAGAGACAAGCATACACATATACATTTATCTTCTCCCCCTTTGTCATTAGCAAAAAGAATGGGAAAAAGATAAATTATCTAAATAAATCATGAAAAATATTACTAACTATTTTACCTATGAATTTTACCTCATGAGTAGCTTCATCGAATATTCATCCTTAATGAACTTGAAGCATTTGTCACAAAGTTGAATTTTTCTAAGAAGATTTTGCTTTAGTCCTTCAACATAAAGTATATCTTTAATGTATGTGAAAGTTAGTAATTCAACTTTGTCTATACCAAGAATTCTTCCTTTAAGGTATTCCCTGTATTTGAAATAACTCTTGGACTTTAGAGCTAGATTTGAAAGTTAGTATATGTCTCCCATCAAATGCTTAGAACCACCACTTGTCAAAAACACCATAAATTGTAGGTGGTCCTCAAGCAAACCTACAAAACAAATTAAGTTTGATTTGGTACCTAATATGCTTTGGGTCCATCATAGTTAGTTCCTTTCTTAACCCACACATAATGACCACTTGCCACACTAAAGTTTCTAACATAGCAAGCATTAGGTGTATGGCCAACAATACCACAATAAATGCAAGTAGGTACAAAGTTGTTTCTATATCTAGGAGTATATGATTTCTTCTTAAAAAAACTTTTTCTTTTATGATAATAATGAACCTCTGGTGCTTTATCCATTTCTTTCTTGTTGGATTGGTCACTTGTCTTCATAAAAATAGTTTTACTAGTACTTGGTTTGTTAGACTTTGAATAACCAAGACCACTTTTATCATTAGAGAATCTTTGTTGTCTAAGGACACCTTGTAACACCCTTCTAAACCCCGCGGCAATTTTTAATAATTAATCAGAGTAAAAAACATATGCACAAGGGTGCCACAATTATTCAAAATAATTAAATCAACTAAGGTCAAAGTCATGCTTCATTAGGAAACGGTTCACCAACACATAATCATGTTTATCACAGCGGAATACTAAACATCATCAAATACAACCAAATGGAATCATAATTCAACACCAAATAAAATGGATAATTTCATAAAACTCTATAACTATCGTCCCCCAGTGTTACAGATTAGAGCATGACCGACACGACCCAACATAAACGGATAAACTCTACGAGTCATCCTCACCAAGCACTAATGCCGCTACTCCTCAATCTGAAAATGACAACATGTAAGGGTGAGTCTCATTCTCAATTAGTAAATATTATACAATTCATAAGCAACAAGCATCATAATATACCGTTCACCCAATTACACATATTCAGATTCACATCCATTCTTAATTCACACAATAATAGATTACAACACACACTACAGATCCATACAATCATATTATGACAGAATGCATATGACACAACTAACACTATGCATGTGGTACCAATAATGTATTTTGTATCCTGATATAGATGATCCTGTTGCCATTAGAAAACTTGTTAGATCGTGTACTAAACACCCCATGTTCAATTTTATATCATATTCAAATTTGTCTTCATCTCTGTCTGCCTTCACCTCAAAATTGTCTAGTGTAGAAATTCCAAAAAATGTACAGGTTGCTCTAGAAATTCCAAAGTGGAGGGAAGCTGTACTTGAGGATATGAAAGCTCTAGAAAAGAACAAAACTTGGAGTGTTATGACACTACCGAATGACAAGAAGACAGTTGGATGCAAATGGGTGTTTACTGTGAAGTATAATTCAGATGGGTCAATTGAAAGGTACAAGGCTCGCTTGGTGGCTAAAGGATTTACTCAGACCTATGGTATAGACTACTCAGAGACATTTTCTCCCGTTGCAAAATTGAACACTATAAGAATTCCTTTATCTCTTGCTGCTAACCTGGATTGGCCCCTACATCAGTTAGATGTTAAGAATGCCTTTCTTAATGGCGATCTAGAAGAAGAAGTATACATGGACATTCCTCCTGGATTTGAAGACAAATTTGGATCAAATGTATGCAAATTAAATAAGTCTTTGTATGGATTAAAACAGTCTCCTAGAGCTTGGTTTGAAAAATTCACTCAGTCCATGAAGAAACAAGGGTACATTCAAGGACAGGCTGATCACACCTTATTCACAAAGTTCTCCCATGATGGGAAATTGGCTGCCCTGATTGTATATGTTGATGATATTGTCCTTATTGGAGACAATACAGTTGAAATGGCAAGAGTAAAATAGAAATTAGCAGTAGACTTTGAAATCAAGGACTTAGGATCCATGCGATATTTTCTTGGTATGGAGGTTGCTCGGTCAAAGAATGGTATTGTGGTTTCACAGCAGAAATACATTATAGACTTATTGAAAGAAACAGGAATGAGTGGATGTCGTCTTGCAGATACCCCTATGGATCCTAATGCTAAACTTTGGAGAGAAGGTAGTGTTCCTATTGACACTGGAAGATATCAGAGATTGGTTGGAAAACTTATTTATTTGTCACACACCCGACCTGATATTGCTTTCTCAGTTAGTGTAGTAAGTCAATTTATGCATTCTCCTTACAAGGAACATCTTGAGGCAGTCTACAGGATACTGAGATATTTGAAGGGAAAGCCTGGTAAAGGCTTACATTTTAAGAAAACTAGTGAAAGAAATGTGTCTATCTTCACGGATGCTGATTGGGCAGGCTCAGTCACAGATAGAAGATCAACCTCTGGATATTGTACCTATGTTTGGGTTAATCTTGTGACATGGAGGAGCAAGAAACGAGGAGTTGTAGCAAGAAGTAGTGCAGAAGCTGAGTTTAGAGCTATGTCTCAAGGTATTTGTGAAGGGTTAGGGATCCTTAGATTCCTAGAAGAACTTAAGATGAAAATTGAGCTGCCATTAAAATTATACTCTGACAGTAAAGCTGCCAAGCATAGCTCATAACCCAGTTCTGTAACATCCCATAATTTCAGTTTATTAATTTAATTTGGATTTAAATTGAATAATTGGAATTTTAGTATTTTAATCGGATTTAATTGGAAAATGATGGAGTAAAGCTATTGGGCTTATGGTGTGATGTTAGTAAAAGAGGGGTACTAATTAGTTAGGCCTTTTACTAAGTTGTGGTTAATTTATTTTATTTTATTTTTCATAAAATAAGAAAAAGGAACCATTTGGGGGAGAAAGGAAGAACACGTGAAAAGAGCAAGAGAAGAGAAAGAGGCAAGAACGTGAAACCGGAAGGAAAGCATTCAAGAGATTCATCGAGGTAAGGGGGGACTCTTCCTTTTAGTATCTCTTATGTGGTCTTAGGTAATAGGTAGATTGATGTATGGTTTGATTCAATTAGACATTGGGGTTGTTAGGTTAGGTTGTTATAATTGTATTGAATTGATGATAATTGTGTGAACTATTTGGTTAATAATGCGTTTAAATGATGTTTTGTGGTGTATAATTGAATATATGATGATTGTATGCCTGTATGTGATGTCTGGAATCGTTTTTGGGTGAAAAGGGAGTGAAATCGCAGGGTCCGTCGCAGACTTGGGGTTTGCTGAAATCGCAGGTCCGCTGAGCGGAGGGGGGGGGGGTCCGCTGAGCGGAGGTCCCAACATAGTTCGCTTCTGTTGGACGTCGCTAGTGGTCCGCTGAGCGGAGGTATGAAGGATTCGCTTCTGTCTTGCTTCGTTGAGCGAACTTTGTTGTGTGTGAATATTTCTAAAACTTTAAAATAACGTATCTTTTGATCCGTGTATCATTTCTTAGTGCCGTTTTGAGCGTTGTGCAAGTAATTAAATGTTTTATATGACTAATGATGAATATGGGCGGTGGCCGACTTTATTTCTTTAAAACTCGATTTAATTACTTGATGAGAATTGAACATTGTGTGCATATGAGATAGGTGTGACAATGTGTTTGATGTGATGATGAATTGGTTGTGATTATTATTATGATTGTGATGAATGCATGACTATTTGAACGATGTTGAAAACATGTACATACTGATTTGGTGATGTGGTGTCGAGGTGAATTGTTCATCATGATTCGGTGATGTTTTAAGTATGTTATGTGTGTTTCATTCATTCATATGCATTTGATGTTGGATCCCGGAGAAGTTTTGGATCGTTGGTGGACATATTTCCCATTGTGCAGAAATTGTGTCGGTGGGCCGTATCTCGATGAGGCGTAGATCGGTTAGGTGGATTGATTCCACGGTTTATTGGTACCACATGCATAGTGTCGGTTGTGTCGTTGCATTTTGTCATAACATGATCGTATGGATTTCTTCGTTATGTGATGTAATCTATTATTGTGTGAATTAATGAATAATAGATGTGAATCTGAATATGTATAATTGGGTGAACGGTATATTATGATGCTTGTTACTTATGAATTGCATAATATTTACTAATTGAGAATGAGACTCACCCTTACATGTTGTCATTTTCAGATTGAGGAGTAGCGGCATTAGTGCTCGGTGAGGATGACTCGTAGAGTTTATCCGTTTATGTTGGGTCGTGTCGGTCATGCTCTGATCTTGTAACACTGGGGAACGATAGTTATAGAGATTTATGAGAATTCTCTATTTTATTTGGTGTTGGATTATATTTCCATTTTGTTATGTTGATGACGTTTCTTATTCCGCTGTGATAAACATAATTGTGTTTTTGGTAAATCGTTTCCTAATAAAGTATGACCTGACCATGATTGATTTATTAATTTTAAATAATTGTGGCACCCTTGTGTTTATGTTTTTACTCTGATATATTCATTTAATTTGCCGCGGGGTTTAGAAGGGTGTTACAAGTTCAACATGACAGAACCAAACATATTGAGATTGATCGAAACTTCATAAAAGAGAAGTTAGATGCTGGAATCATATGTCTCCCTTTTGTGACTTCAAATCAGCAAACTGCGGATATCCTTACCAAAAGATTGGCAAGACCAACCTTTGAGCATTTGATTGACAAGTTGGGCATGATAGATATTTATGCACCAACTTGAGGGGGGGTGTTGGAATATATTATTTCTATTTGTATTATTTCCCTTTATTCTCCATTAAGGAAATAATTAATATCATTATTGTATTACCATTATATATACCAGCCTAGAGCTGAGGAATAAAATACAACAGCTTTTTACCATTCCTTTCAATAAATATATATATATATATATATATATATATATATATATATATATATATATATATATATATATATATATATATATATATATCTTGTTCTGGACATTTGTGAAATGCTTCCAAATCAATTGTTTATGTAGGTGTTATGTCAGACATCAGGAAATCTCAAATTGTATCTTATCTTCGCTTCACAGTTGGCATTATTCCATTTCATATACTCGGGAGCCCCTATCTTCATAGGGAAACCAAAGCCTAAGAACTTTTAACATATTGTTGAGATGATCAAAAGAAAGTTGTTTGCAAGGAAAGTTTCACTTTTATCAATTGATGGAAGAGTAGAGCTAGTGAAATCTATCATCCATATCATGCTCATATACTGCATACAAGTCTATGATTGGCCGATTAGTTTAATTAAAAATTTGGAGACTTGGATTCACAATTTCATTTGAAGTGGGGAGATTGAAAAGAGAAAATTGGAAACTTGGATTCACAATTTCATTTGGAGTGGGGAGATTGAAAAGAGAAAACTGATAATTGTTGCTTGGAGAAAGTGTTACATACCCCTAGAAGTTGGTGGTCTTGGTATTAGGTCCCCATCCACCCTAAACCAACTTGCTAATCTCAAGCTCTAATGGGATACCCTTCTGTCCTTAAAAGGATGGGCTCATCTCCTCAAAGGTATAATATTGAGAAATATAGGAATCATCAAGCATCACATTTCTTCTTCCATCTGGAGATCAACAAAAAATTATTCTCTATAATCATGGACAACTCAACATGGAGCCTTGGTAATGGTAAAAAATTAATTTTTGGCTAGACTCGTGGTGTGGTCCTCCTTTGTCACAAACTCTTAATATGTCTGTTTTGGATCCTATTCTTCTAAAAAAAGGTAAGTGAATTTATTATTAACAAAATATGGGAGCTCCCTATCAATATCAATATTTCCTTCTCGAGCTTATTCTCAATCATCTCTTCTTGGGGATTTAGATGACACAAGAGTTTGGTCTCATTTAGAAATCGGTTACTTGACTCTCATGGATTCATATAACTTCATTTCAAAGCATGAATATGAGGTATCTTGGCATAGGCATGTGTGGAACTCTAGTATCACGCCTTCCAAATCCTTACTTTTCTAGCGATATACATACAAAACAAGTTTCCTACATATGAGAATTTTATCACTCGTGTTTGCTTCCTCCCCTCTGTTTGCGACCTTTGTCATAAACAAAGTGACACAAGTACAAATAGAACAATATAATTTTAAAATGGGTCATGCTAACATGTGCCCTAAGGGCACATGTTAAGGATACTATAATTAGAAAAAGTTAAATGTAATTAAATGCAATAAAGTCATATTTAAAGTTTCGATACATTGAATGCACGCGTTCCAAAAAAATATTTCTATAAATATCCCTTTATCTTGTGTCCTTGGGGCACATGTTAGCTTTTCCCTTTTAAAATTTACACCCGATTTACTAAAAACGGGTGTAAATGAGAATTTTGGTGACAATTTTGTAAATAAAATGTCACTTTTGCATCATCTGGTTATAATATACACCTTTTTCCTAAAAACGGGTTTAAATTAAAAATTTTATTATAATCAAATTTCAATTACTCATTTTAAACTAAAAAACGGGTGTAAATTTATATAAACAAAAAAAATTGTTTAATTTTATAACTCAAAATATATAATCTATGTGTCATATTAATAAATAATTTAGACATTATTAACAAATTAATGAGGTAATATTAATGGGTCTATATTTATTAGGTTAATAAAATATACTAAAACTCTTTAATAACATAGTAAAATAATTTATTAGGTGAATAAAATATATTAAAACTCTTTATTAGGTGAATAAAATAAAGTTTCTAGTTTCTTAACTCTTTCATGAATAAAAAAATACAAAAACAAAAGAGTTTTTCATCGCATGCATATCCATTTTCAATCAACTCAGTGAACTCAGTGAACTTCATCGCATCGCATGCATACCAAAACCCATTTTTCAATCAACTCTGTGAACTTCATCGCTTTCACCGATCAGCATGCATTTCGCGTTTCTTCTGTGAACTTCATCGCTTCTGTGATTTCAGGTTTCAGCGAAGTTTGATTTCAGGCTTCACGAAATCCTTTCTCTTCGCTCATTCGCTCATTCGCTCAACTTCCTGTGACGACTGAAAACATTTCGGGCTTCGCTTATTCGCTCATTGAAAAACGAAGCTCTCTTCTTCTCCAACACCGCACCGCTCATTTGCTCACCGAAACTGAGAGGAAACCATTTCGTAGTGACTATAACGAAGCTGAGAGGAAACCATTTCACAGTGACGATATTGGTAAGGGAGAATTAGGGGTTTTATACTTTGAGCGACATTGGTAGCTGAAGAATTAGGGTTTATACTCACAAATTAGTTCCTATTGCTATGTGTAATTTTTGTTTGAAATGAATTTTGTTTGAAATGGTGGGAATTCATTGTTTGAAACCTTGTGATCATTCAACAAGTATTGAAATGAATTTTGTTTGTGTGAACTTGTTTTTATTTTTCTGTGACATTGCTTGATTAGATAGTTCTTTCGACTTTATAATTGTACTCTTTGTGAGGTTTCCTTTGGAAGGGACAATAGCTTTGTTCATTCAATATTGAGCATGTCAAACAGGTTCTATTGGCTTTTATGACTAGGAAAACTATATTTGATGTTCTTACTTGAAATTCTTCTTTGTTTTGGTGTTTTGACTATATATGATGGCTGGAAAGGAGAAGGTGCGAGATAGAGAAGAACCTGCAGAGAACCCGGGCCAGACAGAATGCAAGGTTATTCCCCTAATCATTCTTCTATACAAATTTATATTGCAAATTCTAACTTGAGGCATTTATGTTTGGTTTTTGGGGCTTTCATACTATCCGGCATTGCTCTACACTTTTACATGTGACACTTTTATATTAGTTGACAGAGTTTTTCTGTTTATCATGCTTTCCTAACAAGGATAATATATATAATGGCAATGATAATAGAACTTTTCCTGACATATTTGTACTTCATATATATTTTTATCTTATGCTATGGCAGTATTATCAAATGTCTGGGGGTTGTAAGTTTGGAAAAGCTTGTAAGTTCACCCACACAAGAGGGTATGCAGCACCAATTTCAGAATTTATTGTTTTTCATGAAGTTAGCACAAATTGCTCTACACTTTTACATGTGAAACAAACACTAGTTGTCATGTGTGATTCTCTCTTCATGCGTCATTATAATTATATTTCAGTATGTATATTAATATGAATGAGCTTATTGTTTTTCATGAAGCCCTAAGGATTTTTAGAATGAATGTCTTTTGGTCTTATTTGATGCATAAGTTGTCATTTTTCAATATGCAGGGCAATTTGTGCTTGGAAAGAATAGTTGCTAACAAATTGTATTGATTAAAGCTCCTTCTTCTTTCAACCAACCCCTGCATTTTTAGCATCACATTTTGAGGTGAGTGTAGTTTATTCCGCTGAGTTACTGCAACTTAAACTTGCTAGTTTATTCATTAATTTATGCTCAACTAGCCATAGCTCAGATTGATCATCAATGCCACAAAATATGTTGCTGAATTGCTCTTCTTTGACACTGAATATTTGTTGCTGTTTTACATTGTAGTGTCTATGTTTCATTATTAAGTTTGATTGATTCAATTGGTTCTAGTACATGAGTTTAGTTCTTGGGGGTGTTGAAATGGGAATGAAGATGTGTGATTTTAGGTGATTTTTATTGGTGTTTCGCTGTCCTGCGATTAGAAAAAGTAGTTAACATTGCTGGGTTGTTTGTCTTGAGGTTAACTGTTGTCTGGTTTTGGAGGAGTTGTGTCTGTGCTGATGGCACTATTGTTTGATTTGTTAAGTCTAGTCGAGTGTGTTCAAAAGTCCTGCAATTTTACTTTTAGGATTTGTGGTCTGGTCACATTTTAAGTTTTAAAGGCATACATTCTCTTCTTTCATGATAGTACATGTTACTATTTCTGTTATGCGTGGCTTGAGTCGTGCTTTGCTTGCTGATTATAACATTTCAATTTAAATTCTCTACTGGACCAGAAACCAATTATGTTTTTGCTGAATTATAGATCATTGTAGTAGGAAGTTCAATTATGTTTTGGTGATAATGCTGAGTTATATACTTATGTTGCCGGAAATGTCAATAGCATTTAGTGTTGAGTCATTAATAGTGTAATTTAATAGAAGGACAGTTGAAGGCATATTCAAATGGATATTTTCAAGTTTTGTTGCTAACAAATTTTATGCTCTTCAAGACCAACACTTTGATAGCATTGATGATTTGGTTGGTGGGACTCAAATTCTGTAGAATGGCCTTATTTCCATCAACTCAGGTCGATTATTCTCCATCAAACATGTCATTATAGTCAACTAACTCCCTTTCAAATCAGTAATCCTCGCCTCTCTCATAATCCCTAAACAGAGAAAAGACCGACTGAAAGTCTTGACCGAGCATCGACGTTTCTATCAGAGCATTAAAAGTTTCCAAGTCCAATTGAAGACCTGAACTACAAATCTCCATCACCAATAGAGTAGCCTCCGCAGTTCGATTCTCTTTTTGCAGTAAGCCTTCAAGATTGGTACATAGACCCCAAGACCTACCGAGCCTCCCAAAACATTCATTTCATCGAGAATACTGTGTGCTTTGTCGGATAGTCCAATACTAACACATGTGTTAACAATACCAAAACCTATAGACTCATCAACTTTGTTGATATGAGAAGACTCAAACTTTTGAGCTTCAATAATTAGAATAGAAGCATTTGTTGTTTTTTGTGTAACCAAAACCTGTCATCAAAACTTTTAACTCATCTATATTATCTTGTAACCCTTTAAGTTCATATAAATAAGCAAGAAATCCAAAACTAAACTCATCAGGTTTAACACCAAGATTTGATCAAATCCTGTCTCTTGCCACCCATCGCAGACAAGATTAAATCTAAGTTATCAGCATGGAAGGAATTCGTCTTATCTACGACAATTAGGGGCGCAACTTCTCAAGTGTGTCATCTAAAGTGTGTCGGAATTGATCGTTTCAGGATAGAATAGGATAAACATTATGGAGAAAGCGGACAGTTCAGCATCGATCATACATGTTTATAGTACTAGCAGGCAGCCTTACATTGCATTTACAAAGGACTGATTCCACAACCAGTATTGTCATTGGTGAACTGCAGAAAATAAAAAGGTTGTTCAAATTCTACTATGCTACATTGCTATAGCACTAGGGTAGCCGCAATTCGACAACATTTTGTTCTACATAGCTATTACGGAACAATAACGACTTGTTTAATTGCACTACGTTGTAACGCTTTAGGGCGGCTATCGCCACTATTTGACAGCATTGTCAACAACTCAAAACTAAGACCTTAAAAAGTCATCAAAAGTCATAAACTTATTTCAATTAATAGAGCATTGTAAAAGATGAGTTAGAGGTGTTGTTGAAATATAACCTATAGTTTCTGTGTAAAGCAATTCTCAAAATCATGCAAAACCGATCCAAGCATTAAAACCTAATACATAACCAAAAACCTCATTTCACTATTAACCGTCTTATAAATAGAGTTTCCAATTAGATATGTTGTGGTTTTCCAATTAGCCACAACCAACCAAGAGCAACTCCGACAAATATACCACTCAGAAGCCACAACGCAAGCAAATTACCCAACGCATTCTGTTCCGGACCCTACAAAACCATAAACAAACACAAGGTTATATGGAATTCTTGTATATTATGATTCATAAACATCTGATTTTTAGTGAGTGTTACCTTGTATCCTTTAGGTACAACTGTATACACACAAACAGTGAGATAACCATTGGTTAGTCCCAAATATGATACAAGTAGAATCATCCAACCTTGGCTACCGTGTTTCGCTGTGAAGTAAAATGCAGGGATCAAAAGGAATCGAGAAATAGTTGTGAACAAAAGTCCTTTTCTAGATTCCATCTTCAAGCTTTTGATAAAGGGAATGTAGGATGATACTAGATCCATGATGTTGTACATTGTGATCAAAACAAGTGGATACCTAGACATTATATTCACAAAATATATCTTGTCAAAAATCACTTTGGAACTTAGAAGTATAAAAAAAATAGCGAAACGATAAATTATTACCATGTTCCAAGCTTGTGCGGTCTAGTATCTTCATACAAAAATCCAGGCATAATCGATAGCGTTAATACATATACCATGAATAAGGTAGCTGCAAAGTCGATGTTTTGAAGAAACAGTGTCTTGTTGCTTAACCGTGCTTGTAGATTAGCATCAAATTCAACCTACACTCAAAGTTCATAATTTTTTTTTTAATAGGCAATGATATTAGAAATCGCACTAGGGGTGCAACCCTTCATAATCTTATAAGTATATTGAAACGTACATATTACAAGCAAACATTAATATAAGATAAAGTTCACTTTTTAGATTCATTCAATAACCAATGTATCTGATCCATATTTTCTATATAATAAGGACCAAACGGAGTATAAACTAAAGTTTTAATAAATTACCTGTTGGTTTGTCTCGTTATTTTGAACAAAAGCAGTAGCAAGATCAGCTGAAACGGTTTCGGCTCCTTCTAAAGCAGCCTTTGAACGATAATATTTTACTATAGATAACTTTGGAAAGTAAATTCCATACGCGACAATGCTCAAAAGCTGAAACAATGTAGAGATGCCTAAGCTTAACACTGCAAAGTCGATAAATCGAATGAGGAGTTTATAAAGTCTATAATAAAGAAAGTCATTGTTGAAGTAAATAAACATATGAATGAATAATAACATACAAGCCCCTTTGCGAAGACCGTTATCAGATTTCTCAAAAAAGAATTTGGTAAAAAGTCTCACACCACAAGCTATAGCACCAGAGGCTGTTATTCCGCCGATGAAAGACTGCATAACATCAAATTTGTATGATTAGACCGTAACTCATAAAAAAAACTTATTAGTAAGACAAACCTGAATGAACTCGGGAATCATAAGGGAGAGGTCTCCGGAGATGCCTCCTTGGACAAAAGCATGAGCAATTCCAAAAAAAGAAAAAAGTCCGCATAAACAGATAAAAGGCCCGATTCCTCCTGCTCCTGATGTAGCCAAATCTAACTATAAAATCAAACACTTAGTTATAATATGTTGAACAAAGCAAAATAGATAGAAAATCCAAATCAAAATAAAGTGAAAATTAAGATATACTTACGACAATCTGGAACAAAGAACAGACAAAGAATAGCATGTATCCACTTATGTTCCGAATTCGGGTACTGATTTTTGACTCATAATGCGCCAATATCATTGTCGTTACAAGTGCAAATGGCTGATAAACTAGAGTGAATACTAGGATAGGATGATATTTCTTCAAAGAAAAAAAAAACTTTTGTTAGACTAATAAACTCATAATCACATAAACATATCAAGAAACATTATAATAGATTCTTACAGGGAAGATTTTGTAGTAATAATCTCCCATTGTCCACATGTTGTTCAATGCAATAAGAGAACCAAGTCCGAGAATAAAGCATATGAACATAGCTTGGAACTTTCCCTGCATTTTTCTTGGTGCCTCAACATTTTCAACCGTAATTGCCATGCTGAACCAATGATCTGTCACATGTTTATGAATGAACAAGAGAAATAAATATCCATAACCAGAAAAGAAAAAGAAGAATGTTTTGAGAATAGATGTTTTATGAAAAAGTCATGGATTATAAAAAAAACAAGAAAAAAATATATAACCAGTATTTGGTGAATGAATGAATAGACCTCTTTCAAGCAAGGAAGAGAATTTGTATCGTTTGATACTCCCTTTCAATTTATAAGAAAAAAAAAAATCATTTTTCTAGAAAAATATTATTTTTTGGGAAAATCAAATTTGATTAAAACCAAAACAAATTATACAATGCGATCTATAAAGATCCAGCAATGACAATGTAAAGTTGTTTTACACTGTGAATCGTAGCCGTTAAATATTTATTAAATTTTGACTTTTATTTTAATTATTTATAAAATAATATATGTGAATGGTTGTGATGTACTGTGTAAAGAATTTTACACTGACAGTGCATATCCATTAAAATCTAAAACCAATGCTATCCTACCATAAGATGAGCGTCCTTGATTTTATTAAGAAAAATATTACAAATAAAAGAATAAAAGAATCAATTATTGTCATATCTAATTGAGAAAAATAGATATGCAGTGACATTGTAAAATATTTTTATACCCTCAACCAATCATAATCATGTATTTAGTTAAAACACAATTTTAATTTAAAAAAACTAATATGACATTGCAAGTGTAAGGATTTTGATGGGTTGTATGTGTAAAATTAATTTACACATACAGTACATTACCTTTAAACTCTATTTAATTATATTTTCCAAAACAATGTATCTTTTGTTAAAATAAAATTAAATATAAATTAGATTTAATTTGGTTTCAATTCATTTAATTTTTCCAAATTAGATTTAATTAATCGATAGAAAAGATATAATTCATAATCTAAATTATTATAATTGATTTTTTTAATAAATATAAATTGAACTTTTTATTTGTAATTTAGGACATAAAGTTTATCTAACATGTTCTTTGAGAAATTAAACAATGATAATTATGTGAATGATGGATCGGTTTTAAGGCAAAAATGTATCTGATCCAAAGATAAATTTATTCGTGGTTGGATGATACGTTAAAAAACTCTAATCCAATCCGATCCAATTTAATGTGGTTTAATTTGGATCGATTTCGAAATATCCAAATTACAAATTATATTTTTATTAATATTATAAAAATACTAATAAATCATAGATTTGATATAATATATATCATATCGTATATGAAAAGTTAATATTATAAATTGAGAATGATCAATTATGGTTGAAATAATTGAAATAATAAAAATAAATAGATTAAACTAAGCTAATAGATAATATTAAAAAAATAATTACCATATAGTAATAAATTTACGTAACAAATCATATTAATAAAAATTAAATAAATAAAAATATATATACATGTTGTTCGATTCGGTTTGGATTTGAAAAATCAATCCAAAATCCAATTCGAACGTGCGGTTCTCATAAAATGCAATATGCATCCAAATACATCCAGTAAACTTCAATTTTTTGAGATTTTCAGTTTTTTTTTATCGGTTTACAGTATTATTTTGATTGGTTTGAATTTGACTTAGTTTACCTTTGTATAACTCCTTCCTAATTTACAATCTCTATATATGTTAACTTAATTATAATATTTCATACTAAATTATTTTTATTTAATTATTTGTAACATTGTATCCTATTTCTAATATATGTGACTTATCTTTTGGAAATATAGTAGTATTTTATTTTAATTTGTAGTCATTTTTGTGTAAAATATTTCTACATATATATTTAATATTTTATAATTTTTAAAGTATGAATAAAAGTAAATATTTTCCCTGCAAATAATTTATTAAAATTAGATCAAAAATCATATTTTATTATTTTTATATTTTTATATTATTTTATCTATATATTAAATATAATATTTTCGTGTATATATATATATATATATATATATATATATATATATATATATATATATATATATATATATATATATATATAAGTTGAAAATTTATAAATAGAAAACAACTTTTTTTTAAGAAGTTTTTTTTTTTAGAAGTATCAAACAATTTTAACTTTATTTATAAAATTCTTATTTTTAACTTTAGCTTAAAAGTAACTTTTAATGATGCCTTAAGTAATTTTATTACTCTGTTTATGGTTTTGGCTTTAAATTCAAATCATTTAAGTTATTTTCTAATCTATAATTGGAATATTTTCATATCTAATTTGTTTTTGTCACAAGTATGTCTAACATATAATGACAACAAGCACTTAGTAAAGAATCTCCAAATTATATGTTCTATTTTTCTCATTCTTTCCATAATTTTGTGATTTGTTTTAATTGGAACTAATGGGATTATTACAAGAAATGTTGTCCCTACCCACGTGAATTTGTGACGTGGTAAATATGTGTCTAAAAAATGGTAGTTGCGACGTGATAGGCACGTCACTATTATGTTTACTAATAAAATATTGCAAATAACATAAAGATCATGGAAGAAACGTCGCTAAAATTAATTAATATAAAAAACTCCAAAAATCTGATGGAAGGATTTTTTAAATTTTGAAATATTATGTTGTGTAATGAATTCCACGTCGCAACGTTTGTGTAAGAAAAAGGCTGACCACGACTTGACTTGGTTCTGACTTGTTTCTGAAAAGGCAATTAATAAAAATATGCATTGGCCTGTTGCGTAATGCTATTCACGTCGCAAGTAGCGAAATGCTAACACGTGGCAAAGTTTTATCCGTTGAGAAGTTGCGACATGAGATACATTTGCTGATTGGCGTAATTTAAGCCACGTCGCTACGTCCCAATAAATGAAATTAAAACTTCGCGCCCTGAAATCCGTATAGTAGTTTAAGAGGGAAAGTTAAATTTACAAATTTCAAATTGTGACGTTTAGACCACGTCGCAACACTTTAATAAGGCATTTGACTTGACTGTGTGCAGCGAATGGCAGAAGTAGCAGTAATAGCATGTGACTATTTGACTGTTGCGACGTGGATTCCACGTGGGTAAGTTCTGGCGTGAAACCCACATCGCTATAATTCTTATATACAACCCTCATCGTTCCCAAATTTTCCAAATCTCAGAAACATTTCTCTTAAAATCTCAAACGTTTTCTCTCCTTCCTCCCCTCACATTTCCCTCTCTACTCCTCTTCTTCCATTAATTCTTTGTTTTTTTTCTTCAATTGCAATTTTTATAAAGATATGTACTCTTAAGTATTTAAATTCTGTTCATTTTTTTCTTCAATTGCAATATTACTTGGTATTTAATCTCTGTTAATTTTTTTTTCTTTAAGTGTTGAAAGTGAAGAGGATTGAAGATATTTAAAGAAACATTGGACAAAGAAGATTGAAGGAGATTGAAGAAGAGGTATTTTTTCAATTTTATTTTTAATTGTTACTTGTATATATTATTTGGATTGTTACTTGTTATTTGGATTGACAAATATTAGTTTGTTTTGAAATATTATGTTTTTTATTTTGTAAAATTTATTATTAGGTAAAACTAAATAATAATAGTTAATATTAGTTAATATAATTTATACTATATATTATATTTATAATAGATTATATTTTAAAAATAAAATATTTAAAATAGATTATGTTCTGGACTGGGCCGAGCAGGCCCAACCCTTGTTACCAGCCGAGCAGGCCCAGTTCTCTTAGGCCCAATTGCTGGGCAACCGTTAAGGGCTGCCCCCGCGCGAAGACTCCGGCCGAGCAGGCCCAAATCTTTTGGGCCCACTCACTAGATAACCACCAAGAGCTATCCACGCGCGAAGACCACGCGTCACGTCTCAGCGAAGGATTCGGTCAACCATCTCCGAACCCTACGCTATGTGCATCCAGAACGTGAGTCTCCTGCTGACTCAGCCCTAGCACGGGACGTTCTGGCAGTTCCCTAGCACGTGGGCCTCCAATTGGATCTGGCCCAATTAGGGAACCTTGGCCCAGCGCTGGGGGCTATAAATACCCTCTTTCACTAGAGGGTCAGGTATTCTATTCTTCACTCTCAACCCTCATTCTCTGATAGCTACTAACTTAAGCATCGGAGAACCTTGCAGGTACCCCCCCATCTTGCTCTCCAAGCCAGATTCTGCTGCCTTGACGATTCTTCTGATCAGGTACGATCAGTGGCGCCGTCTGTGGGAACCTTGCTCCCCCTTCTTTAACAAAGATCAAAGCATAACCTTTCACGATCGTCATGGCTAACAACAACATCCCAAGCTCCGACCCCTTCCTCCTGGAACATATGATCGAAGATTCCACCCGCGAGGTGACGAATCGCCGCCGGCAAGAAGAACCTCAACATGCCCTTGCCGGACAGGGAAGGTCGAGACAGGAGACTTCGCAACCTAAGAGGCAGCGGGTCCAGAATGTCCAGCAGCTGCAGGGCCTCCAACAGGTTCAGAATGTCGAACAAAACCCTCCCGAGGGAAACGTTCAGAACGGGGAAGACCAGCAGGCCTGAACCCACAATGGGCCTGAGCGCCCCCAGAATGAGAATGAGACCGACGCCAGAGATGGGCACGCTGCTTCCTCATTCACCCACACCTCCGACAGGCGGAGGACCCGTCATGTAGAAGAGGAGGAACCGCTCAACATCCCCGAGGATGCTGACCCCGTCACTGTCCTCCTGCTCAAAGAACTGTAAAAGACGAACAGCCTCCTCCGACTTCAGGACGACCGTATCCACGAGCTGGAAAGGAAACGACGGTACCGCTCCCCTCCGCGGAGACATTACCGGTCGCGCTCCTATTCCTCCTCGCGCTCACCTCCGAGGAGGCACCGCCGGCGCTCCCCATCTTCTTCACGCTCGCCACCCAGAAGACACCGCCGTCGGAGGTCATATTCCCGCTCTCCACCGAGAAAGAGCAGGAAGAACCAGAGACCAGAGGCCACTGAAGCAAGAAGCCTCTCCCCCGAGCAGGGTCATCAGGGCCCCTCCAAGGCTGTGCTGAAACCCCGCGAGCGTCCCTCTCCTCGGGATAATCGCGCCGGTCCCAACAATGACCAGGAAAGACCCCGGCGAGGCAGACATTCAACTTCACCAAGACCAAGCGACGAAGAAGACTTCCGCAGCCCTCTGTCCGAGGACATCCGAAGAGCCCGCCTTCCTCGAGGGATGGAAAAACCCCCGGCGTTGGACCAGTATGATGGAACCACTGACCCTGACGACCATATTCGGAGCATCGAAGCGGTCATGGACTACCACGTCGTCAAGGGCTCTATCAAGTGCCGCATCTTCCCGACCACCCTCAGGAAGGGAGCAATGACTTAGTACAGAAACCTCCGCCCCAACTCCATCCATTCCTGGACCGACCTCAAGGAACTCTTCCTGAGCCATTTCACAGCCTCCCGACGACAACCAAAATCAGAGGCCAATCTCGAGGCCGTGATACAAGGGCCCAACGAACCTCTTCGGGATTATCTCGACAGGTTCAACAAGGAGGCCGTCCAAGTACAAACAGAAGACTACATGAAGAGATACCTCTTAGAACGGGGACTTCTCCCCGGCAGTGACTTTAAGAAGGCCATTAAGATTGAAAAGGTCCACTCCATGAACGCCCTCCTTCGCAAAGCTCAAGCGTTCATCGCGTTCGAGGAAGGAGAGGCTGCTGCCATCAAAGCCTCGCGAGGCAGTGACGCCGCTCGCAGTTCAAACTACGAGCACCCAGGTTCGAAGAGAGGGCATGAAAAAAGGAAAGACGACAGATCTCTCGACATCAAAGAGCGCCGAGGACCATCTGGTCGCTTCAATGACTACACCCCTCTGAACACCTCGCGGGAGAGGATCCTGGCCGAATGCCAGAACACCGACTTCAAGAAATCAAGCATCAGGCCCCCAAAGTCGAACCCCGCAAGGCCGGGAACCGACAAATCAAAGTATTGCAAATACCATAGAAGTCACGGCCACCTGACCGAAGACTGCATCCACCTCAAAGATGCAATTGAAACACTGATCAAGGAGGGCCGCCTTTCAAAATACACACAAAAAGGGGAACCTTCCCGAAGGGACGACCACAGAAACTCTGACGAAGGGAATTCACCGGATAACAGGCCCCTACAAGTAGTACTGTCCGTCACTCGTCCAGAGGATTTCGTGCCATCAGCCGGGATCCTCACCGCACTTAGCAAATGGGAGAACTTCCCATTCACCATGGTCGTCTCCAACGGCGGGGATCCAGGCTCCCTCACCATCAGTTCAGTCAAGAGAAAGTTCGATGAGCTGCTCAGCGCCAACACAGACCTCGGCCCTACACTGCGAAAATTTCGAGGAAAATCTGAACCAATCACCTTCTACCTGGAAGAACTGCCCGGCGGAGCTCCAAACGCCACGATTCCTCTGCCCGTCCGAGCCAGAATGGCGAACTTCGATGTTCGACGAGTCTTAGTCGATGAAGGCAGCTCGGTCGACATCATGTACTCCCATCTCTTCCGGACACTCCAGCTGGACGACTCGCACCTTACTCCCTATGTGGGTTCAGACCTTCAAGGTTTCAACGGAGCTACCACTAAACCATGGGGTTACGTCGAGCTAATTGTCACCTTCGGGGAAGGGGAGGCTTCTAGGCAAGTCAAAACCAGGTTCTTGGTGATCGACTGCAAAACCCTGTACAACTGCATCATCGGACGCCCCACTCTGGCCGAACTGACCGCTGTACCCTCCACTGTCCACCTGAAGATGAAGTTCTACACGAGGACAGGACGAGTGGCCACCATCAACGCCGATATTGAAGCAGCCAGAAGAATCTTCGACGCCTCCGTCAAAGGATTAGAACTGATCGCTCCGCCGACCAGCTCCAACAAAAAGCCAAGGGCCGAAGACAAGCATCCTCGAGAAGACCAGCATCAGACAACCAACGTCAGCTCAGTCGACCTGGATGCCCGGTTTGCAGAGGAAGAACTAAAGACTGGGGAAGAGACGCGGTCGAAGTCACCTCACCCCTTCCGACCAGTTCCGGACGGAGATTTCGAGCTGGTCCCCTTGAACGAAAACCCTGACAAAGCAGTGAAAATCGGTAAAGGGATCCCAGACCTTCCGAGGAAGCAGCTCATAGCCTGCCTTCGAGCCAATGCTGATCTGTTCGCCTGGAGCGCCGCGGAAATGCCCGGACTCGGCCCTGAGGTCGCCTGCCACCACCTCTCCATCGATCCAGCCGCAAAGGCCGTAGTTCAACGTAGGCGTCGGCAGTCTCCCGAGAAAGCGGAGGCTGCCGAGAAAGCTGTAAAAGACCTCCTAGAGGCAAATTTTATTTCCGAGGCCAAGTATTCAACTTGGCTCTCAAACGTTGTACTTGTTAAGAAATCTAATGGAAAATGGAGAATGTGTGTTGATTATACTGATGTTAACCGGGCATGTCCAAAAGACGCCTATCCTTTACCAAACATTGATAGACTGGTCGACAACTCGGCCGGCTATAAACTATTGTCTTTTATGGATGCTTATTCAGGTTACAACCAGATCCCCATGGCGAGGAGCGACAAGCAGTACACGGTGTTTATGACCGAGTCGGGCAACTATTACTACAACGTAATGCCCTTCGGCCTCAAAAACGCGGGATCCACGTATCAACGGATGATGAACAAAGTGTTTCGTGGGGAGATCGGCGACACCCTCGAGGTATACATGGACGATATGATCGTCAAATCTCGAGAAGACACCGACCACACCTCCCATCTCGAGCGCGTGTTCGAGCAGGCCAGATCCTGCAAGATGCGCTTCAACCCAGAGAAATGCACCTTCGGCGTCCGGGCAGGAAAATTCCTCGGTTTCTATCTGACCGAACGAGGAATAGAAGCCAACCCGAACAAATGCCGAGCATTCTCTGAACTCCCTACTCCTAACAATAAAAAATCCATCCAAATCTTAAACGGGATGCTCACTGCACT
This sequence comes from Vicia villosa, assembly GCF_029867415.1. Lineage (NCBI taxonomy): Eukaryota > Viridiplantae > Streptophyta > Magnoliopsida > Fabales > Fabaceae > Vicia > Vicia villosa. Next base: position 67,838,050 of record NC_081185.1, on the reverse strand, counting down.
TTCACGTTTCGTCGCGAAATCCGCCCAACACGCCCTCCCTTTCTTCAAACTGCTACGCAAAGAAGCAGCCTTCGAATGGTCCGAAGAATGCGAGCAAGCACTTGCACACCTTAAGCAAATACTTTCCGAACCGCCCGTCCTTTCTCGACCAGATGACAACGAGCCTCTGTACCTTTACCTAGCCGTTTCTAACGAGGCCGTCAGCGCGGCACTGATCCGAGAAACCGCAGACGGACAAAACCCGTATATTTCACCAGCAAAGCCCTACAGGGACCCGAGGTGCGATACCAACAGATCGAGAAAGTCGCCATGGCCCTAGTAATAGCGGCCAGAAGGCTACGATACTACTTCCTCGCCCACTCAATCTTCGTTCGGACGGACCAACCCATCAAGCAACTCCTCAGCCGACCAGACATGGCCGGCAGAATGCTAAGATGGTCCCTCGAGCTTTCAGAATTCGACGTACAGTATGAAAGCAGGAAGGCACTAAAAGCACAGGCACTGGCGGACTTCGTAGCCGAGATGACCTTTATCTCCGACTCGCCCGACATGGCCAAGGACAAATGGACCATCTACGTAGATGGCGCCTCGAGCAGCTCGGGCAGCGGGGCAGGCATTATCTTGGAAAACAACGAGGGACTTATCATAGAAATATCCTTAGTCCTATCCTTCAACACATCGAACAACCATGCCGAGTACGAAGCCCTCCTCGCAGGCCTGAGGCTCGCCGAGGACGTAGGCGCACGAGAGATCAAGATCTATACGGATTCCCAACTCGTCGCATCTCACGTCAGCGGCGACTACCAGGCCAAAAACGACATACTCGCCGAATATCTCGCGCTCGTCAAGGACAAGATGAAGAAATTCGCCAAAGCAGAAGTCGAGCATATTCCCCGAGAGCACAACTCGCGCGCCGACATACTATCCAAACTTGCGAGCACGAGAAAGAAAGGGGGAAACAAATCAGTTATCCAAGAAATTCTGCCCAGGCCAAGTATAGGCGAAAGCGCGCGAGCTCTACAGATATTCGCCATCGGAGACAACCAATGCTGGATGACCCCAGTGTACAACTTCCTCACGAAAGACGAGCTCCCCGCCGACGCGAAAGAAGCTTCAGCAATTAAAAGACGAGCATGTTCATACACTATCCTCGAAAACAAACTGTACCGACGAGGTTTCTCCATCCCCCTCCTTAAATGTATCGATGCCTCGCAAGCACTGGAGGTGCTCCAAGAGCTCCATGGTGGAATCAACGGCCAGCACCTCGGCGGGCGGTCACTAGCTAGGAAAGCCCTCAGAGCCGGCTATTATTGGCCGACCATGCAGCAGGACGCCAAGGAACACGTCAAGAAATGCGACAAATGCCAGCGTCACGCCGACATGCACCTGGCTCCGCCGAACGAGCTCAAATCTCTCTCCTCACCTTGGCCTTTCTCCACGTGGGGAATGGACCTCCTCGGACCTTTCCCGGTCGGATCCTATCAAAACAAATACCTGGTGGTCGCTGTGGACTACTTCACGAAATGGATAGAAGCTGAAGCGCTCGCTAAAATCACATCCCAAAACGTACTCCGATTTTACAAGCGGAACATACTCGCTCGACTCGGAGTCCCACAGGCGATAATAACCGACAACGGCACCCAGTTCACGGACAGAAAATTCCAGGAATTCGTGGCCAAACTCGGGACGAGGCAGCACTTCACTTCGGTCGAGCACCCCCAAACCAACGGACAGGCTGAAGCCGCCAACCGGGTCATCCTCCGTGGGTTGAAGAGAAGGCTGGGCGAGGCGAAAAAAGCTTGGGTCGAAGAGCTACACAGCGTCCTCTGGGCGTACAGAATGACCCCACATTCGACCACGGGCAAAACACCGTTCAGGTTAACCTATGGCACCGAAGCCGTGATCCCCGTGGAGATCCGAGAACCATCTCGTCGGACTGAGTCACCTCTCGAGGAAGAACTAAACGACGAAGCTATGAGAGAAGAGCTCGACATGGTCGAGGAAATCCGAACAGGATCCTCCCTCCGTGAAGCAAAACTGAAACAACAGATAGCCTTACGCCATAGCACTAAAGTTATCAAACGCGGATTCGAAATCGGAGACTTGGTCCTCCGCCGAAACATGAAAGATTCGCGCGAAGGCAAACTAGCCCCAAACTGGGAAGGTCCGTACCGAGTATACGATAAAACCGAAAACGGTGCGTATTACCTCGAGAACCTTCTCGGCGAAAAACTAGCTCGACCTTGGAATGCTGAAAAACTCAGACGCTACTATAGTAAGAAACAACCTAACGCTACCCGGCCGCTCGTGACGAACACGAGGAAAGCTGGGCGAGGACTCGCGCCATGGTACAAGCGCGTATGCTCCACGACAGCTTCAGTCGGATAACCCTACCAGGAGACAAAGCCGACTACGCGGCGGGCCTTACACGCAGACCCTCCGTGGAAGTACCTGCACGGCAGAACCCCAGCTCGCGATGGGATCGTTCACGCCGCGAGCGCCTGGCCCCGACCGCGGCCTCGAGCTCGCTTATAGCGCACACCTGCTCTGCGCACCCGGACCGTTCCCCACACGCCCGGGCCATAAACCTCGGTCGAGCACAAGCATTATTCGAGCATAGACATAAAACATTCAACGATAAAATCAGATAAGCACAAGTAAATGTTGAAACATAAAGCACAATGACATTAAAATCCGACCAAACTGGCCGGGATATCCAAATATTACAAACATTATCCGGGCATCGCCCCATTAAAAACATTGGCACGCAGGCCACAAAATATTGGCGCGCAGGCCACAAAATTGGCACGCAGGCCACAACCAAGAATAAACAGATCAGACATCACCGTCCTCATCCTCGGCACCGTTGTCCTCACCCGGGGGCCCCTGCTCGTCTTCCCAGTCCTCGAACTCCGGGTTTGATTCAATTCGCCCGTCCACGACCTTGTGATATGGACCAATGCCCTTCGTCACCAGGCGCGGGTTGAGAACTTTCAGCTGATCCACGGCAGCTTTAAAACCGACCCCCAAGGTAGCGACACAGTCGATCTCCAGCTCCCGAACCTTGCCCAGAAGCTGAGAACGCGTCACCAAGGCTTTCTCGTCCTCATCCTCCTCGGCAGCAGGGAGGTGAGCCCTCTCCAACTCAGCAATTCTCTCGCGGAGCCTTTTTCCCTCGGCCTCCAAGTCCGCAACCTTATTACGCTCTTTAACGAGATCCTCCACTATGCCGCTCTGGACCTCATACTTGTCCTTGAACTGTTCGAACTCGTGCTCCAGCTCATCGTATTTGATCTGGAGAGCATCGTAGTCCTTTTGAGGACAAACATTCTGAGCATTAAGAGCCAAGGCCAAGGCGGCCACCCTCATCATCCCTTCGAGGTCCTCGGACAAATTCTTGTCTCGAGCCACCCGGTCCCGCCTGACGATGTGCCTCACCTCCTCGCGCTCGAGGAGAACATTTTTCTTTGAGAAGATTCCCCTATGCAGAGTACAAGAGGGCAGCACTATGTCTTCCTCGGAGGGGTTGTCAATGATAAGAGGACGAAGCTCCGCGGTCCCTTCATTCTTTTGCTTCTTTCCGGCTGGAGAACCACGCGAGGTCGTCCCAACGGACGAAGGAGAGCCACTGTCGGGGACACTCGCGGCAGCAGCCTTGACCTCCTCAACCCGCGATCGTTTCACGGACACTTTGATGGCCCCCTTGTTCTTGGCCCGCATCTTCGTAACTTTGTCATGCAAGTCGGCCATTTTTCCTGCAAAATAAAGAGTTAGAACCAAAAAGGTATTGTTTAAACAAGTAATAGCTATCTCACCTAACAAAATCATAGCGTCCCCGTAACTTCCGCACTCGAGGATAGCTTTGGTGTTGATGTGCCGAGGCTCCAGCATAGGGCCTCCATCTTCCTCGAATAGGGGATCCCCGTTGGGATATGTACATATTGCCGGTCTAAACCCGTCCACGAAGGAGGCGAGCCGTTGATACGCCCCAGTATCATGCTCATTGAGGTCCTCGTCACGGAAGATGAAATAGTCGGTCCCGCGCTCGAAGTGGTCAGGCTGCCACTCCAACGGAAACCGAGCAGACGGGCCCACTCTCCTCACCCCATCCTCAATATACTCGCGCTCCTCGAACAAATGATTCTCGGCATCAGGAGTGAGCGGCTTGATTATAAAATACCGACTCTTAAAATGCTTGATAGAGTCCTGGTAAATGGCGAACAGCTTCTTCGGCTGCTTAAACGACACCCAACTCCACTTGCCGTCCGGATCACGCAACCTCTGCAAATGAAATACTCTGAAGAAAAGGGGCAGAGTCGCTTCGACCTCCAAGTACCCGCATACGATCTCAAAGGCCCTTAAGAACGCTAAAGCGTTGGGATGAAGCTGAGACGGGCAGAGGCGCAACCAACTGAAGACGCTCCGTTGCAAATGAGTGAAGGGGAGACGGAGACCAGCCTCCTTAAAGACGAACTCATACATTGCGAAATGGGGACCGGGGAATTGCGAGCAGATCCTCTGGTGACATTTGGGCACAAAGGCGCCCCAAGAGGGCTCCTCGTCTTGGTCAAGGTCCTCGATGACGTTAAAGGCTTCCTTGGGACGACTCGTGAAGCGCGATGCAATCATCCTCGGAGCAACGGCCACCCATTCTTCAAGTGCCCTAGGGGAGGTCTCGACGACGGGAACGTCCTCTTGCGAGCCAACAGCTTCGTCCCCATCTGAAACGTCGAAGACGACATCATCCTTGTTCTCATCGGCCATTTACCTGAAAAGCAGAGGAAACCGTGAATTCGACTGGTCAAATCCACCCTTCCACCGCAAGTCAAGTGAAAGGGCGAGGAAAAGGGACGAGGAAAATTCCCCCAATCGTCAAATGGCCGACGAGCTAAAGCGCCCAGCATAATCGTCGCACGCAGCGGAGGTCGGCAAATTCATGCCCTCACCGAGGCATGCAACCTCCACTGCTCGAGGCCTTCATACTACTCCCTAGTAATCCTGAAAGCTGGACGTCTCATTCAAACGTTCTAGCTCTGTTCACTCAAAACTCACTCGGCAAACGCATGGGAGAAACGATTATCTTCTAGGTTTCCTCGGTTAATTCATAAACCTTGCTCGTCACACTCATCAATCGCGCCTGAAGGATAGAAAAACACTTAGAAAGGGGGGGTTTGAATAAGTGTAGCTTTAAAAACTTGACAGATAAAAATAAATTGCACAGTTATTTTTATCCTGGTTCGTTGTTAACTAAACTACTCCAGTCCACCCCCGCAGAGATGATTTACCTCAACTGAGGATTTAATCCACTAATCGCACGGATTACAATGGTTCTCCACTTAGTCAGCAACTAAGTCTTCCAGAGTCTTCTGATCACACACTGATCACTCCAGGAACAACTGCTTAGATACCCTCTAAGACTTTTCTAGAGTATACTGATCCACACGATCACTCTAGTTACAACCTGCTTAGATAACCTCTAAGACTTCCTAGAGTATTCTGATCCACACGATCACTCTAGTTCCTTACAACTTAATGTAATCAATTCTAAGAGTATTACAATTGCTTCTTAAAAGCTATAATCACAAACTGTGATATTTCTCTTAACGTTTAAGCTTAGTCTCACTAATATATTACAACAGCAATGTAGTGAGCTTTGATGAAGATGAAGATTCTGAGCTTTGATTTGAACAGCGTTTCAGCAAGTTGATATTCACAGAATAGGTGTAGAATTAGTTAACCTTGCTTCTCATCAGAACTTCATATTTATAGGCGTTAGAGAAGATGACCGTTGAGTGCATTTAATGCTTTGCGTGTTCCGTACAGCATCGCATTTAATGTTATACGCTTTTGTCAACTACCTCGAGCCTTGTTCACGCTGTGTCTACTGACGTAGCCTATTATAGCTTTTAACGTTCCTTTTGTCAGTCAGCGTAGCTTGCCACTTGTACTTCCTTCTGATCTGATGTTTGTGAATACAACGTTTGAATATCATCAGAGTCAAACAGCTTGGTGCAAAGCATCTTCTGATCTTCTGACCTTGAAGTGCTTCTGAGCGTGATACCATCAGAACTTCAGTGCTTCTGTTCTCTTGTTCTTCTGATGCTTCCATAGACCCATGTTCTGATTCTGCTTCGACCATCTTCTGATGTCTTGCCAGACCATGTTCTGATGTTGCATGCTGAACCCTTTGAGACAAAGCTTCTGAGCGCTGAATTATGCATACTCTTTATATATTTCCTGAAAAGGAAATTGCATTGGATTAGAGTACCATATTATCTTAAGCAAAATTCATATTATTGTTATCATCAAAACTAAGATAATTGATCAGAACAAATCTTGTTCTAACAATCTCCCCCTTTTTGATGATGACAAAAACATATATAAATGATATGAATTTGCGATCAGAAAGAGCAGACGGCAAAAGACAAATTACACAGCTATAGCATAAGCATATGAATATGTCTCCCCCTGAGATTAACAATCTCCCCCTGAGATAAATAATCTCCCCCTGAGATAAATAATCTCCCCCTGAAATAAATACTCGAAGAACTTTAATAAAAGACTTCCCTGATTATTTCGGTAGAGACGATCATATAAGCTTCTGTCTTCAGAGAATTCATAGCTTCTGACTTCTGCTTCCATTGGACAGCTTCAGAACTAGAATTTCTTTAGATCCCTAGAACACTCACAGCTTCTGATTCCTGCTTCCATCTAGGACAGCTTCAGAACTTGAATTTCTTTGATCTTCTGAACATTCACAGCTTCTGACTTCTGCTTCCATCTAGGACAGCTTCAGAACTTGAATTTCTTTGATCTTCTGAACATTCACAGCTTCTGATTTCTGCTTCCATTTAGGACAGCTTCAGAACTTGAGTTTTCTGGATCTTTAGAACATTCACAGCTTCTGATTTCTGCTTCCCTCGGATAGCTTCAGAGCTTTGAATTTCTACCAACATCACTTCATGCTAGATTTGTATCAGAACATTGTTGAATGTACCAGAGCATCATCAGAGCATCTCTACATCCTGAAATGTTACAGAACAAAAACTAAACGACAAAAGTCAGCATGAACGAGTCAGAACATAAAATGTATATTAGAACACATGATATGTATCAGAGCCATATAGGCTAAAATAATGTATCAGAGCAAATAGAATTTTGTCAAAGCAAATAGACAAATATGGATCAAATTCTATTTTCAGTGCTTCTGATTCATTCTTCTTTCTTGCTTCTGATTTCTGAAGCTTGACAGCACTCGGCTTTCTTCAATTTCCATGAGCTTATTCTTTTTACAGAATAACACTTCTTATGGTTTTGCTTCTTGTGTTTGCTTTGAAGATTTTCTTCACTTCTTTATACCTGCAAAACACTTAAACCATATAGAACTTGCAGTTCTTGTTAGTACATGTAAACTAATTAAATCAAATCATTTATCACATATTTCTCCCCCTTTTTGTCATATCATCAAAAAAGCAAAAAAGATTCAGAGACAAACAAAACGAAACACACGGAGGAAGAAGATGATTTCATTGAAGTTCAAACAGCAGGTACAGAAGTACATGAAGATAAGTAAGATCAGATGCACAAAAAAAAACAGATGCAACGAAAAGAAAGAAACAACACAGACTCAATCTAAGATGGCCCTAGCCTTGACAAGATCTTGGCCAGCATCTCGTGAACCTCATTGTTGTGTCCATCTTGCCTCACCATGAAAGCTCTATACTCAGCATTGAGTGAGCTTTGCTCATCCTGTCTCCTCTGAATTTCTTCCAGAGTCCTTGCAAGACGAGAAGATTCATCAGAAGAGGCTTCAACGCTTTCAACCACAGGAATAGCAACTTGATCTGTAGCTTCCATGGATAGATCATTTGCAGGGATTTCCTCAACAGGATCTGATTCAGCAACATGATCTTCAGCATCTGCTTCTTGCATAGAAGCATCTCCATATTCTGCAGCAGGAATTTCCGAGTCTCCATTCTCAAGTGCCTGAAGAATGGCAGCTAGATTCCTGGGAGCAGAAGGACCTTCAACTTCTGGTGGGTCAACAACTTCTGGAATGACCAAGCTTGGATCTTTCTTAGAAGGGTTTTCCCTCAGATAGTCAAAGAGAGTCTTGAAGTCTCCGAGCAGAACAGGATAATCAGGAATAAAGATAACAATATCCCTGCATGGATTTGCTTCCATTTCAGCAGCCAATCTTAATTGTTCCATCTCATCCAAGAAGGGCTTCTCTTCCAACAGATGTCTTCCTTTGAGACTAGCAAACCAGAAGTCTTCATAATTCCTCAGAATTCCACGAGGCCGTGGGGCAGCAGCTACACAGGCTTCCTGAAGTTCTAAAAACAGAGCATCTGATTCTCTGCGAAGGATCCTCCAGAAGTTCCGCATAGCAACATCATTCAATCCAGAACTTTCAGCAATTCTGAGAGTATCAAAGATACTTCTGAGATTCCTCTTTATGTTTTCAAAAACTACACCAATAGGGTATACAGGGCGAAATTTTATTTGGGTTTTTGAAAAGGCAGGGTTGGAAGTGAAGTACGGATGAGGTTCTCTATCCAACCTATAAGAAGATTCTACTTCAGTATCAGAATCCAACACTACTACTTCAGCTTCAGAACGAGGCTTGGGAGTGTAGTTGCAATCACGGAGCAGCTGCTCATGTGATGCAGAGGTTGGAAGAGGAGAATCACAACGATTGTTTTGAGAGGTGGAGGGAGTATGTTCAAAGGTGGCATTGAGAGAAGGTTGAGATGGAAAGAGAGTTTGAAGGGGTGGTATATCCAGAACAGGATTTATGGTAGGTGGAGAGGAAGGAATGGTTATAGGAGAAGATGGAGGTGTAAGAACATGGACAAAGACAGGTGATTCTGATATGGCTTTTTCTGGTTCAGGTGTAGGGACAACCTCTATTGGTGCAACTTCTAAACGAACAGCAGGAACAGAATCAGGTTCAGAAATGCATATACCTTTGGAACCTCTCAGAAAAGCTTTGGCCACATCCTCAGTCTTCTTCTGCTTCTTACTCTTCGGCTCTTCAATAATCTTTGCTTTTCCGCTAGCGATTTCTTTCCTTCTGACATATGCCAGAACTTCTGGTTGATTCTCAGCCTCTTGAGAGACATTTTCTTCATCAGATTCTTGAAGAATCATCTTTCTTTTTCTGGTTTTCTTCTTCTCAACAACTTCAACCATCTCATCATTGTTATTTGACTTCTTCTTCTTTTTCTCAGCTTCCTTCTTTTTCTTCTCAAAATCAGCAGAAACAGCCTTAACAACCTTTGCAATGACTTCTTCTGGGACCACTTCTTTCTTGGTGGTAGCAGCAGGATGATCAAACTTTCTTTTGGTCCTTTCTTCCTTCTTGCGATTTATTTTCATTGGAGCACCCTTCTCTTGATTTTTGAAATATTTATTTTCTTCTTGTGATAACAGATACCTAGTTTTGACTACAGGTACCTCACAGTTGAAGAAAATTTCAAACTCAGCAAGAACAGGTGCTCTTCTGATTCTTGTATCAGTAAGAGGTTGAGGAGTCTTACTGATAGTCCTAATTACTTTCATCTTCTTCAAAGTGAATGCATTCAGACAAGCCCCAGATGTGACAGCAAGGTCTTTCACAATACCTTCAGATTCCAAGCTTTCAACAATCTTTGAATGCACCAAAAGATTTGAAATAATCCTTCCAAAAGGAATGATTGTTCCACCTTTTTCTCTGAAAGCGTTTCTGGAATCCTTTACTGCTTTCCACAAGTGGTTGAAGATGATGTAGATCGCATCAACCTTCTTCCTAGTGGCAATGCAATAAAGAATATACTTTTGCTCATTACTGATGAAATCCGAGGCATGTGTTGCTTTCCTATGGTAGAAACACCCAAGAATGATCTTTGTCCAGATTTTGTAGACATCTCTCAAATTCTTGACGTGTTTTGTTTTGTTGACATTTGGATAGAGAGTGGATAGAACATCTTCCCAAACTTCCCTTTTATCAATCTCAAAAGCCCCTTCAGGGTTTTTCAGATCAAACATCACTCTTAGGATGTTTTCAGTAATAACAACAAACTTTCCATGGACGAAAGAAAGTATTGATTTTGGAGCAACCACAGCATGTGCCCAGAACTCCTTGACAAGATCCGGATAAACTGGGCCAACGAACTCAGCAAACAACGAGGTCCATCCTTGAAAGATGATGTCTTCTTTAAGATGAAATCCATGTTCTTCAAGGTTGTCAAAATCAACAATAAGTTCACATAGAACTTCTAATTTGTCCTTGGGAATAGAGCATGCAACAACAGGAGTAAGTTGCAAAGTTTCTTCTTGGAGATGATGAGGAACAGATGACTCAGCATTTTGGGATGAGAAGGCAGCCATGGATGCAGAATGAACACAAAACGAACAAGAGAAGCGAACTGGGTTTTCGATTAGGGTTTTTTAGAAAACGGCTAAGAACTTTTCAAACGAGAGAATGCAAGAAGAAAGAGAGACAAGGGAGCGAAAAAGATGTATGATATGATTTGAAAAGAATATAAGGAGACAAATATAAACTAGAAAATGAAAAAGAATAAATAAACAAATTGAATAGTTTCAGAAAAAGAAATCATTTTCATTAAATGACGAGTGACGTGAGGAGAGAGATCGTGGTAAAAGAAATGATTTAAAACAGTTACCTAGGTCGGCGTCTTTTCAACTGCACGCTTCGTACTGACCGTAGAGACACGTGTTCATCATCAGATAATGGATGACAGGTGTGAAATATTTGATAGGCTTTACGCCTTCTGATTCCGATCACTTCTTCTGAATTGATCAGGTTTCTCTTCTGGAAACACTCCTTCTGAAGTGTGCTGATATAAATCTGAATGATCTTCTGATCCATTACTTCTGATATACACAGCTTCTGGGAATTCACTTTTTTGTTCTGCAGCTTCTGATAAGACAAAACTGTATCTGCAGAAATTCTTAAGCTGCTTTGTTTCATCAGAAACAAGTTTATCATCAAACCAGATATTTATTGATTCGTCCACAATCAATGTTTCAATATTGTATATTCTGTAGCATTTAGAGCATTCAGAATAATCAAGAACGAAACATCAATGCTTTAGAAACAAACAAAACAGATGGTTCCAAGACTAACAAACTTTCTTTTCTGATCTCCTACGAACATAGTTTCTTCAACAGATTTAAGTACCAGAACTTGGAAGACAGTCCTTCTTCCCTTCAAGTGTTGAGACCAACTTGAGTCCAGGTGACATGACTTGTTGACTTTTATCTTCTTTGTCGCCAAGAGAATCTGCAAAAGAAATAGTCTTTTTCTTTGGTACCCACATCTTCTTGGGTCCTTTCTTGTTAGATTTTCTCAAGTTCTGATTGAACTTGGGTTTAACATTGTAAGCAATAGGAGGAACAGCATGATAATTTTTAATGTGAGTTTCATGATATTTCCTAGGTTGTGTCACATGCTTTTTGGTGTGTGTTATGTGAAAACTTTGAGCATGTGAAGTGTGCCTAATATCATGGGAGTGGCCATACTTGAACTGATCATACAATGGCTTGTATGTGAATTTCATTTCATCAACAGGTTCAAGTTTGTATGGGGTTTCACCCTCAAAACCAATGCTGACTCTTTTGTTTCCAGACATAGCATATATCATAGAAGCTAGCTGACTTCTGCCAATACTTCTAGATAAGAACTTCCTGAAACTTAAATCATATTCTTTCAGAATATGGTTTAGACTAGGAGTGGATTTTTCTGAATCAGAAGGAGATCCAACATTATTGGATAATTTTAAAAGTTTTTCTTTTAATTCAGAATTCTCCAACTCAAGCTTCTTTGTTTCAAATTCAAATAGCTTTTTCAGCTTTTTGTATTTGAGACTGATCTGAGACTTGAGTTCCAGAAGTTCAGTTAGACCGGAAACTAACTCATCTCTAGTAAGTTCAGAAAATACCTCTTCAGAATCTGATTCTGATGTAGATTCTGATTCGTCATCTTCTGTCGCCATCAGCGCACAGTTAGCCTGCTCATCTTCAGAGTCTGAATCATCTTCTGACTCATCCCAGGTTGCCATAAGACCTTTCTTCTTATGAAACTTCTTCTTGGGATTTTCCTTCTGAAGTTTTGGACATTCATTTTTGAAGTGTCCAGGCTCATTGCATTCATAGCACATGACCTTCTTCTTGTCAAATCTTCTGTCATCAGAAGATTCTCCACGTTCAAATTTCTTTGAACTTCTGACGCCTCTGAACTTCCTTTGCTTGTTCTTCCAGAGTTGATTCAGTCTTCTGGAGATCAAGGACAGTTCATCTTCTTCTTCAGATTCTGATTCTTCAGGATCTTCTTCTCTAGCCTGAAAAGCGTTAGTGCATTTCTTGATATTGGATTTTAATGCAATAGACTTACCTTTCTTTTGAGGTTCATTTGCGTCCAGCTCTATTTCATGACTTCTCAAGGCACTGATAAGCTCTTCCAGAGAAACTTCATTCAGATTCTTTGCAATCTTGAATGCAGTCACCATAGGACCCCATCTTCTGGGTAAGCTTCTGATGATCTTCTTTACGTGATCAGCCTTGGTGTATCCCTTGTCAAGAACTCTCAATCCAGCAGTAAGAGTTTGAAATCTTGAAAACATCTTTTCAATGTCTTCATCATCCTCCATCTTGAAGGCTTCATACTTCTGGATTAAAGCTAGAGCTTTAGTCTCCTTGACTTGAGCATTTCCTTCATGAGTCATTTTCAAAGACTCATATATGTCATAGGCCGTTTCCCTGTTAGATATCTTCTCATACTCAGCATGAGAGATAGCATTCAGCAAAACAGTTCTGCATTTATGATGATTCCTGAAAAGCTTTTTCTGATCATCATTCATTTCTTGCCTTGTCAGCTTTACGCCACTGGCATTTACTGGATGTTTGTAACCATCCATCAGAAGATCCCATAGATCACCATCTAGACCAAGAAAGTAACTTTCCAGTTTATCTTTCCAGTATTCAAAGTTTTCACCATCAAATACCGGCGGTCTAGTATAACCATTGTTACCGTTGTGTTGCTCAGCAGAGCCAGATGTAGATGCAGGTGTAGACTTTTCAGATTCATCAACCATCTTTTACTGAAGCGTTTTTCTCTTCCTGAATCTTTTCTAAACACGGTTAAGTGCTTGCACCTTAGAACCGGCGCTCTGATGCCAATTGAAGGATAGAAAAACACTTAGAAAGGGGGGGTTTGAATAAGTGTAGCTTTAAAAACTTGACAGATAAAAATAAATTGCACAGTTATTTTTATCCTGGTTCGTTGTTAACTAAACTACTCCAGTCCACCCCCGCAGAGATGATTTACCTCAACTGAGGATTTAATCCACTAATCGCACGGATTACAATGGTTCTCCACTTAGTCAGCAACTAAGTCTTCCAGAGTCTTCTGATCACACACTGATCACTCCAGGAACAACTGCTTAGATACCCTCTAAGACTTTTCTAGAGTATACTGATCCACACGATCACTCTAGTTACAACCTGCTTAGATAACCTCTAAGACTTCCTAGAGTATTCTGATCCACACGATCACTCTAGTTCCTTACAACTTAATGTAATCAATTCTAAGAGTATTACAATTGCTTCTTAAAAGCTATAATCACAAACTGTGATATTTCTCTTAACGTTTAAGCTTAATCTCACTAATATATTACAACAGCAATGTAGTGAGCTTTGATGAAGATGAAGATTCTGAGCTTTGATTTGAACAGCGTTTCAGCAAGTTGATATTCACAGAATAGGTGTAGAATTAGTTAACCTTGCTTCTCATCAGAACTTCATATTTATAGGCGTTAGAGAAGATGACCGTTGAGTGCATTTAATGCTTTGCGTGTTCCGTACAGCATCGCATTTAATGTTATACGCTTTTGTCAACTACCTCGAGCCTTGTTCACGATGTGTCTACTGACGTAGCCTATTATAGCTTTTAACGTTCCTTTTGTCAGTCAGCGTAGCTTGCCACTTGTACTTCCTTCTGATCTGATGTTTGTGAATACAACGTTTGAATATCATCAGAGTCAAACAGCTTGGTGCAAAGCATCTTCTGATCTTCTGACCTTGAAGTGCTTCTGAGCGTGATACCATCAGAACTTCAGTGCTTCTGTTCTCTTGTTCTTCTGATGCTTCCATAGACCCATGTTCTGATTCTGCTTCGACCATCTTCTGATGTCTTGCCAGACCATGTTCTGATGTTGCATGCTGAACCCTTTGAGACAAAGCTTCTGAGCGCTGAATTATGCATACTCTTTATATATTTCCTGAAAAGGAAATTGCATTGGATTAGAGTACCATATTATCTTAAGCAAAATTCATATTATTGTTATCATCAAAACTAAGATAATTGATCAGAACAAATCTTGTTCTAACAGCGCCCTCCGCACTCAAAACTAATACATAAAGCTTAAATAAATATATGAAGGAGACGAGGAACTTACTTGAAGAAAGCGAAGAAGATACGAACGAGACGAGGAGGAGAGCAGTGAGCGAATCTTGAAGGCTTGGAAAATGTTAAGTGTCAAATGAGTGACCTCCTCACTCCTTATATAGGGAAAGAAGGCCAAAGGGTGTCATGATGGCCTAGGCAGCCTAGGAGACGTCATCATTTCCTACACCCCAAAGGCGGCTCCCTCCACGAAAGGCTGCCACGCGTCCCAAAGGTCTTGGGAACTCCAAAATACGCCGCCTATTTCCATCCCTAAAAACGGCGCAGTAATGATTACAGCCTATACAGCTGACACCTGTCAATCACGCTGACGAGTGACAACCAAAACATCAAAAACCAAAGGCAACGGCCGACCAAAGTCCTCGAGTAGCCCAAGAATTGGAAACGTTACCCGTGCTCGGCTAAACCTCCTCGTCAAAGTCACAACCCTTATAAGGCTAATGACTTGGGGGGCTCCTGTTCTGGACTGGGCCGAGCAGGCCCAACCCTTGTTACCAGCCGAGCAGGTCCAGTTCCCTTAGGCCCAATTGCTGGGCAACCGTTAAGGGCTGCCCCCGCGCGAAGACTCCGGCCGAGCAGGCCCAAATCTTTTGGGCCCACTCACTAGATAACCACCAAGAGCTATCCACGCGCGAAGACCACGCGTCACGTCTCAGCGAAGGATTCGGTCAACCATCTCCGAACCCTACGCTATGTGCATCCAGAACGTGAGTCTCCTGCTGACTCAGCCCTAGCATGGGACGTTCTGGCAGTTCCCTAGCACGTGGGCCTCCAATTGGATCTGGCCCAATTAGGGAACCTTGGCCCAGCGCTGGGGGCTATAAATACCCTCTTTCACTAGAGGGTCAGGTATTCTATTCTTCACTCTCAACCCTCATTCTCTGATAGCTACTAACTTAAGCATCGGAGAACCTTGCAGGTACCCCCCCCCCCCATCTTGCTCTCTAAGCCAGATGCTGCTGCCTTGACGATTCTTCTGATCAGGTACGATCAGATTATATTTTTAAAACGAATTATATATTATGTTTTTTGTTTTGTAAAATTTATTTTTAGGTAAAACAAAAATTATAGAATATGTAATATAATTTATGTTATATTAATTTTTTTTAAAACAGAATATTATTTTAAGACTAAATATTTAATTTTTTTTTGGTAAAACGAAATTTTTATTATATTATATTATTATTTTAAGACTAAATATGTTATTAGTAAAATAAAATATTTAGTATGTTTAAATGGTAAGAAAAACATTTAATGTTAAACAAAATTTATTAATTATATATTGATAAAAAAAGAAAATGTAATATTTATAATTTAGTATGTTATTTTGTTTAAAAGGTAAAAAAGTAAATTTTGGTAGAAAAATAGAATATCATAGTATTATATGTTAAATTTTTATTAATTGTTTTTTAATAAAAAACTAGTAAAGGACCCGTGCGTTCGCACGGGTCACGCAAAGTCGAGATAAATAATAAATAAATATATAATAATGATTAATAAATATATACAAAAGATACGTAAATTAAAAAGAAAAAACATTTGAAATTATAATTGTTATATAAACATTAATTTAATCTAGTTAGAAATATATATTTTAGTAGAAAAAATAAATGAAATAATTAAGCAGTCATCTACCAATGCGTTGGCACGAATCATATAGTGTCGTTATAAATCTACCATGAGTAATCATCTATCAGTGCGTTTGCACAAATTGCACAATGTTATAAATAATAAATAAATATAATATATTTATTTGATTTGGTAACAGGTACCAAACTTTTTTGTCCAAATTTTATTCATTGTCACTCATACCCCTATCTTATTATAAGCATTTGAAATCTTTTTCACTTATTTTAAATAAAAATTTCAATATAATTAATAGATTTATTTTTTCAAAAATTTCAGTTATAGGTTAATATGTACATAAAGAAAATAATTAAGTAGTCATCTATCAGTAGTAAATAAATATAATATAGTGATGGTTAAAAATGTAAATAAAATATATACAGATTAATTAGCTTTGGCCCGTCGAAAAATGTATATTTTAATAGAAAAATAAATAAAATAATTAAGAAATCATTTACCTGTGCATTCACACGGTTCGTACAATGTCGTTATAAATAGTAAATTAGTATAATATAGTGATGGTTAAAAATGTATATAAAATGCAAAAAGAATAACAAATTTTTTATTTTTATAAGAAATTATGTATTCATCAATCATAATTGTCTCATGTTAAATATAATTTTATAAGTAGTTTCGGCCCGTCGAAAAATATATGTTTTTCATAAGAAATTTATGTACTTATCAATCATAATTGTATCATGTATTTTTTATTAAAAAAAAAACAAATATTAGTAGCAATTTTTTTAATATAAAAGTTAATATTTTATCATAAAAAATTAACAAAAACAACGATACATAAATCTACCATGAGTAGTCATCTACCCGTGCATTCACGGATTGCACAATGTTACAAATAATAAATAAATATAATATATGTGATTATATTTATTTGATTTGATAACATGTACCAAATAATCTAATTTTTTAAATATAAAAACAAATGTCATCGTTAAAAATAAATATACTATCTTTCCCAAAATAAATATATTATAATTATAATTATTAAAAGTCAAGATATTTTAAATGATGGGCTAGTTTATATATTAATAAGTGTAAATATGATTTGCATATTGTTAAGACCAAATCAAAATATAAAATTAAATATTAAAAAGTAATTTGAATAAAATAATTTAAATAAAGTAATTTGAATAAAATAATTTATATTACATATTTTATTCGTTATTTTATTTTTCAGAAGAAGCATTTCGGACGGTAATTAATGCTAGTTAAAGAAAAAATTAAAATAATCAAAAGATTCAAATTAATTTGAATTAAGAAAATTAATGCGGCAATAATCATATTATTTCACAATATTAATTATTAATTATGAGAAATTGTGATTTATTTTTCCATCAAGCCTAAGAAAAGAGATTTAAAACAAACACATAATATATATATATATATATATATATATATATATATATTGTAATATTTGTATTTAAAAATATTTTATTATTTGAAGTATATAATGTAGAGATTGTTAAATTTTGTATTAATATATATTTTTATCATATTAGAATAAAACTTAAAATAGAAAGTAATAGTTATGAGGTATCTTGGCATAGGCAAGTGTGGGAACTCTAGTATCCCGCCTTCCAAATCCTTACTTTTCTAGCGATACATACAAAACAAGCTTCCTACTTATGATAATTTAATCACTCGTGCTTGCTTCCCCCCCCCCCCCCCCCCCCCCCGTGGGCTTTGGCTAATATGCATAAGGATTTTCCTTATGCACCATGCATAAGCCTACATAAGTCATTGGATCATATTTTTAATCCAGTATTGAGTATTGAGTATTGAATATTGAGTGGTGAGTATTGAGTAATAACAATTGATGTCTAGAATTTGATCCAATGATCTAAGGGTCCATAATAATCTATGCACGGTGCATAGATTTTTATCTTTGCACGGTAACTGCACCCCCCCCCCCCCCGTGGGCTTTGGCTAATATGCATAAGGATTTTCCTTATGCACCATGCATAAGCCTACATAAGTCATTGGATCATATTTTTAATCCAGTATTGAGTATTGAATATTGAGTGGTGAGTATTGAGTAATAACAATTGATGTCTAGAATTTGATCCAATGATCTAAGGGTCCATAATAATCTATGCACGGTGCATAGATTTTTATCTTTGCACGGTAACTGCACCCCCCCCCCCCCCGTGTGTGTGACCTTTGTCAAAAAAAAAGTGAGGTTTTGAACACCTTCTATTTGATTGTGTCTATTCTAAGCATCCATAGAATTGGTTCTCTACCCTTCTTATTGGTTTCCCTATAATCAACTCATTGGATAAATGTTGGCATATTATTAATCATGACTGGTCCAAGAGTTATAGGACAATCATAGTTGCAGTAATTATTCAAATTATCAATGGTATATGGTTTACTCAAAGTCAAGCTAGGTTCCAAGACATTAATATCACTTGGAACTCTTGCAAAGACATCATCCTCAGAAATTTATCTTTAGCAGCCTTCTCTCCTAATTCCAATACAAATATGCTTGGATTTTCCATTATCAAAGGTCAGTCCATGAACCTCATTCTTAATGCTCCTCCATTAATTTTGGATATTTTGTGGCAACCTCCTCCAATTGGTTAGATCAAGGGTAACTCCGATGGCATGGATGCAAGAACTTTCATTCTTGCAGCTTGTGGTGGTATATTTCTAAATGCAAAGGGTGAGCATGTAGGCAGTTTATCCTGAAATTTGAAATGTTAGTGGGTGGTTATCAAGCCAGAATCGTGTGTTTAAAGCGCCAAATGCAGGAAGGATCTCGCGAAGCAGTTGATTTTAATTCAAATCTTAGCTGTAGATTATGTTAAGTAGTTATTCTATGTAAATCCTATAAATAGGTTACAATAATGTAGAAAAGTGTGTTCACTTTTACAATCAAACTGCCTGCTTACGCTCTGCCCAATTTTCGCCCTTAAGGAAAAAAGAGTTGCTGAAAGTTTTGATGTATGTGAATCACCACCTTCATTTTCAATGCAAACCCTTTACTGTTTAATTGTATATTTCGAAGCTTTCGTTTATGTTGTATTCTTCAATCAACATTCGTTCTATATCTTTGTTTTCACCTCTGCCAAATAAGCTGAGATTGGTTGTTACGACTAAAAACAACCCCTTATCGACACTGCTTGGTGGTCACGAGTCACCCCAGTAGGTCGAGGTAGAACGTTCGTATCTTTTACATAATCTTTCAGGTCCAGGTTTGTTTCTGTCGGTCACGAGTCACCTGTCGGTCAGATCTAGCGTTCAGTGGAAAAACATTGTGTTTGTTGCTAGCCTTAGGAAACTGTTTCTTAGGCAAACATTTCGACAGAACGGATATAATTTCAAAACTTTAGCACGCGGTCTTAAGATCAACTGGTCGATCTTGCGAGTAACCCTTAGTTTTGAGGCTTTGGGAGGACCAGCGTTTGTTTACCAATTTCCATAGTAAACAGAACCCTATTCCTCTTTTGATTACGAGCGTTAAATGAAGGGTGTGGATTCACGGCTAGGGTTTCTTCTATCCAATTCTGTCTTTCGTCCCCTTCTGTAGTTTTTAGGTTTAGGTTATATAGCTAGGTTTAGATTACAGATTAGGAAATTCTTAATGATTTTGTTATAAATGTTAATTGATTACGAGGTTTGATTGTGTTTTTAGGTTCAGATTTGATTCGTATTTTGTAATTGATCTATGTATATGGTCATTCTTATGTATATTGATTCACAATTGTTTTTAATAAAGATTTAATTTATTTTCTGATTTAATTCCTGTGGATTTGGGTTGAGAATTAGGGTTAGTGTTAAGGATGGTGGTGAGCGGCGCCGTTTGAAGGAAGGGGACGATGAACAGGGCCACGAAACCCTAGTTTGACTTAGTCAAACGTCCTTAACAATAATAAAATAAAAAATAAAAAATTAATAATAATGTTAATAAATTAATTGATTTATAATATTAATAATGTTATTTAGTAAAATTAGTTAAATAATCTCATAAGCTTAATAACTAATATTACATAAAACTAAGATCATCTCCAATGGTACAACTCATTTTTAGTTTTTTATGGGTCCCACTAGCCATATCATCTCAAAATAATTTATTTAATTTTATTTTATTGGTGTAATTCTAATGGGTCCCACAACTTTACCTCATAAACTAATTTGATTGGGTACCACAATTTTTTACTAGTTGCATTGCAATGCAACTCTACTATGACATGACAAATTATTTTAATATTTAGTTATTATATTGATGTCCAGCTGGAGAACTCAAAGAAAAATACTACCATTGTAGATGCTCTAAGAACAAAAATAATTAACTAATATAAACCAATAATATTAAAATAAAGTATTTTAAAAGATATTTTTTGGTTGATTTTCGAATATATATATATATATATATATATATATATATATATATATATATATATATATATATATATATATATATATATATATATAATAGAGTACAAATTAAAAAATATATATAAAAACTTAAGTATTTAGCCCATAAAAATGATGTTCTTCTAATTACTTCTAATGGGCTTAAGTCCTAATTGGGCCTAAATGAATATTTTTAGAGAATTTCTTTATTGACCCTTCTATGAGGGTCACTCCCAGCGAAATTCCCAACTTGCCCCTACTTCGGAGATGTATCTCCGAAGTATTTTTTTATAGTTTTTTTAGACTTCATAAATGCATCTCCGAAAACACCAAAAAATTGGTGTTTTCGGAGATGCATTTCCGAAATACATGAAATTTCAAAATATACGTTGGTTTTAACAGTCAGGTATTATTTTGGAAGTACATTTCCGAAATAATATGTTCATATACCATTTTCCCTCATTCACTATTTCATCATTTTTATCAAAAACAAACCCAAACCCTCTCCAAAACTTCCATCAATATCAATCCAATTTTCGTCTCAAAATCAAGTTTCAAACCGTTGATCACGTTAAAGGGAGCGTAGAAAGCTATAATTTAAGGTAAACATCTCTCATTTCATCCCCTATTTCACTACATTGTTTCTGATTTCTGTGATGAAAACTCCGTCAGTTCGGAAGTTCATTTCCGAAAAAATTCACCTAACAAATTTCAGAAATGTACTTCCAAAATCATGTCTGGCAGAATTTTAAAAAAACAGTTTGATCATTTTTGCATATTTTTGCATATGTTAGGTATGGTGCATTCGGAAGATGTCAACGTTAATAAAAATCCGGCTAACGATGTTAAATCGATGATCGATGCGGTGGAAATACGACAACAATTTACAAATGATAGGAGCTTCGCTTGTCGTGAACAATTGCTTGATTGGATTCGTAGAGAAGCTAGTAAAATTGGATTTGGCATTGTTATATTAAGGTCCAACAATGGAAATAGTAGATGGAAAGCTTTTTTTGTTTTGAATTGTGAGAGGGTGGGAGGTATGTACTAACAAATTGGGTGTTAAAACACGAAGACACGGGATCGAGAAAGTG
This sequence comes from Vicia villosa, assembly GCF_029867415.1. Classification (NCBI taxonomy): domain Eukaryota; kingdom Viridiplantae; phylum Streptophyta; class Magnoliopsida; order Fabales; family Fabaceae; genus Vicia; species Vicia villosa. The sequence goes on along the minus strand of NC_081185.1, from coordinate 67,816,489 downwards.
TGGGTGTCCGTTTAAGTTGCGCATGACTCAGAGGATTGATGATTTTTGGCGTTTAAGCGTCATTTGTGGAATTCATAATCATTCCTTGGAATCCAAGCTACATGGACATCCAACGGCGTGTTGGTTGTCCCGCAAAGAGAAGAATGTTATTTCGGATTTATCGATAATCAAAGTGGTGCCGAGAAACATACTTGCCAATTTGAATCGAAAAAATCTGGATAATGTTTCAAATATCAAGCAAGTATACAATGAACGACACAATTTTAAAGTCTTAAAAATGGGCCCGAAGTCGGAAATGCAACAAATTTTGAAACTATTAGGCGATAACCAATACGTTTCAAGCTTCCGAACATGTGAGGACAAAGTTACGGTGCGTGACATTTTTTGCACTCATCCCGGAAGTATCAAATTGTTCAACACATTTCCAACCGTTCTTGTGATGGATTCGACGTACAAGACCAACAAGTATAGACTTCCTCTTCTAGAGATTGTCGGTGTGTGTTACCCTAAGAATTTCGACTTACTAATAATGGTAACTAGTCTTTAAAACATGGGCATAACTATCAAACATTTTTAGTCGAGACAGTTCGACTAGGAGGTGTTGTTCAGTCCATATCGTTCAACTAAAAGTGTGTGGTTGCCAGGGTCGTTCGACTAAGATATGCAAATGACTTACACGTTTTGCCAAGTTTGTATTCAAGGTCGAAAGTGATCAGAAGTTGGAGGTGACGGTTTTTAGCAGTTTTCAAGGGACACGTGGAGCATTCGCAGACGAAGGTGTTGCATGTAGTGGACGCGTGTTGGCTAGTAATTAGTTGACCGTTAGCAGTAGTTATTTTATTTTTACTATTTAAGTAAGTTCTAGATGAATAGTTGAGGGTCCGCATTTTTTACATAACACAAGAAAACTCAATCTTTGTGCAAAACGAGTAACGAGTGCAACTTTGGAATGTATGCATGCGTACCAATTTAATTTTATGCAATTATTTACGTTATGCTTTACTTTCAGTGCACATTTATTGCATTTTATCGTCTTTATTTACTTTAAAGCTTTAAACTTCAGTGTGTTCTTTTACTTTAAAGTTATTACTACATTTAATGCAAATTAGACTCACATAAACAACAAAGAAAAGCAATTAGTCCTGGAATATTCTAGTTGATTCCGCAGAAGTAATCTTTAAAAAGGAAACTAGCGATTGTTTACCATATTTCTGGGTAAACAAATTGGCACGCCCAGTGGGACCCGTCAATTGCTATTTGTTTTGCATATTTCTGGGTAAACAAATTGGTAACTAATATGTCTGATGTTAATGTCAATAATTCTGATTCTTCTAGAAATCAAGGAGTTGTTCTGACTGGAACAGCGTCACAAAATGCTGCAATTTTGTCCCCCGCTAGGACAGCAAACGCCGGTGGATCGACGGCAGCAACCTTGGTGTCATCACCAGCAAATGTACGATCGCCGTTTAATCTGGAAAGACCTCCGTTTCAAGGAGTAATACCTCCACCAGGTTTTAATCCTCAATTCGGAATGCCTACGTCGATGATGCAGGGTGTACACACTAACCCTTCATTATATTCCGACAATATGATGGCGACAGGCGCATCATCAAACCCAGGGGGTCGAACTATGGGGATAGGTTATATAAAACAAACGTTGCCATCTTTAAATACTACGTCGATGTTGTCAATCAGACAGCAGATAGACGAAAGTAACCATGAAATGGTGAATGCCCTTACACAACAAATGGGGACTGTATTTACTCCCATGATAAATAATACAAACCAAAGTTATGAAATGTTGGCTAGACAAATGGCTAAAATAGCAGATTTTTTTGGGGCACCCCCACAGCCAAACCGTCCGACTCCCCAAGTGTCAAATGCAAGAGTAGTTGAGACTACGGGAAATGGGGAACAGATTGAACAAAATATCCCTAGGGTAGTACAAAGGCATCAAGATGCTGATCAAGTTCTTAGAAATGTCCAACAAGATGCTAATATTGGACACAATAATATTTCAAATGTAGTCGAACAAATCCTGGTTCAAAATGGGATAAATGTAGGGTTCATAGGCCTAATTTTGTTTCCCCGTTATAAGAATATGTAAGGCAAACAGAATTGCCTAGGGGTTGGAAAATTCCAAAATTTACTAAGTTTGCTGGTGAGACTGGTGAATCAATAGTCGAACATGTTGCTAGGTTTCAGACAGAGGCCGGAGAATTAGCAAACAACGAGAATTTAAAAATGAAATATTTCCCAAGTTCCTTAACAAAAAATGCCTTCACTTGCTTTACGACCTTGCCTCCACAATCTCTATTCTCGTGGAACCAATTAGAACGATTGTTTCATGAACAGTTTTATATGGGGCAGTCGAAGATTAGTTTGAAAGAATTAGCTGGAGTGAGGCGAAAGGGTACAGAAGAGATCGATGATTATTTAAACCGTTTTAGGTTGCTGAAGGCTAGGTGTTTCACACAAATCCCTGAGCATGAGTTGGTCGAAATGGCCGCGGGTGGGTTAGATTATTCCATAAGGAAGAAATTAGATACCAACATTTGAGGGACATGGCACAACTGGCAGACAGAGTGCGTCAAGTCGAAAGGTTAAAGGCTGAAAAAGCCAGGGTTAGTAAATATCATAAGAAAGAAAAATAGCTTATGTTACTACCAATGAGTTTGACTCTGATAGTGATAGTGAATACGAGGAAAGTGAGGTTAATATGGCTGAATTAAAGCCAGGACCGCCATATATTTGTAAATTACTTAAGCCCTCAAAAGATAAAAATTCGGTCGAAAGCAAGAATGAAAAGTTTGCTAATAAAACATATACGTTTAATATAACAAAATGTGATGAAATATTTGATTTATTAGTAACTGATGGGAAAATCATAGTACCCCCAAGACTTAAAAATCCTCCTCTTGAACAAAATAAAAAGAGAGGATTTTGTAAATTTCATAATTTCTTGGGTCATAAGACATCTCAATGTGTCCTTTTCAGGGATTTGGTGCAAAAAGCTTTGAAAGAAGGAAGGCTGCAGTTTGGTGAGAAACCAAAGTCATCAATGCAAGTCGATGTTGATCCCTTGCTGGTCGGAGAGGCCCACTATACTGAGCTTGTTGATGTGATGATGGTCGATACTACTGATGGTTTCGGCGAAAAGAAAGATGTTGCTACTGATGGCAAAGTCTTGAGCATGGTTTATCCTGAACCAAAAGAAAGCCTTTTGAAATTCCTTGAGAGATGTCACGATAACAATTCTCAAGTTGGATTATGTCCAAGGTGTGATGTTGTCTTTAATGTTAATGCTGCAAACAAGGTGAGATTCGACCCTCGTCGAGGAAAGAATCGTCAGTTCATGTATGCAGGAGAAGGCAGTGGTCGAAGGAATGAGAACTGTAACACCCGTATATTTTAATTTTTAATTTAAATGGAAATTTAATTAATAATTAGAATTATTGGTGATTTGTAGAATTTAATTGGAAAAGGATGGTTATGGTGTTGGGCCATGTGTGATGTTAAGGAATGAGGGGGTGTTAGGTTAGTAAAGGCCCTATTCTAATTAAAAGGTTATTTTATAAAATAATAAGGAATTGAGAATAAGAGAAAGGAATGTGAAAAGAGTTTGGAACACGAAGAACGTGAAAGAGGAGCAATGGAGGGAGAGACCAATCAAGAACTCTTGGCTAAGGTAAGGGGGGACTCTTCCGGTTAATTTCTATTATGTGATTATGGGTAATAGGATGGATTAACGTATGATTCGATTCGATTGGGCATATTGGGATTTGATATTGTTAGGTATGTTATGATTTGGGATAATTGATGAATTTATATAGATTGTTGGTTATTGATGTGTTGTTTTGGTGTATAATGATGTGTGATGAGAAATTCGATGATTATATGCCTGTCTGCTATGTCTGGAATCGTTTTTGGGTGAAAAGGATGTGAAATCGCAGAGTCTAACGCAGACCCGTAATTCTGCAAAATCGCCAGGTCGCGCCGCGTCCATGTGTTGGCGCCGCGAAGGCGTACTTATTTTCTCGTATCGCGCCGCGTGCATAGGTTGGCGCCGCGAACGTGTTTGTGTGGTTCAGGTCGCGCCGCGTGAAGGATAGAAAAACACTTAGAAAGGGGGGGGTTTGAATAAGTGTAGCTTTAAAAACTTGACAGATAAAAATAAATTGCACAGTTATTTTTATCCTGGTTCGTTGTTAACTAAACTACTCCAGTCCACCCCCGCAGAGATGATTTACCTCAACTGAGGATTTAATCCACTAATCGCACGGATTACAATGGTTCTCCACTTAGTCAGCAACTAAGTCTTCCAGAGTCTTCTGATCACACACTGATCACTCCAGGAACAACTGCTTAGATACCCTCTAAGACTTCCTAGAGTATTCTGATCCACACGATCACTCTAGTTACAACCTGCTTAGATAACCTCTAAGACTTCCTAGAGTATTCTGATCCACACGATCACTCTAGTTCCTTACAACTTAATGTAATCAATTCTAAGAGTATTACAATTGCTTCTTAAAAGCTATAATCACAAACTGTGATATTTCTCTTAATCGTTTAAGCTTAATCTCACTAATATATTACAACAGCAATGTAGTGAGCTTTGATGAAGATGAAGATTCTGAGCTTTGAATTTGAACAGCGTTTCAGCAAGTTGATATTCACAGAATAGGTGTAGAATTAGTTAACCTTGCTTCTCATCAGAAATTCATATTTATAGGCGTTGGAGAAGATGACCGTTGAGTGCATTTAATGCTTTGCGTGTTCCGTACAGCATCGCATTTAATGTTATACGCTTTTGTCAACTACCTCGAGCCTTGTTCACGCTGTGTCTACTGACGTAGCCTTTAGTAGCTTTTAACGTTCCTTTTGTCAGTCAGCGTAGCTTGCCACTTGTACTTCCTTCTGATCTGATGTTTGTGAATAGAACGTTTGAATATCATCAGAGTCAAACAGCTTGGTGCAGAGCATCTTCTGATCTTCTGACCTTGAAGTGCTTCTGAGCGTGATACCATCAGAACTTCAGTGCTTCTGTTCTCTTGTTCTTCTGATGCTTCCATAGACCCATGTTCTGATTCTGCTTCGACCATCTTCTGATGTCTTGCCAGACCATGTTCTGATGTTGCATGCTGAACCCTTGAGACAAAGCTTCTGAGCGCTGAATTATGCATACTCTTTATATATTTCCTGAAAAGGAAATTGCATTGGATTAGAGTACCATATTATCTTAAGCAAAATTCATATTATTGTTATCATCAAAACTAAGATAATTGATCAGAACAAATCTTGTTCTAACAATCTCCCCCTTTTTGATGATGACAAAAACATATATAAATGATATGAATTTGCGATCAGAAAGAGCAGACGGCAAAAGACAAATTACACAGCTATAGCATAAGCATATGAATATGTCTCCCCCTGAGATTAACAGTCTCCCCCTGAGATAAATAATCTCCCCCTGAAATAAATACTCGAAGAACTTTAATAAAAGACTTCCCTGATTATTTCGGTAGAGACGATCACATAAGCTTCTGTCTTTAGAGAATTCATAGCTTCTGACTTCTGCTTCCATTGGACAGCTTCAGAACTAGAATTTCCTTAGATCCCTAGAACACTCACAGCTTCTGATTCCTGCTTCCATCTAGGACAGCTTCAGAACTTGAATTTCTTTGATCTTCTGAACATTCACAGCTTCTGATTTCTGCTTCCATCTAGGACAGCTTCAGAACTTGAATTTCTTTGATCTTCTGAACATTCACAGCTTCTGATTTCTGCTTCCATTTAGGACAGCTTCAGAACTTGAGTTTTCTGGATCTTTAGAACATTCACAGCTTCTGATTTCTGCTTCCCTTGGATAGCTTCAGAGCTTGAATTTCTACCAACCTCACTTCATGCTAGATTTGTATCAGAACATTGTTGAATGTACCAGAGCATCATCAGAGCATCTCTACATCCTGAAATGTTACAGAACAAAAACTAAACGACAAAAGTCAGCATGAACGAGTCAGAACATAAAATGTATATTAGAACACATGATATGTATTAGAGCCATATAGGCTGAAATAATGTATCAGAGCAAATAGAATTTTGTCAGAGCAAATAGACAAATATGGATCAAATTCTATTATCAGTGCTTCTGATTCATTCTTCTTTCTTGCTTCTGATCTCTGAAGCTTCACAGCACTCAGCTTGCTTCAGTTTCCATGAGCTTATTCTTTTTACAGAATAACACTTCTTATGGTTTTGCTTCTTGTGTTTGCATTGAAGATTTTCTTCACTTCTTTATACCTGCAAAACACTTAAACCATATAGAACTTGCAGTTCTTGTTAGCAAAAGCAACTGATTAAATCAAATCATTTATCACATATTTCTCCCCCTTTTTGTCATATCATCAAAAAGCAAAAAAGATTCAGAGACAAACAAAACGAAACACACGGAGGAAGAAGATGATTTCATTGAAGTTCAAACAGCAGGTACAGAAGGACATGAAGAAAAGTAAGATTAGATGCACAAAGACAGATGCAACGAAAAGAAAGAAACAACACAGACTCAATCTAAGATGGCCCTAGTCTTGACAAGATCTTGGCCAGCATCTCTTGAACCGCATTGTTGTGTCCTTCTTGCCTCACCATGAAAGCTCTATACTCATCATTGAGTGAGCTTTGCTCATCCTGTCTCTTCTGAATTTCTTCTAGAGTCCTTGCAAGACGAGAAGGTTCATCAGAAGAAGCTTCAACGCTTCTATCCACAGGGATGACATGTTGATCTGCAGCTTCCATAGATAGATCATTTGCAGGGATTTCCTCAACAGGAACAGTTTTAGCAACATGATCTTCAGCATCTGCTTCTTGCATAGAAGCATCTCCATATTCTGCAGCAGGAATTTCCGAGTTTCCATTCTCAAGTGCCTGAAGAATGGCAGCTAGATTCCTGGGAGCAGAAGGACCTTCAACTTCTGGTGGGTCAACAACTTCTGGAATGACCAAGCTTGGGTCTTCCTTAGATGGGTTTTCCCTCAGAAAGTCAAATAGGGTCTTGAAATCTCCAAGAAGAACAGGATAATCAGGAATCCAGATAACCATATCCCTGCATGGATTTGCTTCCATTTCAGCAGCCAGTCTTAATTGTTCCATCTCATCCAAGAAGGGCTTCTCTTCCAACAGATGTCTGCCTTTGAGACTAGCAAACCAGAAGTCTTCATAATTCCTCAGAATTCCACGAGGCCGTGGGGCAGCAGCTACACAGGCTTCCTGGAGTTCTAAAAACAGAGCATCTGATTTTCTGCGAAAGATCCTCCAGAAGTTCCGCATAGCAACATCATTTAATCCAGAACTTTCAGCAATTCTGAGAGTATCAAAGGTACTTCTGAGATTTCTCTTTATGTTTTCAAAAACTACACCAATAGGATATACAGGGCGGAATTTTATTTGGGTTTTTGAAAAGGCAGGGTTGGAAGTGAAGTACGGATGAGGTTCTCTATCCAACCTATAAGAAGATTCTGCTTCAGTATCAGAGTCTAACACTACCACTTCAGCTTCAGGACGAGGCTTGGGAGTGTAGTTGCAATCACGGAGCAGCTGCTCATGTGATGCAGAGGTTGGAAGAGGAGAATCACAAAGATTGTTTTGAGAGGTGGAAGGAGTATGTTCAAAGGTGGCATTGAGAGAAGGTTGAGATGGAAAGAGAGTTTGAAGGGGTGGTATATCCAGAACAGGATTTATGGTAGGTGGAGAGGAAGGAAAGGTTATAGGAGAAGATGGAGGTGTAAGAACATGGACAAAAACCGGTGATTCTGATGTGGCTTTTTCTGGTTCAGGTGTAGGGACAACCTCTATTGGTGCAACTTCTGAACTAACAGCAGGAACAGAATCAGGTTCAGAAATGCATATACCTTTGGAACCTCTCAGAAAAGCTTTGGCCACATCCTCAGTCTTCTTCTGCTTTTTACTCTTCGGCTCTTCAATAATCTTTGCTTTGCCTCTAGAGATTTCTTTCCTTCTGACATAAGCCAGAACTTCTGGTTGATTCTCAGCCTCTTGAGCAGCATTTTCTTCATCTGAGCTTTGAATAATCATCTTCCTTTTTCTGGTTATCTTCTTCTTAACAATTTCAACAATCTCATCATTGTTATTTGACTTCTTCTTCTTTTTCTTCTTCTCAGCTTCCTTCTTATTCTTCTCAAAATCAGCAGATACGGCCTTAACAACTTTTGCAATCACTTCTTCTGGGACTACTTCATTTTTAGTGGTAGCAGCAACTTTCTTTGCAACCTTCACTTGATTAAAGGAGGGATGATCAAACTTTCTTTTGGTTCTTTCTTCCTTCTTGCGATTCACTTTAATAGGAGCACCTTTGTCTTGATCTTTAAGACTCTTATCCTCTTTTTGTGACTTCAGATACTTAGTTCTGACTTCAGGTACCTCATTATTGAAGAAGGTTTCAAAGTCAGCTAGAACTGGTTTTCTTCTGATTCTTGTTCCAGCTAGAGGTTGAGGAACTTTGAGGATAGTGTCAATTATTTTCATCTTCTTTAAAGAAAAAGCATTCAGACAGGCTCCAGAGGTGACAGCAAGGTCTTTGATAATACCTTCAGACTCCAGACTCTCAACAATCTTGGAATGCACCAGAAGGTTTGTAATAATTCTACCAAAAGGAATGATTGTTCCACCATTTTCTTTTCTGAAAGCGTTTCTGGAATCCTTTACTGCTTTCCACATATGATTGAAGATAATGTAAATTGCATCAACCTTCTTCTGAGTGGCAATGCAATAAAGAATATACCTTTGATCATTACTGATGAAATCCGAGGCATGTGTTCCTTTCCTATGGTAGAAGCACCCAAGAAGGATCTTTGTCCAGATTCTGTAGACATCTCTCAAATCCTTGACGTGTTTTGTTTTCTTGACATTTGGATAGAGAGTGGATAGAACATCTCCCACATCTGCCCTTTGATCAAACTCAAAAACCCCTTCAGGGTTTTTCAGGTCAAACATCATTCTTAGGATGTTTTCAGTAATAACAACAAACTTTCCATGGACGAAAGAAAGTATAGATTTTGGAGCAACCACAGCATGTGCCCAGAACTCCTTGACAAGATCCGGATAAACTGGACCAACGAACTCAGCAAACAACGAGGTCCATCCTTGAAAGATGATGTCTTCTTTAAGGTGAAATTGGTTTTCTTCAATGTTGTCAAAGTCAACCATGAGTTCACACAGAACTTCCAATTCATCTTTAGGAATGGAGCATGCAACAACAGGAGTAAGTTGCAAAGTTTCTTCTTGGAGATGATGAGGAACAGATGACTCAGCATTTTGGGATGAGAAGGCAGTCATGGATGCAGAATGAACAAAAACGAACAAGAAAAGCGAACTGGGTTTTCGATTAGGGTTTTTTTAGAAAACGGCTAAGAACTTTTCAAACGAGAGAATGCAAGAAGAAAGAGAGACAAGGGAGCGAAAAAGATGTAAGATATGATTTGAAAAGAATATAAGGAGACAAATATAAACTAGAAAATGAAAGAGAATAAATAAACAAATTGAATAGTTTCAGAATCAAAAGAAATCATTTTCATTAAATGACGAGTGACGTGAGGAGAGAGATCGTGGTAAAAGAAATGATTTAAAACAGTTACCTAGGTCGGCGTCTTTTCAACTGCACGCTTCGTACTGACCGTAGAGACACGTGTTCATCATTAGATAATGGATGACAGGTGTGAAATATTCAATAGGCTTTACGCCTTCAGATTCTGATCACTGCTTCTGATCTGATCAAGTTTCTCTTCAGGAAACACTCCTTCTGAAGTGTGCTGATGTAAATCTGAATGATCTTCTGATCCATTATTTCTGATATACACAGCTTCTGGAGATTCACTTCTTTGTTCTGCAGCTTCTGATAAGACAAAACTGTATCTGCAGAAATTCTTAAGCTGCTTTGTTTCATCAGAAACAAGTTTATCATCAAACCAGATATATATTGATTCGTCCACAATCAATGTTTCAATATTGTATATTCTGTAGCATTTAGAGCATTCAGAATACTCAAGAACGAAACATCATTGCTATAGAAACAAACAAAACAAATGATTCCAAGACTAATAAACTTTTCTTTTCTGATCTCCTACGAACATAGTTTCTTCAACAGATTTAAGAACCAGAACTTGGAAGACAGTCCTTCTTCCCTTCAAGTGTTGAGACCAACTTGAGTCCAGGTGACATGACATGTTGATTTTTATCTTCTTTGTCGCCAAGAGAATCTGCAAAAGAAATAGTCTTTTTCTTTGGTACCCACATCTTCTTGGGTCCTTTCTTGTTAGATTTTCTCAAGTTCTGATTGAACTTGGGTTTAACATTGTAAGCAATAGGAGGAACAGCATGATAATTTTTAATGTGAGTTTCATGATATTTCCTAGATTGTGTCACATGCTTTTTGGTGTGTGTTATGTGAAAACTTTGAGCATGTGAAGTGTGCCTAATATCATGGGAGTGGCCATACTTGAACTGATCATACAATGGCTTGTATGTAAATTTCATTTCATCAACAGGTTCAAGTTTGTATGGGGTTTCACCCTCAAAACCAATGCCGACTCTTTTGTTTCCAGACACAGCATATATCATAGAAGCTAGCTGACTTCTGCCAATACTTCTAGATAAGAACTTCCTGAAACTTAAATCATATTCTTTCAGAATATGGTTTAGACTAGGAGTGGATTTTTCTGAATCAGAAGGAGATCCAACATTATTGGATAATTTTAAAAGTTTTTCTTTTAATTATGAATTCTCCAACTCAAGCTTCTTTGTTTCAAATTCAAATAGCTTTTTCAGCTTTTTGTATTTGAGACTAATCTGAGACTTGAATTCCAGAAGTTCAGTTAGACCGGAAACTAACTCATCTCTAGTAAGTTCAGAAAATACCTCTTCAGAATCTGATTCTGATGTAGATTCTGATCCGTCATCTTCTGTAGCCATCAGCGCACAGTTAGCCTGCTCATCTTCAGAGTCTGAATCATCTTCTGACTCATCCCAGGTTGCCATAAGACCTTTCTTCTTATGAAACTTCTTCTTGGGATTTTCCTTCTGAAGTTTTGGACATTCATTCTTGAAGTGTCCAGGCTCATTGCATTCATAGCACATGACCTTCTTCTTGTCAAATCTTCTGTCATCAGAAGATTCTCCACGTTCAAATTTCTTTGAACTTCTGAAGCCTCTGAACTTCCTTTGCTTGTTCTTCCAGAGTTAATTTAGCCTTCTGTAGATCAAGGACAGTTCATCTTCTTCTTCAGATTCTGATTCTTCAGGATCTTCTTCTCTAGCCTGAAAAGCGTTAGTGCATTTCTTGATATTGGATTTTAATGCAATAGACTTACCTTTCTTTTGAGGCTCATTTGCGTCCAGCTCTATTTCATGACTTCTCAAGGCACTGATAAGCTCTTCCAGAGAAACTTCATTCAGATTCTTTGCAATCTTGAATGCAGTCACCATAGGACCCCATCTTCTGGGTAAGCTTCTGATAATCTTCTTTACGTGATCAGCCTTGGTGTATCCCTTGTCAAGAACTCTCAATCCGGCAGTAAGAGTTTGAAATCTTGAAAACATCTTTTCGATGTCTTCATCATCCTCCATCTTGAAGGCTTCATACTTCTGGATTAAAGCGAGAGCTTTAGTTTCCTTGACTTGAGCATTTCCTTCATGAGTCATTTTCAAGGACTCATATATGTCATAGGCCGTTTCCCTGTTAGATATCTTCTCATACTCAGCATGAGAGACAGCATTCAGCAAAACAGTTCTGCATTTATGATGATTCCTGAAAAGCTTTTTCTGATCATCATTCATTTCTTGCCTTGTCAGCTTTACGCCACTGGCATTTACTGGATGTTTGTAACCATCCATCAGAAGATCCCATAGATCACCATCTAGACCAAGAAAGTAACTTTCCAGTTTATCTTTCCAGTATTCAAAGTTTTCACCATCAAATACCGGTGGTCTAGTATAACCATTGTTACCGTTGTATTGCTCAGCAGAGCCAGATGTAGATGCAGGTGTAGACTTTTCACTTTCATCAACCATCTTTTACTGAAGCGTTTTTCTCTTCCTGAATCTTTTCTAAACACGGTTAAGTGCTTGCACCTTAGAACCGGCGCTCTGATGCCAATTGAAGGATAGAAAAACACTTAGAAAGGGGGGGGGGGGTTTGAATAAGTGTAGCTTTAAAAACTTGACAGATAAAAATAAATTGCACAGTTATTTTTATCCTGGTTCGTTGTTAACTAAACTACTCCAGTCCACCTCCGCAGAGATGATTTACCTCAACTGAGGATTTAATCCACTAATCGCACGGATTACAATGGTTCTCCACTTAGTCAGCAACTAAGTCTTCCAGAGTCTTCTGATCACACACTGATCACTCCAGGAACAACTGCTTAGATACCCTCTAAGACTTCCTAGAGTATTCTGATCCACACGATCACTCTAGTTACAACCTGCTTAGATAACCTCTAAGACTTCCTAGAGTATTCTGATCCACACGATCACTCTAGTTCCTTACAACTTAATGTAATCAATTCTAAGAGTATTACAATTGCTTCTTAAAAGCTATAATCACAAACTGTGATATTTCTCTTAATCGTTTAAGCTTAATCTCACTAATATATTGCAACAGCAATGTAGTGAGCTTTGATGAAGATGAAGATTCTGAGCTTTGAATTTGAACAGCGTTTCAGCAAGTTGATATTCACAGAATAGGTGTAGAATTAGTTAACCTTGCTTCTCATCAGAACTTCATATTTATAGGCGTTGGAGAAGATGACCGTTGAGTGCATTTAATGCTTTGCGTGTTCCGTACAGCATCGCATTTAATGTTATACGCTTTTGTCAACTACCTCGAGCCTTGTTCACGCTGTGTCTACTGACGTAGCCTTTAGTAGCTTTTAACGTTCCTTTTGTCAGTCAGCGTAGCTTGCCACTTGTACTTCCTTCTGATCTGATGTTTGTGAATAGAACGTTTGAATATCATCAGAGTCAAACAGCTTGGTGCAGAGCATCTTCTGATCTTCTGACCTTGAAGTGCTTCTGAGCGTGATACCATCAGAACTTCAGTGCTTCTGTTCTCTTGTTCTTCTGATGCTTCCATAGACCCATGTTCTGATTCTGCTTCGACCATCTTCTGATGTCTTGCCAGACCATGTTCTGATGTTGCATGCTGAACCCTTGAGACAAAGCTTCTGAGCGCTGAATTATGCATACTCTTTATATATTTCCTGAAAAGGAAATTGCATTGGATTAGAGTACCATATTATCTTAAGCAAAATTCATATTATTGTTATCATCAAAACTAAGATAATTGATCAGAACAAATCTTGTTCTAACAATCTCCCCCTTTTTGATGATGACAAAAACATATATAAATGATATGAATTTGCGATCAGAAAGAGCAGACGGCAAAAGACAAATTACACAGCTATAGCATAAGCATATGAATATGTCTCCCCCTGAGATTAACAGTCTCCCCCTGAGATAAATAATCTCCCCCTGAAATAAATACTCGAAGAACTTTAATAAAAGACTTCCCTGATTATTTCGGTAGAGACGATCACATAAGCTTCTGTCTTTAGAGAATTCATAGCTTCTGACTTCTGCTTCCATTGGACAGCTTCAGAACTAGAATTTCCTTAGATCCCTAGAACACTCACAGCTTCTGATTCCTGCTTCCATCTAGGACAGCTTCAGAACTTGAATTTCTTTGATCTTCTGAACATTCACAGCTTCTGATTTCTGCTTCCATCTAGGACAGCTTCAGAACTTGAATTTCTTTGATCTTCTGAACATTCACAGCTTCTGATTTCTGCTTCCATTTAGGACAGCTTCAGAACTTGAGTTTTCTGGATCTTTAGAACATTCACAGCTTCTGATTTCTGCTTCCCTTGGATAGCTTCAGAGCTTGAATTTCTACCAACCTCACTTCATGCTAGATTTGTATCAGAACATTGTTGAATGTACCAGAGCATCATCAGAGCATCTCTACATCCTGAAATGTTACAGAACAAAAACTAAACGACAAAAGTCAGCATGAACGAGTCAGAACATAAAATGTATATTAGAACACATGATATGTATTAGAGCCATATAGGCTGAAATAATGTATCAGAGCAAATAGAATTTTGTCAGAGCAAATAGACAAATATGGATCAAATTCTATTATCAGTGCTTCTGATTCATTCTTCTTTCTTGCTTCTGATCTCTGAAGCTTCACAGCACTCAGCTTGCTTCAGTTTCCATGAGCTTATTCTTTTTACAGAATAACACTTCTTATGGTTTTGCTTCTTGTGTTTGCATTGAAGATTTTCTTCACTTCTTTATACCTGCAAAACACTTAAACCATATAGAACTTGCAGTTCTTGTTAGCAAAAGCAACTGATTAAATCAAATCATTTATCACATATTTCTCCCCCTTTTTGTCATATCATCAAAAAGCAAAAAAGATTCAGAGACAAACAAAACGAAACACACGGAGGAAGAAGATGATTTCATTGAAGTTCAAACAGCAGGTACAGAAGGACATGAAGAAAAGTAAGATTAGATGCACAAAGACAGATGCAACGAAAAGAAAGAAACAACACAGACTCAATCTAAGATGGCCCTAGTCTTGACAAGATCTTGGCCAGCATCTCTTGAACCGCATTGTTGTGTCCTTCTTGCCTCACCATGAAAGCTCTATACTCATCATTGAGTGAGCTTTGCTCATCCTGTCTCTTCTGAATTTCTTCTAGAGTCCTTGCAAGACGAGAAGGTTCATCAGAAGAAGCTTCAACGCTTCTATCCACAGGGATGACATGTTGATCTGCAGCTTCCATAGATAGATCATTTGCAGGGATTTCCTCAACAGGAACAGTTTTAGCAACATGATCTTCAGCATCTGCTTCTTGCATAGAAGCATCTCCATATTCTGCAGCAGGAATTTCCGAGTTTCCATTCTCAAGTGCCTGAAGAATGGCAGCTAGATTCCTGGGAGCAGAAGGACCTTCAACTTCTGGTGGGTCAACAACTTCTGGAATGACCAAGCTTGGGTCTTCCTTAGATGGGTTTTCCCTCAGAAAGTCAAATAGGGTCTTGAAATCTCCAAGAAGAACAGGATAATCAGGAATCCAGATAACCATATCCCTGCATGGATTTGCTTCCATTTCAGCAGCCAGTCTTAATTGTTCCATCTCATCCAAGAAGGGCTTCTCTTCCAACAGATGTCTGCCTTTGAGACTAGCAAACCAGAAGTCTTCATAATTCCTCAGAATTCCACGAGGCCGTGGGGCAGCAGCTACACAGGCTTCCTGGAGTTCTAAAAACAGAGCATCTGATTTTCTGCGAAAGATCCTCCAGAAGTTCCGCATAGCAACATCATTTAATCCAGAACTTTCAGCAATTCTGAGAGTATCAAAGGTACTTCTGAGATTTCTCTTTATGTTTTCAAAAACTACACCAATAGGATATACAGGGCGGAATTTTATTTGGGTTTTTGAAAAGGCAGGGTTGGAAGTGAAGTACGGATGAGGTTCTCTATCCAACCTATAAGAAGATTCTGCTTCAGTATCAGAGTCTAACACTACCACTTCAGCTTCAGGACGAGGCTTGGGAGTGTAGTTGCAATCACGGAGCAGCTGCTCATGTGATGCAGAGGTTGGAAGAGGAGAATCACAAAGATTGTTTTGAGAGGTGGAAGGAGTATGTTCAAAGGTGGCATTGAGAGAAGGTTGAGATGGAAAGAGAGTTTGAAGGGGTGGTATATCCAGAACAGGATTTATGGTAGGTGGAGAGGAAGGAAAGGTTATAGGAGAAGATGGAGGTGTAAGAACATGGACAAAAACCGGTGATTCTGATGTGGCTTTTTCTGGTTCAGGTGTAGGGACAACCTCTATTGGTGCAACTTCTGAACTAACAGCAGGAACAGAATCAGGTTCAGAAATGCATATACCTTTGGAACCTCTCAGAAAAGCTTTGACCACATCCTCAGTCTTCTTCTGCTTTTTACTCTTCGGCTCTTCAATAATCTTTGCTTTGCCTCTAGAGATTTCTTTCCTTCTGACATAAGCCAGAACTTCTGGTTGATTCTCAGCCTCTTGAGCAGCATTTTCTTCATCTGAGCTTTGAATAATCATCTTCCTTTTTCTGGTTATCTTCTTCTTAACAATTTCAACAATCTCATCATTGTTATTTGACTTCTTCTTCTTTTTCTTCTTCTCAGCTTCCTTCTTATTCTTCTCAAAATCAGCAGATACGGCCTTAACAACTTTTGCAATCACTTCTTCTGGGACTACTTCATTTTTAGTGGTAGCAGCAACTTTCTTTGCAACCTTCACTTGATTAAAGGAGGGATGATCAAACTTTCTTTTGGTTCTCTCTTCCTTCTTGCGATTCACTTTAATAGGAGCACCTTTGTCTTGATCTTTAAGACTCTTATCCTCTTTTTGTGACTTCAGATACTTAGTTCTGACTTCAGGTACCTCATTATTGAAGAAGGTTTCAAAGTCAGCTAGAACTGGTTTTCTTCTGATTCTTGTTCCAGCTAGAGGTTGAGGAACTTTGAGGATAGTGTCAATTATTTTCATCTTCTTTAAAGAAAAAGCATTCAGACAGGCTCCAGAGGTGACAGCAAGGTCTTTGATAATACCTTCAGACTCCAGACTCTCAACAATCTTGGAATGCACCAGAAGGTTTGTAATAATTCTACCAAAAGGAATGATTGTTCCACCATTTTCTTTTCTGAAAGCGTTTCTGGAATCCTTTACTGCTTTCCACATATGATTGAAGATAATGTAAATTGCATCAACCTTCTTCTGAGTGGCAATGCAATAAAGAATATACCTTTGATCATTACTGATGAAATCCGAGGCATGTGTTCCTTTCCTATGGTAGAAGCACCCAAGAAGGATCTTTGTCCAGATTCTGTAGACATCTCTCAAATCCTTGACGTGTTTTGTTTTCTTGACATTTGGATAGAGAGTGGATAGAACATCTCCCACATCTGCCCTTTGATCAAACTCAAAAACCCCTTCAGGGTTTTTCAGGTCAAACATCATTCTTAGGATGTTTTCAGTAATAACAACAAACTTTCCATGGACGAAAGAAAGTATAGATTTTGGAGCAACCACAGCATGTGCCCAGAACTCCTTGACAAGATCCGGATAAACTGGACCAACGAACTCAGCAAACAACGAGGTCCATCCTTGAAAGATGATGTCTTCTTTAAGGTGAAATTGGTTTTCTTCAATGTTGTCAAAGTCAACCATGAGTTCACACAGAACTTCCAATTCATCTTTAGGAATGGAGCATGCAACAACAGGAGTAAGTTGCAAAGTTTCTTCTTGGAGATGATGAGGAACAGATGACTCAGCATTTTGGGATGAGAAGGCAGCCATGGATGCAGAATGAACAAAAACGAACAAGAAAAGCGAACTGGGTTTTCGATTAGGGTTTTTTTAGAAAACGGCTAAGAACTTTTCAAACGAGAGAATGCAAGAAGAAAGAGAGACAAGGGAGCGAAAAAGATGTAAGATATGATTTGAAAAGAATATAAGGAGACAAATATAAACTAGAAAATGAAAGAGAATAAATAAACAAATTGAATAGTTTCAGAATCAAAAGAAATCATTTTCATTAAATGACGAGTGACGTGAGGAGAGAGATCGTGGTAAAAGAAATGATTTAAAACAGTTACCTAGGTCGGCGTCTTTTCAACTGCACGCTTCGTACTGACCGTAGAGACACGTGTTCATCATTAGATAATGGATGACAGGTGTGAAATATTCAATAGGCTTTACGCCTTCAGATTCTGATCACTGCTTCTGATCTGATCAAGTTTCTCTTCAGGAAACACTCCTTCTGAAGTGTGCTGATGTAAATCTGAATGATCTTCTGATCCATTATTTCTGATATACACAGCTTCTGGAGATTCACTTCTTTGTTCTGCAGCTTCTGATAAGACAAAACTGTATCTGCAGAAATTCTTAAGCTGCTTTGTTTCATCAGAAACAAGTTTATCATCAAACCAGATATATATTGATTCGTCCACAATCAATGTTTCAATATTGTATATTCTGTAGCATTTAGAGCATTCAGAATACTCAAGAACGAAACATCATTGCTATAGAAACAAACAAAACAAATGATTCCAAGACTAATAAACTTTTCTTTTCTGATCTCCTACGAACATAGTTTCTTCAACAGATTTAAGAACCAGAACTTGGAAGACAGTCCTTCTTCCCTTCAAGTGTTGAGACCAACTTGAGTCCAGGTGACATGACATGTTGATTTTTATCTTCTTTGTCGCCAAGAGAATCTGCAAAAGAAATAGTCTTTTTCTTTGGTACCCACATCTTCTTGGGTCCTTTCTTGTTAGATTTTCTCAAGTTCTGATTGAACTTGGGTTTAACATTGTAAGCAATAGGAGGAACAGCATGATAATTTTTAATGTGAGTTTCATGATATTTCCTAGATTGTGTCACATGCTTTTTGGTGTGTGTTATGTGAAAACTTTGAGCATGTGAAGTGTGCCTAATATCATGGGAGTGGCCATACTTGAACTGATCATACAATGGCTTGTATGTAAATTTCATTTCATCAACAGGTTCAAGTTTGTATGGGGTTTCACCCTCAAAACCAATGCCGACTCTTTTGTTTCCAAACACAGCATATATCATAGAAGCTAGCTGACTTCTGCCAATACTTCTAGATAAGAACTTCCTGAAACTTAAATCATATTCTTTCAGAATATGGTTTAGACTAGGAGTGGATTTTTCTGAATCAGAAGGAGATCCAACATTATTGGATAATTTTAAAAGTTTTTCTTTTAATTCAGAATTCTCCAACTCAAGCTTCTTTGTTTCAAATTCAAATAGCTTTTTCAGCTTTTTGTATTTGAGACTAATCTGAGACTTGAATTCCAGAAGTTCTGTTAGACCGGAAACTAACTCATCTCTAGTAAGTTCAGAAAATACCTCTTCAGAATCTGATTCTGATGTAGATTCTGATCCGTCATCTTCTGTAGCCATCAGCGCACAGTTAGCCTGCTCATCTTCAGAGTCTGAATCATCTTCTGACTCATCCCAGGTTGCCATAAGACCTTTCTTCTTATGAAACTTCTTCTTGGGATTTTCCTTCTGAAGTTTTGGACATTCATTCTTGAAGTGTCCAGGCTCATTGCATTCATAGCACATGACCTTCTTCTTGTCAAATCTTCTGTCATCAGAAGATTCTCCACGTTCAAATTTCTTTGAACTTCTGAAGCCTCTGAACTTCCTTTGCTTGTTCTTCCAGAGTTGATTTAGCCTTCTGGAGATCAAGGACAGTTCATCTTCTTCTTCAGATTCTGATTCTTCAGGATCTTCTTCTCTAGCCTGAAAAGCGTTAGTGCATTTCTTGATATTGGATTTTAATGCAATAGACTTACCTTTCTTTTGAGGCTCATTTGCGTCCAGCTCTATTTCATGACTTCTCAAGGCACTGATAAGCTCTTCCAGAGAAACTTCATTCAGATTCTTTGCAATCTTGAATGCAGTCACCATAGGACCCCATCTTCTGGGTAAGCTTCTGATAATCTTCTTTACGTGATCAGCCTTGGTGTATCCCTTGTCAAGAACTCTCAATCCGGCAGTAAGAGTTTGAAATCTTGAAAACATCTTTTCGATGTCTTCATCATCCTCCATCTTGAAGGCTTCATACTTCTGGATTAAAGCGAGAGCTTTAGTTTCCTTGACTTGAGCATTTCCTTCATGAGTCATTTTCAAGGACTCATATATGTCATAGGCCGTTTCCCTGTTAGATATCTTCTCATACTCAGCATGAGAGATAGCATTCAGCAAAACAGTTCTGCATTTATGATGATTCCTGAAAAGCTTTTTCTGATCATCATTCATTTCTTGCCTTGTCAGCTTTACGCCACTGGCATTTACTGGATGTTTGTAACCATCCATCAGAAGATCCCATAGATCACCATCTAGACCAAGAAAGTAACTTTCCAGTTTATCTTTCCAGTATTCAAAGTTTTCACCATCAAATACCGGTGGTCTAGTATAACCATTGTTACCGTTGTATTGCTCAGCAGAGCCAGATGTAGATGCAGGTGTAGACTTTTCACTTTCATCAACCATCTTTTACTGAAGCGTTTTTCTCTTCCTGAATCTTTTCTAAACACGGTTAAGTGCTTGCACCTTAGAACCGGCGCTCTGATGCCAATTGAAGGATAGAAAAACACTTAGAAAGGGGGGGGGGGTTTGAATAAGTGTAGCTTTAAAAACTTGACAGATAAAAATAAATTGCACAGTTATTTTTATCCTGGTTCGTTGTTAACTAAACTACTCCAGTCCACCTCCGCAGAGATGATTTACCTCAACTGAGGATTTAATCCACTAATCGCACGGATTACAATGGTTCTCCACTTAGTCAGCAACTAAGTCTTCCAGAGTCTTCTGATCACACACTGATCACTCCAGGAACAACTGCTTAGATACCCTCTAAGACTTCCTAGAGTATTCTGATCCACACGATCACTCTAGTTACAACCTGCTTAGATAACCTCTAAGACTTCCTAGAGTATTCTGATCCACACGATCACTCTAGTTCCTTACAACTTAATGTAATCAATTCTAAGAGTATTACAATTGCTTCTTAAAAGCTATAATCACAAACTGTGATATTTCTCTTAATCGTTTAAGCTTAATCTCACTAATATATTACAACAGCAATGTAGTGAGCTTTGATGAAGATGAAGATTCTGAGCTTTGAATTTGAACAGCGTTTCAGCAAGTTGATATTCACAGAATAGGTGTAGAATTAGTTAACCTTGCTTCTCATCAGAACTTCATATTTATAGGCGTTGGAGAAGATGACCGTTGAGTGCATTTAATGCTTTGCGTGTTCCGTACAGCATCGCATTTAATGTTATACGCTTTTGTCAACTACCTCGAGCCTTGTTCACGCTGTGTCTACTGACGTAGCCTTTAGTAGCTTTTAACGTTCCTTTTGTCAGTCAGCGTAGCTTGCCACTTGTACTTCCTTCTGATCTGATGTTTGTGAATAGAACGTTTGAATATCATCAGAGTCAAACAGCTTGGTGCAGAGCATCTTCTGATCTTCTGACCTTGAAGTGCTTCTGAGCGTGATACCATCAGAACTTCAGTGCTTCTGTTCTCTTGTTCTTCTGATGCTTCCATAGACCCATGTTCTGATTCTGCTTCGACCATCTTCTGATGTCTTGCCAGACCATGTTTTGATGTTGCATGCTGAACCCTTGAGACAAAGCTTCTGAGCGCTGAATTATGCATACTCTTTATATATTTCCTGAAAAGGAAATTGCATTGGATTAGAGTACCATATTATCTTAAGCAAAATTCATATTATTGTTATCATCAAAACTAAGATAATTGATCAGAACAAATCTTGTTCTAACACCGCGAACGTTGGTTGCGCCGCATGCTGTAGCGTTAGTTATTTCTTGGGAAAGTTAAATGATGTGTAACTTTCGAACCGTAGGTCTGTTTTTAGTGTCGTTTCGAGTACGATGAATCTTATGAGATAGCCTACGTGTTTAAACGATGGAATGAGGTGTGAATCCAATTATTTTTAAATATGATTTTATTTCTTGGTGAATGATGTATTGTACATATATGTGATGAGATGTGTTAAATACATGTTATATTGAAATATTAATCATGTGACGATTTGTGTAATTGGATGATGTATTGTTGACATATATGATGAAATGTGACAATATAAGATGTTGTTTTGAAAACATTACGATGTGATGATTGTTGAGAATTATATGATGATGATTGATGATTTGTGAATATTAATATGCTGTTAATATTAATATGTCGATTGTGGTGAATGTATGTGAATGATTGAATGATGCTTGGACATGTACATACTTGTTTGTGATGATATTGGTGAGATGAAATGAGACGATGTTAAGCATCAGATCGGTGATGATATAAGTATGTGATATGTGTGCATTCATTCATAAATCATTTACATTGGATCCCGTTGATGAGTGGATCGTTGGTGGCTAATTCCCATTGTGCGGAGATTAGTAAGCAGTCATCGTGTGCCCATGGGGGTGTGAGCGATGAGGTTAGTCGTGTGCCCATGTGGGGTGTAAGCGACTTGAAGGGCAGTATCGCAGAGAGAAGTCCTGTGAATGTGATTCACGAATTTTGGTACCACATGCATAGTGTCAGTTGTGTCATATGCATTTTGTCATAACATGATTGTATGGATTTCTGTGTTGTGTTGTAATCTATTATTGTGTGAATTGATGAATAATAGATGTGAATCTGAGTATATGACAAATTGGGTGAATGATATATTATGATGTTTTGTTGCTTATGAATGCATAACATTGATTAATTGAGAATGAGACTCACCCTTACTTGTTGACAATTTTCAGATTGAGGATAGCTGCTTTCGACTTGGTGAGGATTAGCTCATATGTCGGTTTAGTTGTTGTGTCGGTGTCATGCTCTGATAGATGTAACACTGGGGACGCGATGTTTTGAGTTTCGAATTATAACTCTATTGTTTATTTTATTTGAAGTCTGATACATTAATGATGTAATGTTGACTTGATGATTTGATTCCGCTGTGTAAACATGATTTTTATCTATGAGTTATAATTTCAGATGTTTCAGTGAATGCATGACATATGCCGAACGTGTGTTTTCTTTTATTTCCGAATTGTGACACCTTTTGCATGTTTACTCTGATTTATTTTTTTTAATTGCCGTGGGGTATTAGAGGGGTGTTACAAGAACTACAAGAAGCTGTTCGAGAAGCCAAAGAATTTTCGACCTAAGACAGATGTACCTCAAGAGAAGTGGGTGAAACCTATTAACTTCCGAGGGGGTAAGCGCCCAGAATGGCAGATTCAAGGTGTTGGAGCAAATGCTGAAGGCTCCTAGACTGATAGTGGGTCGAATAGAAAAGATTACATATCTCTGAATTATAAGGGCAAAAACCCCATGACTAGAACTCAGTGGAGACGTTATCAGAGAAGCCATAAAAATGGGCAGGAAGGTTCGAAGATGATGCAGGCAGGCTTTTCTCATTACCAGCCGAAGCCTTTTCATAGAAAATTGACTGAGGAACAGGCCAAAGTAGATAATGAGAGACTTGCCGCAGGAATGATCCTGGGAAAGAAACTCATCAAAGAGTTGGTCGATAACGACACTCCAAGTCCCAGTACTGGGAAGGAAGCTGAGTATTCCCCATTGTCGGATGAAGAGGTCGATGATAACTTTGATGTCGAGTCAGATGAGTTGTTAATTGATTGTGGAATTGTAACAGTACTCCCAGCAGAGTTTGACAGAATATCTGAAGTGTCAGAGAATGAAGATGATTTTTTCCCAGACGAAAATGTTGAAGAAACACCTGTGTGCTATTATGTAATGGGAAAAGGAGTAGTGGAAGATCAAAGGGTTGTGTTTGAGAAGCCAGGTCGAGGAATGATGTATCATTTGAAACCTTTATTCATAAGGGCAAAGATGGATGGTTTTCCAATAAATAAAGTGTTTGTTGATGGTGGGGCTGCTGTGAATTTAATGCCTCATTCCTCACTTCAGAAAGTAGGGAAATCTGACAAAGATTTAAGGCCTCATAATATGGTGTTGTCTAATTATGAAGGAAAAACTAGTGAAATACTTGGAGTAATTCAGGTGAAATTGGCTGTAGGTTCGACTACTAGGCCTACTATTTTTATGGTGATTGCATCCCAAGCCAATTTTAAGTTATTACTGGGTCGATAATGGATACATGGCATAGGAGCAGTTCCTTCTACTTTGCATCAGCGTATGGCTATTTGGAGGCCAGATGGTATAGTTGAAAATGTTGAAGCTAATCAGAGTTATTATAAAACTGATAATGGTCGAAAGCATTTCGACCAGCATCTAGCGAATGTAGCCCCATGCTACAAAGCAGAAGAGGTGTATTCTTCTGATGAAAGTGTGTCTAAGTATTTGAACTTAGACCCAAATTATGGTTTCATTTGGAATAAAGAAGATCCCAATGAACCATTGAATCAAGAAGGTCCACCTGAACAGGGGACCGTAGTCAAGGATGATGACTACTGATTCAGAATACCTGGCTCGAATAACGGCTTATTTGGCCGAAAATAAAATAAAAACGGCATTGGAAGCCGAATTGGAAGAAAGTATGGTTGTTGAGGCCATGATTGTGAAAAATGAAAATGATCAAGTAGTTGATCCCCAAGTCGAAAGATTTGATGGGATATATGATGACAAACCCTTGGGTTTTGAAATGGATCTTGAAGGGTCAGTAAAAAGAATGCAAGCCCAAGATCCTCTTGAAGAAATTGACTTGGGTGATGGAGAAACTAAAAGACCTACGTATGTGAGCGCGAAGCTTGGAAATGATCTGAAAACCAAGTTGGTTCGACTCTTTAAACAATATAAAGATTGTTTTGCATGGGATTACAATGAAATGCCTGGTTTAATTCGAAACGTGGTAGAGCATCAATTGCCTTTGAACCCAGGAAAGAAACCTATCAAACAACTTCCTAGAAGATTTGCGCCAGAGGTTATGGAAAAAATTAAACTGGAAATTGAAAGGTTGCTGAAAAGCAAGTTCATTCGAACTGCAAGGTATGTCGAATGGTTAGCTAATATAGTGCCTGTAATAAAGAAAAATGGTATCCTTCGTGTATGCATAGATTTCAGAGATTTAAATAGTGCTACACCTAAGGACGAATATCCTATGCATGTAACTGAGATGTTAGTCGATTCTGCAGCAGGATTTGAATATCTCAGTCTGTTAGATGGTTATTCAGGTTATAATCAAATTTTTATAGCTGAAGAGGATGTGCCCAAGACGGCGTTTCGATGCCCAGGTGCTTTAGGTACTTATGAATGGGTTGTAATGCCCTTTGGTTTAAAAAATGTTTGGGCAA
Organism: Vicia villosa; assembly: GCF_029867415.1. Taxonomy (NCBI): domain Eukaryota; kingdom Viridiplantae; phylum Streptophyta; class Magnoliopsida; order Fabales; family Fabaceae; genus Vicia; species Vicia villosa. Next base: position 67,791,531 of record NC_081185.1, on the reverse strand, counting down.
CGTACCAAAGGGCTATGAATTATATGTTTCATGATTTTATTGACAAATTTATGCAGGTTTATATTGATGATATTGTGGTAAAATCTGACTTAGAGAGTGGTCATTTAAACCATCTTCGACAGTCCTTTGAAAGAATGAGGAAATATGGTTTAAAAATGAATCCCTTAAAGTGTGCTTTTGCTGTACATGCAGGGGATTTCTTGGGTTTCGTGGTTCACAAGAAAGGAATTGAGATAAACCAGAACAAGACGAAAGCAATCTTGGAGCTAAAAGCGCCAGAGACAAAGAAACAACTCCAGTCGCTGTTGGGGAAAATTAATTTCTTGAGAAGATTTATTTCAAATCTAAGTGGTAAAACAAAATTATTTTCACCACTATTGAAGCTCAAGAATCAAGATCAATTCAAATGGGAGAAAGAACATCAACAGGCGTTCGACCAAATAAAGGCATATTTGACCAAGCCTCCTACTTTGTTACCCCCAAATAGATCTAAGAGTATGAAGTTGTATATAGCTGCGTCTGGTTCGACAATTGGGAGTATGTTAGCCCAAGAAGATGATAATGGCGTCGAAAGAGCTATATATTATCTAAGTCGAACCCTAGTCGATGCAGAAACTAGGTACAATGATATTGAAAAATTATGTTTATGTTTGTACTTTTCATGTAGTAAGCTTAAGCAATATATAAAGCCTGTTGATGTGTATGTGTCATCTCATTTTGATGTTATTAAGCATATGTTGTCTAAACCAATGTTGCATAGTCATATTGGTAAATGGGCTCTGGCATTAACTGAATTTTCTTTAACTTATGTTCCTTTAAAAGCTATGAAAGGACAAATTGTGGCTGACTTTATAGTCGATCATGGTCTAGTCGAATTATCAGAAAATATGGTTGATCAACTAAATTGGAAATTATATTTTGAAGGTTCCAGCCACAAACACGGATCAGGAATAAGAGTCTTAATCATTTCTCCCCAGGGACTTCTGACTAGATTCAAATATAGAATAAGTGGCGTGTGTTCTAATAATGAAGCTGAATACAAAGCTTTGATAACTGGATTAAAAGCTCTGGTCGATTTGGGGGCAATGCATGTTGAAATAAGAGGTGATTCTGAACTTGTCATTCGACAAATTAAAAAAGAGTATAAATGTATTAAAGAAAATTTAATAGTTTATTATGCTATGGTCGTATGCATGTTGGAAAAACTTGAGTATGTTGAGATAATGCATGTGCCAAGAGCTGAAAACTCAATAGCAAATGAATTGGCACAAATTGCTTCAGGATATAAAGTCTCCAAGGGTAGACTTGAGGAGTTGATCGAAAAGTTAAAAAGAAGGAAGCTCACGAAGTTTTGGGTAATGCAGAACAATTGTCGATATCAAAACTTGGGGGGCAAACTTAGAAGACAACATTGGTGAAAGTAGTACGAATTTGAATATTGTTGAAATTTTTGCCATCGACAATATGGCAGATTCTGATTGCGAAGCTCATTAGTACAATACTTAAACAATCCAGTCGAAAGAACTGGTCGAAAGACCAAGTATAAAGCTTTGAATTATGTGATATTGGGAAATGAGTTATATAAGAAAAGGACTGAAGGTATATTGTTAAAATGTTTAAGTGAAGCCGAAGCATACCTGGCAGTATCAGAGGTTCATAGTGGTGCTTGCGGAGCCCATCAGTCAGGCTATAAAATGAAGTGATTATTGTTTAGACAAGGTTTATAATGGCCAACAATGTTGAAGGATTGTATTGAATACGCAAAAGGGTGTCAAGAGTGTCAGAAATTTTCAGGTATTCAACATGTTCCAGCTAGTGAGTTGCATACTATAATTAAACCCTGGCCTTTTCGAGGATGGGCTTTGGATTTAATAGGAGAAATTAGACCTGCTTCGTCTAAACAACAGAAGTTCATCTTAGTAGGAATAGATTATTTTACTAAGTGGATAGAAGCAATCCCATTGGTTAATGTTGATCAAGAAACAGTGATTAGTTTCATACAGAAACATATTATTTACAGATATGGGATTCCAGAAACTATTACTACTGATCAAGGATCAGTATATATTGGTCGAAAGATGCAAGATTTTGCAGCTGAGACAGGATTTAAGTTGCTAACATCAACTCCTTATTATGCTCAAGCTAACGATCAAGTTGAAGCAGCTAACAAGGTTATTATAAACTTGATAAAAAAGCATGTAGGGAAGAAGCCAAAAAACTGGCATCAGACACTCGACCAAATCCTTTGGGCCTGTCGAACTTCACCAAAGGAAGCCATAAATACTACTCCATTTCGTCTAACCTTTGGGCATGATGTTGTATTGCTTGCAGAAATTCACCTACAGTCGGCTAGAATTCAAAGACAAAACAATCTTTCGAAAGATGAATATTGGAGTATGATGTTAGACGAATTAGTAGAGTTAGATAAAGAACGGCTAATAGCGTTGGATAGATTGATTAAACAAAAGCAAAAGGTGGAGAAAGCTTATAATAGAAAAGTAAAAGTGAAAACCTTCATGGTAAATGATTATGTATGGAAGGTTATTTTACCCATGGATCAAAGAAATAAATCATTGGGTAAATGGTCCCCAAGTTGGGAAGGACCATTTAAAATTTTGCAAGTGTTTTCAAACAACGCATATGAGATTGAAGAGTTGAATCTAGACGGTCGAATCTTGAGGATAAATGGTAAATATTTGAAAAAATATAAGCCTACACTTCAAGAAATTCGCATAATAGAATGAAAACCAAAATATTAGATTAAAATGGCCAAAGACAGGGCCAATCATTCCAAAATAGTCATTACAAAATAGTTAAATTGTTTGGGACGAGAACATAAAATTACAAAGAAGGAAAGTTATTCCTGAAATAAGCCAGTTTGGCTGACTCAAAGTCAACCTTAAAATCAAGTCGAGCCAACCCTTGTTTGAGTAGTCGAATGTTGCTTTTCAGCTTGAGAGCTTTCTCACCATGGCTAAGACCTTTCAGAATTTCTTGGTTAATGTCCTCAGAAAGAATGAATCCCTTCAGTCTGAGCCAAATCAACCTTCTCTTGTTCAAGAGCCTGGATTTTCTTATTAAGATCATCAATTTTGGCCTTATAATCAGCAATTTTGTTGTCAATCTTCTTCTCTTTGTCAGAAAATTTTTGAGCTTTCTCCTGAAGCTCTTCGACTTTCTTGGTCGAAGCTACACTGAAATCACATTCCCTGTTCATCTCAAGTTCTTTATTCTTCATCTGGTGATCGTGGTTCTTCTTGGTAATGAGGTCCCTCCAGATCTGGTCGAAGTAAGCTTCAAAGTCAAAGAAAAATTGAGCAACATCAGCTGGGAGGGAAGCCTTAACAAGTAAATCCAATATTTTTCTAATTTCTCCACCAAGATGATCAGATCCTTCAAGAATAGTGAGGAATTCAGGTTCATTCAGGTGATCTCAAAGCTGAAAAATTGCACTAACAATAGAGGCGTCGATCTCATTGTTAGGATCAGCCGATTGAACGGTGTCATCAGGAGAACTTGCCCTAAGTTTTTGAAGTCGAATTAGAGCTTCTGCAGGATTTGTTTTCTTCAAATTCAGAATTTCTTCTTGACTGAGAGAACTGTTAGAGTTGTTATCTTCGATGAGAGTATGTTGTTGAATATTTGATTGAGAAGTCAGGATGTTGGTTTCTGTGTTAAGATTGAGATCAGCGGTTTCAGCTATTGGGTGGATGTTATCTTTGTTGGGATCTAGAGGAGGAACCATTGTTGTAGTCGGCCCAATTTTCCCAGGAGTATTGGTCGAATCAGTGGCACTTCCAAAAGCATCAGTTCTTTGAGGGCTAGGAAGACCAGAAGATTCAGGAGCGGCTTCGACAATCTTTTCTTGAGTAAGATTGACAGTCGGTGCAGATTGCTGAAAAAGAGACATATTAGAGCGTAATACTAGATAAGAGGTATATCAAGAGTCGATACTGAAAATTACCTCAGGAGGAACTTGAGATGAGGTTGGATTTGTTTGTGTTCGAATAATAACCTTAGGAATCCTTTTGATGATTTTTCGCTTCTTGGCTGGGGTCGGAAGGGGAGGTCGTGAGAAGATTTCACCTCCTTGATCTGGAGGAGAGGTAGTCTCTTCTTCCGAATCATCATTAACTACCAACTAAAGAAAAATAAATAATTAATTAATACGTCAAAATTGATATATTGATTAAAGAGATAAAGGTCGAATAGTACCTTTCTTACAACTTTGGTTCTTTTGGTGGTGGTGGTGTTTGATGTGCTGGGACGCTTTCGACCTGGTTTGGCAACAGGTACTTCGACTTGATTAACAGGATCATTACCTGAGAGATCTGAAGAAACAAGTCAGGAAATTGTGGGTTTTGATAAAAAGTAAATTGAGATATGGAATGCTTACTTATGGATAGTTGATCCTCCAGCTTGTCGTAGGCAGTATTCAATTTCTTGATGAAAAAATCTTTATCATATAGCTTGTAATAAGCAGACCACCAGTCATTGAATTCTTTGGTAGTAAAATAAGAATTTTGGAAGGTAAAGGTGGGAAGTTCTAAAGATTGTTTGTTATGAAATTTCAAACAGTCGACATGGTTACGAGAACTGAATGGTCGACCAGACCAACAGATGTCAGCCTCATGGGTGTACAATCTTTTTGGTAACATTTGGCTTAAGCCAAATTGTCGAGAGACCAAATTTGGTTGATAGCTCACGAATCCATAACATTTACCAGTCGACTCAATGCGGTGTGATAAAAGTGTTGGAGTTAAGAAAGCAGCCCAGATGGAATTCAGTTGAGCTCGAAGAGTTGGGGTATTTCCAGGAAAAATGGCTCTGAACCAATCTGGCCCAAAGCATCGACTAGAGAAAGGGGCCATAGAAGCTAAAAAAGTGTTACACTCAGAAAAGAGTTTCACATATTTTAGAAGGTTTGGTCTATTTGGCTCACCTTGAGGAGTTTGCAATGCAAGTTTGACACCTTCGACCCTTCGGTCATGCGTGACTTCCATGATGGCTTGAGAGATAGTGTAGCCAATTTGTGATTCAAAAGTAGCATTCAACCAATGTTGCAAGACCCAGTAAGGGCCCGACAAAGCCAATTGCTTTGGAGTTTCATGAAACGTTATATTCTTAGGGAAGCTATACCTAAATTATGATAAAGACAGGCAAGTAAAAGCTTACTTAACGAAATCTTTCGACCTTCATGAATCTGAATAGCCATAGGTATGTATGCTTTAGCTATTTGAACAGATCCTGGACAAAATAAAAAGTAAGAAAGCCAGTAGGTAAGGAAAGAAACATGTTCCTCATCAGAGACTTCGACTGTAGATTTGTCATGATGATCTTGCATATATTTGGTAATGGTGGCATTTTCAAAATTTAAGTTCATCTCTGTTGGGAGGGTTGGGTCGAAGACTTCACCCAAAGGCAAAAGTCCTGTAATAGCAGCCACGTCGAAAAGAGTGGGAGTCATCATCCCACAAGGAAAGTGAAAGGTGTTTGTCGAACCTTCCCAGAAGAATATTGAAGCATGCAGCATAGAGGAATTAACCCTATGACCATTCCTGGTTAATTGAATGGCGTCGAAGATGCCCAACTCTTCCCACCTTTATTGTTTCTTCGCCTAAACTTTGTTTAGCCAGGCTAAAAAATCCTTGTTGCCAGGAGAAGGAGTCGAACGAAAGACTCTCACTGAAGGATCCATGAACTTCAGGTCGAGAGGGCGTTGTTTTTCAAATGCCACTGGCATAGTAATATTGAATGAAGGAAAGAAATCTATAACCTTTCTTGGGTGAGAACGAAGATCTGGAAAAGGCCCTGAGAAAGCCATTAACTTGTCAGTGATTTGAAAAGGAATCAGCATTTGATTTTGCCAAATAATGGCTTTGGCTTCTGTGACGTTTGGTTGAGGGACAAAGTCTAAACCCTTTTCTTCTTCTTCACAAGAAATGATGGCTGCTAAAGGGTTAGAACCTGTGTCGTAAACGGTGTTGTTTGTGGTGGTTGCGGCCATTGTTGAGTTTGAAAGAAAGAACGGAAATAGAAATGCTTGAGGGTTTTGGGAAAGAAGAAGCGTTTTGAAGAATAGAAAACGTGAGGAAGAAATGAAGAAAAGGGGAGACTGTGTATATATAGTATGTATAGTGACGTCACCAAGGGAAGTTGATAAATCAAAGGGTCATGTCAAAGTGTCTTGGAAACTGACACAAGAAAGTGGGGAGTAGTTAATAGCTCACTACCTAGTCTTTAGGTAATAATTAGCGCTTGGGAATTCGTAATCTAATCATGGCATTAAGGAGGTTAGGAAAGTCGAAATCAGTTAAAAGACCAAACGCCATCTCTCTCCTTGCAATATCAGTCGAAAGAAGCCGTTTGGGGGGCAATTTGTTAACCTAAGAATTTCGACTTACTAATAATGGTAACTAGTCTTTAAAACATGGGCAGAACTATCAAACATTTTTAGTCGAGACAGTTCGACTAGGAGGTGTTGTTCAGTCGAGATCGTTTGACTAAAAGTGTGTGGTTGCCAGGGTCGTTCGACTAAGATATGCAAATGACTTACACGTTTTGCCAAGTTTGTATTCAAGGTCGAAAGTGATCAGAAGTTGGAGGTGACGGTTTTTAGCAGTTTTTAAGGGACACGTGGAGCATTCGCAGACGAAGGTGTTGCATGTAGTGGACGCGTGTTGGCTAGTAATTAGTCGACCGTTAGTAGTAGTTATTTTATTTTTACTATTTAAGCAAGTTCCAGATGAATAGTTGAGGGTCCGCATTTTTTACATAACACAAGCAAACTCAATCTCTGTGTAAAATGAGTAACAAGTGCAACTTTGGAATGTATGCATGCGTACCAATTTAATTTTATGCAATCATTTACGTTATGCTTTACTTTCAGTGCACATTTATTGCATTTTATCGTCTTTATTTACTTTAAAGCTTTAAATTTCAGTTTGTTCTTTTACTTTAAAGTTATTACTACATTTAATGCAAATTAGACTCACATAAACAACAAAGAAAAGCAATTAGTCCTGGAATATTCTAGTTGATTCCGTAGAAGTAACCTCTAAAAATGAAACTAGTGATTGTTTACCATATTTCTGGGTAAACAGTGTGACCTCGAAGGACAAGACATTTCCGGTTGGATTTGCTTTTTTGGAATGTAAAAAAGAAGATAACTTTACATGGGCTTTGGGAATATGCAAGTCTTTGTTGGTTGATCAAAAGAATATGCCAAGTGTCATTGTTATCGACCGAGACAATGCTTTGATCAATGCGGTCGATACCGTCTTCCCGACATCGACCGCATTACTTTGCCGGTATCACATAACATGCAACGTGAGAAGTAAGCTCAAACCCGCAGTTGGCACGAAAGATAGACCGAATGAAAACGGTAAAGTCATCAAAGCCGGTGTTTTGGTGGATAAGATTATGGCCGCATGGAGGGAGATTTTAGATCGAAGAGTTGTATACCGAGAAATTGGTACACTTTAGGTCTTTGTGCATTTCTATTAAGACTTTTTGTCATTATGTCGAATCTACTATCTTGGTTGCACTACAACTAACCGAGTTGAATCCGCACATGCGGCGTTGAAGAGATGGTTGGGTGATAGCAAGGGGGATTTGTGTCGGGGATGGGACACCGTGAACCAGATACTCTAAAATTAACACAATAAAATTCAAACATCTTTCGGTCGGAGCAAGACGGTTATGGAACACCGGTTTAAGGGCTAAAATCTATTCTCGGAATTGATTTACAACATATCCCGTTCGGGATTGAATTTTATGTTTCATGAGGCAAAGCGGGCGGAGACAACGGGTCCAGATAGTTCTAAATGCGGGTGCACAATTAGAAAAACATACGGGCTTCCATGTGCTTGTATACTTTCTAAAAAGATGAAGTTGAATTCACCGATACGCATGGATGAAGTAATTGACCATTGGAAAAAGCTCCATTTTGATGATTTCGAGCCGCCGAAAGAAAATGATTCCAAAATCACCATCTCCGACGAGTTGGAAGTGATAATGGATAAGTTTGCTAAAGCGGATGACACCATGAAAATGCACATAAAAAAACAAAAAAGATGCGTCAAAAAAGCCGAAAAAATACCCAAGAACTCTAGTATAACTTCATTTCAAAGCATGAATATGAGGTATATTGGCATAGGCATGTGTGGAACTCTAGTATCCCGCCTTCCAAATCCTTACTTTTCTAGCGATACATACAAAACAAGCTTCCTACATATGATAATTTAATCACTCGTGCTTGCTTCCTTCCCTCTGTGTGTGACCTTTGTCAAAAACAAAGTGAGTTTTTGAACACCTTCTATTTGATTGTGTCTATTCTAAGCATCCATAGAATTGGTTCACTACCCTTCTTATTGGTTTCCCTATCATCAACTCATTGGATAAATGTTGGCACATTATTAATCATGACTGGTCCAAGAGCTGTAGGACAATCATAGTTGCAGTCATTATTCAAATTATCAATGGTATATGGTTTACTCAAAATCAAGCTAGGTTCCAAGACATTAATATCACTTGGAACTCTTGCAAAGACATCATCCTCAGAAATTTATCTTTAGCAGCCTTCTCTCCTAATTCCAATACAAATATGCTTGGATTTTCCATTATCAAAGGTCAGTCAATGAATCTCATTCCTAATGCTCCTCCGTTAATCTTGGATATTTTATGGCAACCTCCTCCAATTGGTTGGATCAAGGGTAACTCTGATGGCATGGATGCAAGTACTTCCATTCTTGCAGCTTGTGGTGGTATATTTCTAAATGCAAAGGGTGAGCATGTAGGCAGTTTATCCAACTTTATTGGCAAATATAATGTCATCATTTCAGACTTTTGTGGTGCTATGATGGCAGAGGAACTTGCTGCTAAACACAACGGGTCCCATTTTTGGCTTGAATCCCATTGTTTGTTTGTAGTGCAACCTTTTTCTAACTTATCACTTGTCTCTTCGAAATTAAAACCCTAAAGGCTGGATTGCACTAATCTTACTCATTCAATGCACTTCATTGTTTCTCATATATTCGGGGAAGGGATGCTTGTGCAAACAAACTTGCTACTATCGGACTCACACATAAGTATTACATTTGGTTTGATCATATACATGATAGCATTAGAGTATACTTTTTGAGGAATTCGAATGAAATTCCTTGTTGTAGATACAAATCTTCGTAGGGGTTTGGGGTTGGTATTCCTCTGATTGGAAAGAAATTTACTTGGTTTAGTCAAGACGGTCAAGAGATAAGCAGATTGGATCAAATTCTCCTCTCAGAAAAGTGTATTGAGACATGGAAATCAGGAGGTCAGGTTGTAGGCAAAAGAGATATATCACATCATTTCTTAGTGTGCTCTAAACTCTAAAGGATCCTATGTAAATTAGAGTCCCAATTCCAAACCTTTCATGGTCCAAAATTGTTGGTTCACTCATGAAGGATTCAAACCCTTTGTAGAAGAATCTTAGAAGTCATTCACAATTGAAGGAAGGCATTTGTACTTGAGGAGAAATTGAAGCTACTTAAAAAAGATTAAAATGGTGGAATATAGAAGTGTTTGGTTGAGTAGATGCAAATATGGAACCAACAGTCAAAGAATTTAATGATTTACAAGATCTAGCCGCCAATTTAGACACAATAATGAAGGCCTAGGAACGCAAACAAAGAAAGCATAATTAAACAAAAATCTAGAGTGAAGTGGATCAAGTAAGGTGACTCAAATAAAATATTTTTCCAGAACAAACTAAAACATCGACGTAGGAGAAACCAAATCCTATCTTTACACAAGGACAAAGAATTCTAGAAGGTGTTGATGAGATAAAAGAGGATATCTTTAATCATATTCGTGGCAGGTTTAAATCAAGCATATGCAGAAGACCAACATTAGACGGAGTGGAATTCAAGCATTTAAGTAATGAGGATATAATGTTGATAAACCAACAATTTACAAAAGAAGAGGTTAAGGAAAGTATATGGAATTGCGACGGAAACTAAAGCCTGAATGGATTTAATTTCAAATTCTTCAATTTTTTTACGATACCATTTTATTTGGAAGTTGGAACAAGAAGGAGTTGTGCGGTTTCAAAAATATCTTGAGACAACATATGCAGGAGGAAAGACAAAGGTGGGCTTGTTGTGAAGAATGTGGATGAATTTACTATGGCTTTATTAAATATATGGAAATGATGTTGTCTGCATGACTCTCATGCCATTTGGGAAGAGCTTCTAGAATTCAGGTATGGGCCACTTAATTCCAAAATCACATATAAAACTGAAATTATCGTTGGCCGCAAAGACTCTGTAGTGGAAAGATTTAATGGTAAATGAATTTAATTCGATTGAAAATAATGATGACGTCGAGAGATGGTTTGCGAATAAAATAGCTTGCAAGCTTGGAAAATGAGGTAAAATCAAATTTTAGCATGATAGATGGATAGATCAAATCAAAGATACTCTACAAAATAACCAGGAAAAATGAGATGATTTTTGGAGAATGAACTGAAGACTTGCAGAAGATCATAAACGATATTAAATTTACATCGTGGTCCTGGTTCAGTTGCAAAATATTGACATCGACTTGTTGCTCGACAGAAAGGCGGTGGAACAATCCGCATGATTCTTTGGATATATAACAGAATTATTAGGTCTGTTGTATGAGGCATCTTAGTACATATATGGTATCTCTTATCTGAATATGAATTAACAATTCTGGTGCAGGAAATATTGGTTAGAAATTTTTTTCAGTCTCTCTGAGTTAATTCTGTATTGGTTACAGATGCTGAAGTATAGATCATTGTAGTAGGAAGTTCAATTATGTTTTGGTGATAATGCTGAGTTATATACTTATGTTGCAGGAAATGTCAATAGCATTTAGTGTTGAGTCATTAATAGTGTAATTTAATAGAAGCACAGTTGAAGGCATATTCAAATGGATATTTTCAAATTTTGTTGCTAACAAATTTTATGCTCTTCAAGACCAACACTTTGATAGCATTGATGATTTGGTTGGTGGGACTCAAATTCTGTAGAATGGCCTTATTTCCATCAACTCAGGTCGATTATTCTCCATCAAACCTGTCATTATAGTCAACTAACTCCCTTTCAAATCAGTAATCCTTGAAGACCGACTGAAAGTCTTGACCGAGCATGGACGTTTCTATCAGAGCATTAAAAGTTTCCAAGTCCAATTGAAGACCTGAACTACAAATCTCCATCACCAATAGAGTAGCCTCCGCAGTTCCATTCCCCTTGCAATAAGCCTTCAAGATCGGTACATAGACCCCAAGACCGACCGAGCCTCCCAAAACATTCATTTCATCGAGAATACTGTGTGTTTTGTCTGATAGTCCAATACTAACACATGTGTTAACAACACCAAAACCTATAGACTCGTCAACTTTGTTGATATGAGAAGACTCAAACTTCTGAGCTTCAATAATTAGAATAGAAGCATTTATTGTATTTTGTGTAACCAAAACCTGTCATCAAAACTTTTAACTCATCTATCTTATCTTGTAACCCTTTAAGTTCATATAAATAAACGAGAAATCCAAAACTAAACTCATCAGGTTTAACACCAAGATTTGATCCAATCCTGTCACTTGCAACCCATTGCAGATAAGATCAAATCTAAGTTATCAGCATGGAAGGATTCCATCTTATCCACAACAATCTTCTCTATGAGTCACACATACTACCTTGGCTGAAAACACACATTTGAGATGATGCTTCAACATCAGACCTGACATTAATCTCAAACACCTGTGTATGACATATACTACGGCTTTGGAGGAACATCCATAGTATTTCATGCACAACTCCTTACAGGGGATACGTGAGCTCATAATTCAGCAGCTGATCAATAATGTAGAAAAATCAGCAGCTGTCACCATACACCAAAGAGCTTCTTTAGAAGCAAGTTTCAGACCACCTGTCTGACTTTGAGATGTAAGGTGTTTATCCTTCTGCACCAAAAGAGGAGATTCCCTCTTCAGGCAGACCACACAAACTATGGCATTTACTGATCATTATACCATGAACAGACTGTCCAAACAACTCCCATTCTTCAGCCTTAAACAAGTCATCCTTAGTAACTTGGATGATACCAATATACCACTGGCTGATGCATCTCCATTGCACACAACCCCTTGAATGTCTTTCCTAATTTATCAGAACAAGAGTTCTATGTTCTCAAGTCTGTCATCCAAAGTATATTGACTCATAGCATTACTGTGCATTCTTGTCATGGTCCATTTCTTTGCTTAGTGACCTGTAGAAATGGATAAAAAAATTCACTTGGAGTGAGGACATTATTGAAAGAAAACTAGTCACAATTTCATGGAAGAAAATTTACAAGCAATATGAGGAAGGTGGCCTTGGTTTAAGGTCCCTTAAGATCCTTAATGATGCTTCAAACTTGAAGCTTTGGTGGGATATAAGGCACTATGGGGAACAATGGAGCATGTTTTTAAATAATAGAGCTTGCAGGAACGGTAAAGCCATAAATCATCACATATTCTCTTCCATCTGGAGTTGTGTGAAAGATGAATTTAGTGTCATTCTTGACAACTCACAGTGGCTTGTCGGTGATGTCCGAACCATCAAAGTCTGGCATGACAACTAGCATGACGTTCCTCTCTTTTTACCTCTAAACTTAGTGAATACATCTTTAACTTCCAATGGACCTTTCCTGATAATGTTACTCAACAACAGTTTATTCGTGAGCAGTCTGCCATGCGCAACTACCATAAAAAGGTCTTGACTCTTTCATGGATATTTAACTTCCAAATTATCTTCTAATTTCTACTATTATCCACAGGCAGGTCTTCAGTTTCTCTCATCATTCTGTATACACTCGAAACAGAAGATATTTCAGGGAGGCACCACCGCGTGAATGCAATTCTGGATATCCACCAGTCACCTCTACTGTTAACCATATCGGACTTTGTAATACTGCACCTTCGTTGGAACTGCTTCGACTAAATCTGCAATGCAATGCTTGTGCATATCATAGGATTTGGTGAGATCCATTTTAGTCGCAAAAAACCCCTTTTTTCCTTGCATATGGTGCATACTATGAATCATCTCTTGAGCCACCACAATGTTCTCATGGATATTTCTTCCCGGGATAAAACCTGTTTGAAACGGAGAGATTAAAACAGGAATGATCTCCTTGAGTCTGTTAACTATAACTTACATTTGTTCCAAAATAAAATGATGACACAAATGAATCATACAGACATTTCATAACTACAAGCATGTAGGGCCAAGAAACAATGAATACATGTCAATACTAAAATTAATTTGAGAAAATAAGATAATATGTTGTAGAACACCGGACACGTTTCAAACATCAGAAACACTTGCAATCTAAAAAGTCTGTGTTTGTTACATAATGTATGTGTCTAAGAACTTATCTACTCGTGATGTATCGGTATGTTTAAATGCTTCAGAATGTAGATACAAGAGCCTGCAAGCTTTTGCATATCAATGTAAATTTTGAGTGTGCAGCATAACCTAGTTTTCAGATGACTTTACAAATTAATGAAGCCGAAAAATGTGAATGATTATAGCATTTGTACTATTCTGCCTCAGGTAATTTTATTTCCATCATAGGTGAAGCAAGACAAACAAGTATACTATTCTTTTCACCCTTTGTGCAAAATGGAAGGACAATGACAGGATGATACTTAGTGATTTCCACAGTCCACTGTCTTAGATTTCCCTTTCACCTGAAACTGCAATATCTGCAAATGATGATCTCAATACTCCAAAATGTCCCTACACTTAAATTGGATTTCTTGTAGTCAATGATTCCATGCATTCAACAAGAGTCGTCTCAAGTTTTTAGAGGTCATGTGTAATTAACTGCAGTTTAACCATGACAAAAAAAATACACTCTATTTAACTACGGTTTCACCGCAAAGAACATTTTATGAGAACCTACTTAGACACTGTTTACTCATGACAAATTTCAGGCCTCATGTTGTAATCTGTACTACACGGCCTCAAAGATGGCATGTGTTAAACTCATCTGTGGTTGATCTATCAAGATCAAAATGTTTTGATTTTGATGTAGATCTATCAAGATCAAATAAGCAACCACAGATGACTTAGGCTAACTTAGGCTTAACCGTACCCAAATGTCCTTTTTGGAATGAGCTCTCATAGGCTCTTTTGGATACCTTTAGCAAGAATAGGCTTGTCTTTCCAAGCAAGAATAGGCTATAGCCATTATTCATAAGTTTATTTCATTTAAGACAGCATTGTAAAAGATGTGTTACAGATGTTGCTGAGAAATAACCTATAGTTTCTGCGTAAAGCAATTCTCAGAATCATACAAAACTGATCCAAGCATCAAAACCAAATACATAACCAAAAACCTCATTTCACACTACTAATGCTAAAGAATTATCCAATCATTTGTCTTATAAATAAAAAGCTTCCAATTAGATATGTTGTGGTTTTCCAATTAGCCACAACCAACCAAGAGCAACTCCGACAAATATACCACTCAAAAGCCACAACGCAAGCAAATTACCCAACGTATTCTGTTCCGGACCCTACGAAACCGTAAACAAACACAATGTTATTTAGTGTTCTATAGTTTCATATAATAATCATATCGAATACTTGTATATTATAGTTACTGACCTTGTATCCTTTAGGTACAACTGTATACACACAAACAGTGAGATAACCATTGGTTAGTCCCAAATATGATACAAGTAGAATCATCCAACCTTGGCTACCGTGTTTCGCTGTAAAGTAAAATGCAGGGATCAAAAGGAATCGAGAAATAGTTGTGAACAAAAGTCCTTTTCTAGATTCCATCTTCAAGCTTTTGATAAGGGGAATATAGGATGATACTAGATCCATGATGTTGTACATTGTGATCAAAACAAGTGGATACCTAGACGTTATATTCACAAAATATTTCTTGTCAAAATTCACTTTGGAACTTAGAAGCATAAATAAATAGCGAAACAATAAATTATTACCATGTTCCAAGTTTGTGCGGTCTAGTATCTTCATACAAAAATCCAGGCATAATCGATAGCGTTAATACATATACCATGAATAAGGTAGCTGCAAAGTCGATGTTTTGAAGAAACAGTGTCTTATTGCTTAACCGTGCTTGTA
This sequence comes from Vicia villosa, assembly GCF_029867415.1. Classification (NCBI taxonomy): domain Eukaryota; kingdom Viridiplantae; phylum Streptophyta; class Magnoliopsida; order Fabales; family Fabaceae; genus Vicia; species Vicia villosa. Next base: position 67,776,385 of record NC_081185.1, on the reverse strand, counting down.
GATTAGCATCAAATCCAACCTACACTCAAAGTTCATAATCTTATCAGTATATTGAAACGTACATATTGAACTTAACGATCGAACCTTATTATAAGATAAAGTTCACTTTTTAGATTCATTCAATAATCAATGTATCTGGTCCATATTTTCTATATATATAAAGGACCAAATGGAGTATAAACTAAAGTTTTAATAAATTACCTGTTGGTTTGTCTCGTTATTTTGAATGCCAGCAGCAGCGAGATCAGCTGAAACGGTTTCAGCTCCTTCTAAAGCAGCCTTTGAACGATAGTATTTTACTATAGATAACTTTGGAAAGTAAATTCCATACGCGACAATGCTCAAAAGCTGAAATAATGTAGAGATGCCTAAGCTTAACACTGCAAAGTCGATAAATCGAATGAGGAGTTTATAAAGTCTATAATAAAGAAAGGCATTGTTGAAGTAAATAAATATATGGACGAATAGTAACATACAAGCGCCTTTGCGAAGACCGTTGTCAGATTTCTCAAAAAAGAATTTGGTGAAAAGTCTCACACCACAAGCTATAGCTCCCGAGGCTGTTATTCCGCCGATAAAAGACTGCATAACATCAAATTTGTATGATTAGACAATAACTCATAAAAAAAACTTATTAGTAAGACGAACCTGAATGAACTCAGGAATCATAAGGGAGAGGTCTCCGGAGATGCCTCCTTGGACAAAAGCATGAGCAATTCCAAAAAAAGAAAAAAGTCCGCATAAACCGATAAAAGGCCCGATTCCTCCTGCTCCTGATGTAGCCAAATCTAACTATAAAATCAAACACTTAGTTATAATATGTTGAACAAAGCAAAATAGATAGAAAATCAATATAAAAATAAAGTGAAAATTAAGATATACTTACGACAATCTGGAACAAAGAACAGACAAAGAATAGCGTGTATCCACTTATGTTCCGAATTCGGGTACTGATTTTTGACTCATAATGCGCCAATATCATTGTTGTTACAAGTGCAAATGGTTGATAAACTAGAGTGAATACCAGGATAGGATGATATTTCTTTCATAATAAAAATTAAAAAAACATTTGTCAGACTAATAACCTCGTAATCACATAAACATATGAATAAATATTATAATGAAATTCTTACCGGGAAGATTTTGTAGTAATAATCTCCCATTGTCCACATGTTGTTCAATGCGATAAGGGAACCAAGTCCGAGGATAAAACATATGAACATTGCTTGAAATTTTCCCTGCATTTTTCTTGGTGCCTCAACATTTTCAACCGAAATTGCCATGCTGAACTAATGATCTGTCACATGTTTATGAATGAACAAGAGAAATAAATATCCATAACCGGAAAAGAAAAACAAGAATGTTTTGCGAATACATGTTTTATGAAAAAGTCATGGATTATAAGAAAAAACAAAGAAAAATATTTATAACCAATATTTGGTGAATGAATAAATATACCTGTTTCAAGCAAGGAAGAGAAGAGAATTTTCTATCGTTTCTTACTCCTTCTCTATTTATAAGGAAAAAAAATATTTTTAGAAAAATATTTTCTTTTTCGAAAATCAAATTTGATTAATACCAAAACAAAACAATGTACAATGCAATCTATAAAGATCCAGCAAATAAACTAATTATAGACAAACAAATAAAACCTAAAACCAATCCTATCCTACCATAAGATGAGCGTCCTTGATTTTTTTTTAGAAAAATATTATAAATAAAAGAATCAATTATTGCCATATTTAATTATATTTTCCAAAAAATGTATCTTTTGTTAAAATAAAATTAAATATAAATTAGATTTAATTTGGTCTTAATTCATTTAATTTTTCCAAATTACATTTAACTAGTACTTTTAGAATAAATTATAGATAGATATTAAATTTTTATAAAAAAAAATATAAATATAAAAATAACAAAATATTTATTTAACAAATAGAAAATTTTAAAATTAATTAAATTAATGAAAGATAAATTTTCCAAATACAAAATTTTATGTTTAAACGTCCATCTTTAACGATATATTTTTTTTAAAAAAAAACTACCATATAAGAAAATAATATACTAATGAACTCTTCAAAATGTCATTTTTGATAAATTTAACACAGTACTTTTTGAAGGGCATTCATGTCATGTATTTGTTGCCTCAAATAATAATTACTTTCCTAATGCCTCTAACTCTCATTGGTCTACATTTATGTTGGTAAACCCAACCATTTGAATTTTGTATACAATCCATGGAAGATTAACTCTCATTGGTTAACGTATATGTTGATAAACCCAACAATCTACCATATAAGAAAATAATATACTCATGAACTCCTAAAAATGTCCTTTTTGATAAATTTAACACAATGCTTTTTGAAGGGCATTCATGTCCTCTATTTGTTACCTAGAATAATAATTACTTCCTTCACTACAAAAAATCTTCTAGATAGTGGGATTTTTTTAGCGGAGGATTTAAAATACCCCTCGTATTAAGTTAAAAATTTGGTATGAGAGCTAATAAACTAATAAGCCAAAGGGTTTTAATAAAAAGCCGAAAAATAAAAAATATTATCCAGCTTTTTCGATAGGTTTTCCCTTTTTCCATTTTCGTGTCCACTCAAATTTCACTATTCATTTATCTATTTTTATTTATTTTTTAAAGAACTAGTCAGAGACCCGTGCTTCCGCACGGGTGAATTTATTTTAATATTGACGAAATAATTTTTTAGATATACATATGAAAAACTCATATTTATTAAAAAAATACAATGAAAAATTATGAAATCAAAATATTATAACAAAAAACAATTTGATATATGATGTATTTAGATACACATGGTAAAATAAACAATTATTAGATAAACTAAATCGTATTAAATAATTTAAAAAAAACTTGTGACATGGAAAAAGAAGAAAAAAATTGACATTTGAAAATAATGGTAATAATTTGATAGTGACTCGTAAGATAAAAAATTAGTTTCGTGAATAACTATGTAGTATTATTCTCTTTGATAAAGTTCATTTTTAATTTTATTGAAATTAAAAAATAGATTAATTGGTATTTTTAGTGATAATAAACAAATAGAATAGATAAAATATGTTCTAAATACAAAAAAAAAAAATCAATATATTTGGTGAGATGATGAACAATGGTACATCATCTAAAATACATAATCTTAAATGGATATTGGTCTTATGATAATTATAGGATTCCATTTGTAAAGAAAGCATGAATTTTTATAGGATTTATCTAACATTACAAATATTTACGAATATTACTAATAATTATAAATATTTATAAATATTATGTTGATTAAAATAAAAAATGTATAATGGTGAAAGTGACCCGTAAAAATAGCAAATTTTAGTGATTCTAATTTTCTCATTCATTTCATTATTTTTATGATATATATTTTATTGTATTAAATAATCATAAAAAAAAAAGAATCGTGTTGATAGTGGCCCGTCATAAAAATAAGAATATTACCTCTCAAGTTAAAACAATATTAAAATAAAATAAATATTGCGTTGATAGTGACCCGTCCGATAATAAATTTTTTTATTTTATTAAAATTAAAAAATAAATTATTTTTTAGGGATAATAACTAAATAGAAAAAAATTAAAATGAAAGGAAGAAGGTGTGGGATAAAATGTGAGATAAAATTAAAATTTTAATTAAGATAGAGAAAGTGTGCAATGGTCGGTTAAAATAAATTAAATATTGTGTTGATAGTGACCCGTGAGATAAATAAATATTTAGTTTTATTAAAATTAAAAAATAGATTATTAATATTTTTTGTGATAATAAGTAAATGTAGAAAAATTAAAATGAAAGCAAAAAAGTGTGGGAAAATGAAATGTGAAAGAAATTTGAAATTTGAATTAAGAGAGAGAAGATGTGTGTTGGGGAGAAAAAGATTTGAGGTTGCCAAGTGTCCAATGATGATTGAAAGCTAAAGTGAATTTGTTAATTACTAAAATATCCAAAGTGTAGTGTAAAAAAATTTTAAGAGAAGGATATTTTTGGAAGTTTGGTCAATCTTTTATTAATGGGTAGATAGTAGATGTGATATCTATTCAGTTCCTCCTCAGATTTCAACTCGTCACAGGGCTTTTCTTCTCATTCTCACTACAAACCCATCCGCTTTAATCAAAACTTCTTCATTTCTTTTACTCAAATTAATCTATTTTCCTCGAATTTTATTTTACTCTTTGACGTTTCAATTATTTTCGGTGCAGCAAGAGTTTACAGTTTTGGATCTAAAGGTTTGGAGCGGGTTTTGTTCTCTTATGTAATAGGATTGGGAGGTGCTTCAATTCCCAATCGTGACGATTGTGGGCGGCGCTTTCACGCGTGAGAGGACATTCTCGAAGCATCTCCGAATCGTTCCTCTCACAAGCCTTCGGCAAAGCCCTAACTCTCCATCCTAAATTCTAATTCACTTAAGAAATTGTGGAACCCTAATTCCTAATCCAATGCACCCGAAGTTGTTTACTCAAGATCTCTTTCTCTCATTCTTATTCGTTCTTAACGATTACTCACGTCTAAAACACTGACCTATTTGTTTTTGCAGACTAACAAAGTTTCTAAGTTGGAAGAGCTTAATAAGGAACAACATGAGAAATTCCTCAATTTTGTCTGGTACATTCTTCGTTTTATTTTCATCTTCAAAACTTTCAAATGCTTTTTATTTTATTTTTTGTGTTATGGGTTGTTATTTAAGTAAATTTAAGCATTAGTACTTGAAAGGAAGGGTAATTTTTCATGATTGTGTGAAGTATTTTTGTGTTCAAGCTGCGGAAAAGTTTATAGATAACTTGAGGTGTGAAAATGACATCAAGAACAAAATAAACTAGATATGCTACTCTAGACTGACTCAAACTCACAGTTTACCTAACAGTGCCGCCAACAACGCTGCACCTTAGTCTGCCATAGTTTCTTTGTTTTGAGACATCTATCCTTAAGTAGGAGAGAGGGTTACCTTACGGAATACATTGAGGTTTTGGTCTCTTAAAATGTATTAATTTGTTTTAAAAATTAACCATAATTTTTAAATTATTTTCCGGGGATTTATTGACGTACATTGTGAAAGATGGAAGGGAATTGTTTCATTTGTTATCGGACGCTGTCAAGGGATCATGCATATTGGTGTCATTGGATGGGGTTTCCAGGTAATTCTTTTTAAATTTCAATTTAGTTTTTCATTTTAAGACTATTAAGTGAGTTTTTGGTTGAAGATAATATATCCCATAATATATACACTGTTGATTTGCGGATAATATAGCCCATCTTATTTTTTTGCTATGTTGGTGAATTGCACATAAATTGTTGTTATGTTTGAGGATGAATTTCTTTGATACTTTCAATTCGCTGTCCATTTTGATCTAAGGGGCACTGTCTTTAGTTGCATTGCAATAAGATATTAGGATAACAATATTCAAATTTCATCATATTTTAATGTTTGGTACATGAGTATAGCATGCTCTTTTGTGAACTAAATAGACTATATTGTCTTTGGGCTTTTTGGTTTATCTTACATTTCTTTGAATTGTATGTGTGGAGCTTAGCATGGTTGTTAGCTTCAGTGTTGTTGGGATTTTGGTTGTGTGGTGTTGTTCGTTTCTGCTCTGATTGCTCATGTTTTCTTTGAGGTTTTTGACTTTTATTTGATACCACTATAGCCACGGGTTTAGAGTTAGGAAACCACAAAATGGTAGTAGCTCAGTTTCCTAACAAACATGAATGCTTTCAACAGACTTCATACTATCTATTTAAGTTCTCCCTTTCTGTTGTTATTTTTTGTATTAGTAGCAGGGTGTGTTGTTCCTTTGTGATTTGTGCGAGGAATTGGGTTTTGTCTTTTTTGGAGTAGTTATTGTTGGTGCCTTTTAGTTTTCTTGTAGTATTAGAGTGTCTCTTCTATTGTTTTGGTATTTTGGTGTGTTTTTTAAGGGGTTTATTATTGATAGGTTTTAATTTTTAATATTGTGATAGGTTTTAATTTAGTTGTAGTACAAGTGCAATGATAATGATGAAGAAGGAACCAACAAGATGGCGATAGATACCTTAGGTGGTGGTGAAGCTACATGCAATAGTGTGTGCGGGACGACAAGGTTATGAAGTTATGGGTACACTTATTGTGAGTAAGGATCCCTACTTATTGTACATATAATTTTCCTTTTTGTCTCTAGTTTCATGTTTCTTTTCTCTTATTTATTTTTACTTGTTCTCTCATTTAATGAGATAGGTCTAGCACCCTGCATCAACACTTGTTTAATTATATCTGATCATGAATGCTTTTTATGATAATTGGGGAATCAAGAGCATCTACATGTCTATTAATATTATGCGAGGATTTTCTATTTTTTAAATTCAAATTTCTATACTCCAAACTGGTGTATATTGATTTGTTATGTTCTCTTCCCAAATACTGATAATTAATTGCCATGTATTTTAGTGTTTAAGGGAAAATTAATATTGGGAGTTAACTGTCATGAAATTCATTTTCATACTTATGAAGTATACAGGGGATTAGTGAATTAAGAGAATGGTACATATATTCTATAAAAGTCAACTGTCTTCCAGTTGAGGTGATTCTAGTGGTGGTTTCAAGAGCAAAGGGATTATGAGTTCTTTAGCCAAGATGTTGTTTCAACTATCAGAGGCTGATATTTTGTACCATGTTCAGCTGCAAAATGAAATTATCAATCTTCTCATTTTGTGCAACTGATTTTCCTTTGTACCATGTTGTTTTGTACAAATGGGTAGTGTTTTTACAACATTTTGTTATCATTGGTATCGTTATTTTATTATAGGTTTGATATAAGTTGGTTATCGATGATAGTTTAACTTGATTAGTGTATGATTTCTTTCTTCTATTTCTCCTTTCTAACATGACTTGTAGATCTTATACCACAACAAATGTTTTAAATTTCCATTGTTCTCCTTATGTTAAATCTTAATATTTTATGTTATATTCTACTTTTTATTGTTACAAATTCCATTTAAAATTGTGATATATAAGAATAAATATGAGTGTTTGTCTTGGAAGAATTTTATTTCATAATAGTTTAAAAAATTGATACCTAAAAAAAATTAAGAGAATTTATGTAATAGCAATACATAGATTTTGCGGGGGTTAAAAACCTACGCAAAATAAACTACAGAAACGGAAGTTTAAACACCCGCAAATTAACCTCCGCAAAAAATACCAGCGTTTACTTAAAACCTCTGCAAATAAACTACGGCACACGTATCTGCAGCATTTTCAAAAAACTGCCGCAAATAACTTTGCGGAGGTCTATAACCCCCGCAAATTTTAAATAAACCCCCCGCTAAATAGCATATTTTTTGTAGTGCTTAATGCCTCTAACTCTCATTGGTCTACGTTTATGTTGGTAAACCCAACCATTTGAATTTTGTATACAATCCATGGAAGAGTAACTCTCATTGGTCTACGTATATGTTCCAACAATTTGAATTTTGTATACAATTCATGGAAGACTCTTCAATTTCGACACAGATGCAAATGTTTGCATTCAATTTTGCCTTCATGTACTATATACAAAAATATTTCTCAATTCCTGTCTATGAATATGCAACTACAACTCCATAAACCATGATACAGATATACTATTTCTTTCAGTACGTTTTATGGTCGTTGTTATTTTGATGTTTGATTTTCATATCACAAATTCGCTATGTTTTATTGTTCTGTTTTATTATTTTTGTTCTTTTTTTTAATAAGCAATGATATAAGATATCACACTAGGGGTGCAACCCTTCCAACAAGAACTCTAAATAGAGTTAAAACAATTTAAAGGTAACTTGTACGAATCATAAAAAATAGTCCTAGAAGTAGAGTCACTATTACACAACCATCTCCAAGAAAAGAACAAAATGTTAGAGATCACCACTTCAAAGCTAAAAGAAGCATTATCAAAAATAATGGCATTTCTCATTATCCAAATGCACCAAATTAGAGCTAACCAAATTGAGTTTAATTTAAATCTAGTGTTGGATTTCCTCACTTTTTCTTTGATGTAACCAAAACTTTTGAACTCGTCCAAGGTAAACTCCAAGTCATCTCCCAACCAAGTGTAGATATTTTCCCATACCGCTTTCGAAACTTGACATTGAAAGAAGAGGTGTTCCGATGATTCTGGATGATTGGAGCAAAAGAAACAATCCATAGAGTTGAAGTTAGAGACACCTTGTAATACGGTGAACTGACTTTTTATAATCGAAAATGTCGCGGTAAAGCATGAGTCGCCACCGACTTTTATTTTATCCAAACAAATTCGGAAAGGCAAAAAGAAACAGAAAAAAAACCTTTTTAAAGAAATCTAAGTTCGGGGGGTAATTTATGCAAAGGGAAGGTGTAAGGCACCCTTTGCATCCATGGTTTTCCATGGGCTCTTAATTGCTTTGCTTGCTCGTTTGTCTATAGAAAAAGTAGATGAAAGAAAAAAAAGTGGACTTTAGCTCGTAAATGAGCGTAGCCAGTTTTTGAAGAATTGTGAGAAAGAATATGAAAATTGAGCATTGCAAGGCAATTAGGGGCAATTACCTTAAACTCAGATGATAGGTCTCTTTTTAGCCTTTCAGAATGAAAGGGTCAATCATTGCCATAAGAGGGCAGGAAGCCTTTCGTTTGGAGGTAGAAGGGTCATCGAAATATCCTTTGCCATAAGACTGTCCCATGCCATAGGAGGGCAGGTAGTCTAAGGTAAGGATCAGAATAAGCCTTATTCGTAGGCAGCCAGAAGATACCTCAGCCTTTTTTCGTAGGCAACTTCCGAGGGTCGAGGTCATATTAGTGTATCGAAGGCAGCATCATTTAGGGTCGCATGACCTTTAGTTATCGAGGCAGCATGGCTGAGGTATCCTCAAATTCGAGGGACATGGCTTATTCTGCAAAAAAAACACAAAGGCAACAGGCAACAGGCAACAGGCAACAAGCAACAAGCAACAAAGAGGTTACCCCAAAAGAGTGTGTGTGCCACAATCACGTGGTTCAATTCAGTAATTTATCTTGTAATTAGTGACTCTAATCCAGTTTAAATTTGCACTCCCTAAATTACTAACCACGCAGTATATAAACAATTATGGGAAGGGGGGAAATGAAACCAGCGGAGGAGAGGGGAATTGTAACCAGCGGATCCCTTAATAGGGTTTGACACAAGTAATAATAAACAGAAAATATAAGGTTAGGGTTTAGGGTTACCAAACTCGTAGCTGTGGCGATCAACAACCCTGAAAATGCAAACCAATAAACAAATAGTGAGTGTATGGCTAATTCAAAGGCGAACAGGATTGACCCTAACATAAAGAATAAATAAATATAAAAAAAAATTAAATAGGTATGGGTACTTAGCTCTGATTTGATCTGATATGGTTGATAGGGCGCCTTTAAGATTAACTCTGAAATAAAACAAGGCAGAAAAAGATGAAGGCGGAACAAACCCTAATTCTATAAATAAACCAAATAGAACTTAAATTAAATTAAACAGAGTACTTAACTTCGTATTTTGGATCAGGCGCGTAGTCGGGATTAATCATATTGCTAACCCTGAAAAGGCACAGAAGAAGAAGATTTTCAGTGTATTATCAACCCTGGTTACGATTGAGATAGAGTGTAATGATAAATCGATTTAATTAATTATTGGTCTTGCGACCTAATTAATTAAATCGAGGCAACAATTGAATGAAAAATAATTTTTAGAAATTTTTTTTATGAATTTTTAATGTAATTAAATAATTAAATATAAATAAAAATAATTTAAATAAAATAATTTTTAAAATAACATAATGATTAAAAAAAATGATTTTTTAAAAGCTAAATAAAATTTTATTAGTAAATATAAATAAAATAAACAAAACAAATATATATATATAAATAAATAATAGGGTCACGTAATTAGAGATAAAAAAAATTATGAAAAACATAACTTGTGATCTGGTGTGGACAAGCCTTGAAGGACTATGGTGGGTGTGCGCTTGCTGAGCCATTGGATCTAACTCCATGATAATTTAGTGGTTGGCATGCTGAGGGTGCATCATGGGCGCGTATGGCTTGTTGCATTGGATCATGAGATAACAATACTGAAAAAATTGTGTAGACGGAGGGGCTCGAACCCAGGTGCTAAAGCTTTCCAAAGCTCCCCTTTGCCACACGCGCCATGCTTAATTTCTGTTTGATAATCAACAAACAGCATAATATATAAAACAATTGACTCAGAAATAAAACTCCATGCGCATACTGCTTCTTCTTCCTCGTTGGGCATTTGCGAAGACACAGACACCTACAGCAACGGTTTTATACCGTGGCCATAGACCTCTCTCCTCAAACCTGCAAATAAACGCCAATGAACGCAATAAAATTGCACAAATCGATCGTATATGGCCTTGCGAATCCCATGAGGTCCTTAATTGAACATGAAATTGCTTCTATCGGATTTTCCCCAAATTTGTGAATATGAACCCTAAAGATGGCACGGATCAATTCCGGCCTTTAAAATTCAATCAAACTATGCACATATGTTAGGAACATCTTATTAAACGTTAGTATGCAAACAAAATTGATTATCAATGCATGAGTCCATGGAATTGAATTCAAACAAAAAAACTGCAAACCGTGGACGCTGGCTCTGCGATTCTGGAAACGAAATCAACTTGCAATGGTCCAGGATTATTCAGAGAAGGTCGAGGGATCGGTTTGAATCCTTAGAATTGCTTGAATCGAGTGAATTCTTGGTCTGCAAGTAGCACTTGAATTCACGGTTTTGGCAACGTGAATAGAGATTCTGTGCCGAAAAAAAACCTCTTCCCCCCACATGAGCACGTTCTTTATTTATATTACAAGGAATTAGGTTAGGAATAATGAATCAAATCGTCATCAATTAGAAGATTGGAATTTGATTTAGAGGAAATATTGAAAGTTTCTAATTTTTGTCTTCAACAATCCAATCTCCCCAAATTTCACGTATCTTTTGGATTTGATTTTATGTTGACTGTACCAAGAAGCAAATATGGAGCACTCATTCTATAACTATTTATTTATTTCATTTTTTATTTATATTTAAATGAATAAATTCATAATAAAATAAAAAACTAATAAATAAATAAGAATAGTTATAGAATGGTTTATGGGCCTTTTATGAATCATGTGTTTGCTTGAAATCCAAAATTTAGGCCCCTTTATCCAAAAAGTCCGTTTTACTTAATTAGATTTCTTGAAATTTTCCCAACTTTCATCAATTCATAACTCCTTCAGTTTTCATGGTATGAAGGTGTTCTATGACTTTTTAGAAACCCTTAAGATTCCTTGTATAGGAGTGTGTGTCTATGAGCTTTGTGTATTGATTGGCATTTGTATAAGAGAAATAGTATGGGCAAATTTTGGGGTATGACAGCTGCCCCTGTTCAATTATCTTGAACCTGAAGATGTAGAGTGGTTTGTATGCCAGTTGGTATCTGAAGGTGGAAGATGATTGAACACTAGAATACCAAGAAATTTGCCCTAGCGGAAGTAGGGACTTTTGTCGGAGATGGGCTTCAAGATGCCATCCGACTTGATAGACCTGAGAATTAGAATACGTCGTAGTTAGACCGTATCTGAAGAATATACTTAGGATGAGTCGTACGTTAGACTGAATCCTCTGGGAAGTATTTGTTGGAGATTGATCGTGTCAGCACCGTTCGTAGTAACTGAATTAGATCTTGGATTGTTTCTGAATTGTGTCTTGAATGAGTGTCAAAAGATGGGAGTTATAAGAATGTTTCACAAGTCTGGGGGTCACGCTTCCAGAATGTTCATCTGATTGGAATTTTCAGAATGTCCGGGGTTCGAGCTTCCGGAATGTATATCTGATTGGAATGTTTCAGAAGTCTGGGGGTCACGCTTCCAGAATGTTCATCTGATTGGAACTTTCAGAATGTCCGGGGTTCGAGCTTCCGGAATGTATATCTGATTGGAATGTTTCAGAAGTCTGGGGGTCACGCTTCCAGAATGTTCATCTGATTGGAATTTTCAGAATGTCCGGGGTTCGAGCTTCCAGAATGTATATCTGATTGGAATGATTTGTTGATGATACTCGTCTGCTTTGGAACTTACCTGAAAGACAAAGTTAGCAGCATGTAATGCCATGATGCATGTATTTATGTGACGAGTCTCTCAAAATAAATGAGAAACTTGTATGTTATGTATGAATTTATTATGAGGTAATGTATGCAATGTATGACTATGTGTATGATATGTGAACATGATTTATGTTGTCTTGATTGGGAAAATAAATCTCTATGTCTTTGTGATTTTGATGTCTAATCTTGCTTTGGAGATGCTCAGCTGGGAATTTATAATTTCTGCTTGGGGATGACCAGTAACTTGATGGACCCTGATTGGTGACAAAAGTATTTGGAAGAGAGCAAAGTGTTGGAGAACCAGCAGTGTCGAAGATGTAAACTCTGTTGGGGAGCCATGTCTTTGTCGAGAGTGTTTGAAGATATCTTCTTAACGATTACTCTGTGGGGATATGATCTTGTGAAATCGGAATTACGGGAACGCATGGATGCTTTGATCATTGCCCCAAGTATTATAGTACCTACCATTCCTGGATTTAATTAGGACACGCCACTGAGTATTGATCAAGATGTCAAACTGGACTTGCATAGATTTGCCCCTGCTAGTTGGGACTTTGGAACGATTCGCCTCGCGAGGATTTTATAAGATGTGCACTATGGGCATCATGTCCCTCATAATTATCGGCCCATGACAATGCCCCATGTTGGTTGGGAAGTAGATTCAGATTTACTTGGATTGTTTTTGAATCCTTGAGAGATTCTCGAAATCTTGACCTGATTGCCCCAAATTGATCGGGAAATAGTTTGAAACCCAATTGGGATGTATGCCTTTGACTGTTTGGCATTTGAGAGATTCTTCGAATCTTGACTTGATTGTTCCAGATTGATTGGGCAAAGTGTGCCATGCCCCTTGTATACATAGGAGACATTGCTTCTCGGAATAATCTTGTCTGTCGGGATAACTTTCAGTCATTAGTTGTACCCTGTGCAAATTCTTCCTGTTGCTAACATTTGAAATTATGTAGCAGAATATGTTTAATAATGAATTCATGAGATGCAATGCATACGTTTGTCTTGAGTTTTTGAAAATCATTAAAACAAGAGATGTAAAAGCGTGATATTTGTAAAAACATGATATTTGTAACAATGTGATGTTTGTACAAACGTGGTATTTTTAACAATGTGATGTTTGTAAAAACGTGATATTAACTCGGCATTTGTGGTAAACCTTAAGGAGTCAGGATATCTTTTTGGTAACAGTATGCTTTCGAACTAACCATGCTTCAATTAGGACTTTCAAGGGTTGTAACGTGGTTTGGTTCACGGTTTAAGAAACAAAGGATAATGGCTCAAAATTTATTTATACCCATCCCCTTCTTCGTGATGTTCTTCAGTCCTAAGCTCAGTTAATTCAACTTATGCATTCAGGTTCCAAGAGACTTTTGGATTTGCACCTTTGATAATGACGATGGTTCACAAGCAAAGAGAACTTTTGAGATGACAGTCACTTCTTCCTTTTGGTAGTCACAACATTGTGTTGTTCAGGAATTTGTTGACTTCTTTTTTCATCTTTTTGATATCCCTAACTTTTGCCTGAACTGTCTTTTTTGAGCTTACAGTCAGCGGGATGCCTTGATTTTTGCCTAAGTCATCTTTTTTATTTTTGACTTAGCAGGCTTTTGTATATATGTTTTTTCATTTTTTTTTGTGAAAGATGTTGACTGCCTTGCTTAATGATTGATGAACCATCATTGGCTTTTGATTGACATCTCCAACACTTCTTTGATGTGTGCGGATGAACGCTTGTGATTGAAACCCTTGTTGAAAGGTGTACTGAATGATTCTCTTAAGATAGAATGCACAGACAAATTAACTGAGAACTACCCTGCCCCAGGTTATATTCAAGGGTTTTAATTAGTACAAGAAAGAAAACTCCTACAACTTAGGCTCAAAAGGGGTTGACGAGGGATTAGCATCCTTATATCTCCACTGTTTAGGAATTGAAACAATGCCTGTACATCGTCAGCATAGTCTGTTCAAAAGCATACGGTATGAGGTTGCGGTATCGTTTTCGTCATCCTCCCTCAAAAGGCTTACAGCTTTAGCAGGAATTGAGTATCATAAAACATATGCAAAGTAAATACATAATTTAAAATGAGTGATAGCGAAATAAATTACTCAAGACAAACATATGCAATGCACTGATGATGATTATTAAAACAGATAATGTCTATTATAAGTCGAATGTTTAAACAAACAAAAAAAAAATTGCAACTGAAAGTAAAACTAATGATCTTAAAGTCCATCCTTCTAGCCATCCACAGTATTAGCACTTTTGTTGTGATTAGGCATGGGAGCAGTGATCACGTTAGGAGTTGCAGGAGGATCGAACTTGATTTCCCCGGCATCGATCATGTCTTGGATCTTATTCTTCAATGTCCAGCAGTTGTCAGTGTCATGTCCAGGACTATTGGAGTGATATGCACACCTCGCGTTGGGATTATAGCGAGGGGAGGAAGTGTTGGGATTTGGATGAGGAGCTATCTGTATAAGTAACTCTGCTTTCAACAAGTGTTGCAGCGCTTGAGTCAAAGACATGTTGATCTTTGTGAATTGTCTTTTGGATGCGCTTTGTTTACGTTGGTTGTTTTGTTGTTGTATCGATGCTTGATTAGAGACCAAAATTGCCCCAACAGTGTCAGATTCATTCCTCCCATTGTATGACTTTTTTATAGTACCGGAAGAAGTAGCCACCTGAATTTTTCCGCTTCGGATACCACTTTCAACACGTTCTCCAGTCAGTATAAGCTCAGTGAATCCAGATGATGAACTTCCCAGCAAATGACTATAGAAAGGGCCAGTCAGTGTATTCATGAACATATCTACCATCTCTCTGTCGGCCAAGGAAGGTTTGACTCTTCCAGCTAGATCTCTCCATTTCTGAGCATACTCCTTGAAACTTTCCTTGGGTCCCATAGACATGCTTTGTAGTTGCATGCGAGTTGGTGCGAGATCGGAATTATATTGGTATTGCTTATAGAAGGCAACAACTAAATCTTCCCAAGTATGGATGTTGGTACTTTCCAGTTGATAGTACCATTCGAGTTGAGTTCCAGATAAGCTTTCCTGAAAGAAATGGATCCAGAGCCTCTTATCATCAGTGTGAGGCTGAATCTTCCTCACATAAGACCTCAAGTGTATTTTAGGACAAGAGACTCCATCATACTTAGCAAAGGCGGGAGTTTTGAATTTTGGAGGAATAACGACCCCAGGAACAAGTCCAAGCTCTTCAAAATCCAGCCCAGGTATCTTCTGAATTTCCATGCTTCTCAGACGCTCTTCTAACATCTTGTATTTGTCATCGGGATGTTCGTCCTCATGGTAATAATCCTCTTCTTCTTCAGAGAGTTTGGCAGACTCGTGGTTACTTTTTGCATCGGTTTTGACACTAACATCATCATCTTGCTCATCCTCATCACTGTCTTCAGAGGTTTCAGCATCCCTGAGTTGCAAGATCGGTCTAAGCTTTTTCACCTGAGTCTTCTTACCCTTCTTCTTCTTCTTTTTAGTCAGCATGGCTTTCAGCTCTTCTTGCCCCTTGGACAAATTCAGAATCAAGGCTTGGAACTCAGTGTTTTGAGCTTGGAGATCCTTAACTGATTGTTCGAGATCCATGATGCTGAAATAAACAGCGAGGAAAGATGAGAGACCTATTGTAAGAAACCTGTTATGCGATGTTATGAATGCAAATGCAATGCTTTCAAGGATCTATAGGAAATTTAGTTAGCAACATTAGGAAGTGATTTAGTCGCGTCTTTGTCCGAAGAATTCTGAATTTCGTCTTTGAACATCCTTCTTTGAGAATCAAGCTCACCATATCGAGTGGGTCATCGCCTCTGATTCGGGATACTTCCGAACTGGAAGGTACGTGGCCAGAGGAAAATAAATCCTCTTGCCCCTTGATTAGGTACTGAGTCTATGAATTGGAAGATATGTGGCCAGAGGAAAATAAATCCTCTTGCCCCTAGATAGGAATTCAGTCCTTGATAAGAGCACCTGAAATTGTGCGCCCTAAATCCCTAAGATCCTTGAAAGGGTTAGTTAAATCATGTTATGCTTATGATGTCATGATGTCATGATGTCATGCGAATGCAGTTCATTAGTCATAGTGTGAGATAGTAAGGACAAACAGGTCCTCTCAACAAAACCTGCGAGGAAATGAAGGTTAGTAGCAAACACAAACAAGTCACACAAGTCACGCAAGTCACACAAGTCACACAATTTTTGGCTTAAGGCTTGCATGGAGTCTGATCAGGTGTCCTTCCCAAGGGTATTTCTATGGATAAGGAGATTTCAGCAACGGGTTCTACCAAGTGACCCAGAATTGTCAGCCCCCTCTAAAGCACCCTCGAACATGGTACATGCATACCACGCAATGATACTTCAGGAAGAAACCTATCTGAGCTGTAGTATCGGGTAGCGACCATAACTTGGCATGCACCAAGAATAGCCCCCCCACTACGTTCCTAAAAGTTAGGATGGGTTAAGGGTTACTAAAGGTCCTTGAGCTCCGACGCACCCAAAGATACATGCATAAACCTCTCTCATGCAAAAGAGGTACACAATAACCAGTGGAGGCCTAACTCAAGTGTGAACTTCATTTTGACCAACCCCAAGCATGCACAAGGGGGGTCTCCATGACTATGCCACTCCTAATCTTAGGTGTTCTTGAATCCGGGAATAAGATTCGTCCTTCAGTTTTCCCAAAACGCCCCTGAAAAATAAAACAAACAAAGCAAACAATAGAAAACATTTTAAAATGAATCCTAAACCTTTAAGGTAACCCCTCTTAATCGAAAAAGTCCCCAGCAGAGTCACCAGTTCTGTAATACGGTGAACTGACTTTTTATAATCGAAAATGTCGCGGTAAAGCATGAGTCGCCACTGACTTTTATTTTATCCAAACAAATTCGGAAAGGCAAAAAGAAACAGAAAAAAAACCTTTTTAAAGAAATCTAAGTTCGGGGGGTAATTTATGCAAAGGGAAGGTGTAAGGCACCCTTTGCATCCATGGTTTTCCATGGGCTCTTAATTGCTTTGCTTGCTCGTTTGTCTATAGAAAAAGTAGATGAAAGAAAAAAAAGTGGACTTTAGCTCGTAAATGAGCGTAGCCAGTTTTTGAAGAATTGTGAGAAAGAATATGAAAATTGAGCATTGCAAGGCAATTAGGGGCAATTACCTTAAACTCAGATGATAGGTCTCTTTTTAGCCTTTCAGAATGAAAGGGTCAATCATTGCCATAAGAGGGCAGGAAGCCTTTCGTTTGGAGGTAGAAGGGTCATCGAAATATCCTTTGCCATAAGACTGTCCCATGCCATAGGAGGGCAGGTAGTCTAAGGTAAGGATCAGAATAAGCCTTATTCGTAGGCAGCCAGAAGATACCTCAGCCTTTTTTCGTAGGCAACTTCCGAGGGTCGAGGTCATATTAGTGTATCGAAGGCAGCATCATTTAGGGTCGCATGACCTTTAGTTATCGAGGCAGCATGGCTGAGGTATCCTCAAATTCGAGGGACATGGCTTATTCTGCAAAAAAAACACAAAGGCAACAGGCAACAGGCAACAGGCAACAAAGAGGTTACCCCAAAAGAGTGTGTGTGTGTGCCACAATCACGTGGTTCAATTCAGTAATTTATCTTGTAATTAGTGACTCTAATCCAGTTTAAATTTGCACTCCCTAAATTACTAACCACGCAGTATATAAACAATTATGGGAAGGGGAAAATGAAACCAGCGGAGGAGAGGGGAATTGTAACCAGCGGATCCCTTAATAGGGTTTGACACAAGTAATAATAAACAGAAAATATAAGGTTAGGGTTTAGGGTTACCAAACTCGTAGCTGTGGCGATCAACAACCCTGAAAATGCAAACCAATAAACAAATAGTGAGTGTATGGCTAATTCAAAGGCGAACAGGATTGACCCTAACATAAAGAATAAATAAATATAAAAAAAAATTAAATAGGTATGGGTACTTAGCTCTGATTTGATCTGATATGGTTGATAGGGCGCCTTTAAGATTAACTCTGAAATAAAACAAGGCAGAAAAAGATGAAGGCGGAACAAACCCTAATTCTATAAATAAACCAAATAGAACTTAAATTAAATTAAACAGAGTACTTAACTTCGTATTTTGGATCAGGCGCGTAGTCGGGATTAATCATATTGCTAACCCTGAAAAGGCACAGAAGAAGAAGATTTTCAGTGTATTATCAACCCTGGTTACGATTGAGATAGAGTGTAATGATAAATCGATTTAATTAATTATTGGTCTTGCGACCTAATTAATTAAATCGAGGCAACAATTGAGTGAAAAATAATTTTTAGAAATTTTTTTTATGAATTTTTAATGTAATTAAATAATTAAATATAAATAAAAATAATTTAAATAAAATAATTTTTAAAATAACATAATGATTAAAAAAAATGATTTTTTAAAAGCTAAATAAAATTTTATTAGTAAATATAAATAAAATAAACAAAACAAATATATATATATAAATAAATAATAGGGTCACGTAATTAGAGATAAAAAAAATTATGAAAAACATAACTTGTGATCTGGTGTGGACAAGCCTTGAAGGACTATGGTGGGTGTGCGCTTGCTGAGCCATTGGATCTAACTCCATGATAATTTAGTGGTTGGCATGCTGAGGGTGCATCATGGGCGCGTATGGCTTGTTGCATTGGATCATGAGATAACAATACTGAAAAAATTGTGTAGACGGAGGGGCTCGAACCCAGGTGCTAAAGCTTTCCAAAGCTCCCCTTTGCCACACGCGCCATGCTTAATTTCTGTTTGATAATCAACAAACAGCATAATATATAAAACAATTGACTCAGAAATAAAACTCCATGCGCATACTGCTTCTTCTTCCTCGTTGGGCATTTGCGAAGACACAGACACCTACAGCAATGGTTTTATACCGTGGCCATAGACCTCTCTCCTCAAACCTGCAAATAAACGCCAATGAACGCAATAAAATTGCACAAATCGATCGTATATGGCCTTGCCAATCCCATGAGGTCCTTAATTGAACATGAAATTGCTTCTATCGGATTTTCCCCAAATTTGTGAATATGAACCCTAACGATGGCACGGATCAATTCCGGCCTTTAAAATTCAATCAAACTATGCACATATGTTAGGAACATCTTATTAAACGTTAGTATGCAAACAAAATTGATTATCAATGCATGAGTCCATGGAATTGAATTCAAACAAAAAAACTGCAAACCGTGGACGATGGCTCTGCGATTCTGGAAACGAAATCAACTTGCAATGGTCCAGGATTATTCAGAGAAGGTCGAGGGATCGGTTTGAATCCTTAGAATTGCTTGAATCGAGTGAATTCTTGGTCTGCAAGTAGCACTTGAATTCACGGTTTTGGCAACGTGAATAGAGATTCTGTGCCGAAAAAAAACCTCTTCCCCCCACATGAGCACGTTCTTTATTTATATTACAAGGAATTAGGTTAGGAATAATGAATCAAATCGTCATCAATTAGAAGATTGGAATTTGATTTAGAGGAAATATTGAAAGTTTCTAATTTTTGTCTTCAACAATCCAATCTCCCCAAATTTCACGTATCTTTTGGATTTGATTTTATGCTGACTGTACCAAGAAGCAAATATGGAGCACTCATTCTATAACTATTTATTTATTTCATTTTTTATTTATATTTAAATGAATAAATTCATAATAAAATAAAAAACTAATAAATAAATAAGAATAGTTATAGAATGGTTTATGGGCCTTTTATGAATCATGTGTTTGCTTGAAATCCAAAATTTAGGCCCCTTTATCCAAAAAGTCCGTTTTACTTAATTAGATTTCTTGAAATTTTCCCAACTTTCATCAATTCATAACTCCTTCAGTTTTCATGGTATGAAGGTGTTCTATGACTTTTTAGAAACCCTTAAGATTCCTTGTATAGGAGTGTGTGTCTATGAGCTTTGTGTATTGATTGGCATTTGTATAAGAGAAATAGTATGGGCAAATTTTGGGGTATGACAGCTGCCCCTGTTCAATTATCTTGAACCTGAAGATGTAGAGTGGTTTGTATGCCAGTTGGTATCTGAAGGTGGAAGATGATTGAACACTAGAATACCAAGAAATTTGCCCTAGCGGAAGTAGGGACTTTTGTCGGAGATGGGCTTCAAGATGCCATCCGACTTGATAGACCTGAGAATTAGAATACGTCGTAGTTAGACCGTATCTGAAGAATATACTTAGGATGAGTCGTACGTTAGACTGAATCCTCTGGGAAGTATTTGTTGGAGATTGATCGTGTCAGCACCGTTCGTAGTAACTGAATTAGATCTTGGATTGTTTCTGAATTGTGTCTTGAATGAGTGTCAAAAGATGGGAGTTATAAGAATGTTTCACAAGTCTGGGGGTCACGCTTCCAGAATGTTCATCTGATTGGAATTTTCAGAATGTCCGGGGTTCGAGCTTCCGGAATGTATATCTGATTGGAATGTTTCAGAAGTCTGGGGGTCACGCTTCCAGAATGTTCATCTGATTGGAACTTTCAGAATGTCCGGGGTTCGAGCTTCCGGAATGTATATCTGATTGGAATGTTTCAGAAGTCTGGGGGTCACGCTTCCAGAATGTTCATCTGATTGGAATTTTCAGAATGTCCGGGGTTCGAGCTTCCGGAATGTATATCTGATTGGAATGATTTGTTGATGATACTCGTCTGCTTGGGAACTTACCTGAAAGACAAAGTTAGCAGCATGTAATGCCATGATGCATGTATTTATGTGACGAGTCTCTCAAAATAAATGAGAAACTTGTATGTTATGTATGAATTTATTATGAGGTAATGTATGCAATGTATGACTATGTCTATGATATGTGAACATGATTTATGTTGTCTTGATTGGGAAAATAAATCTCTATGTCTTTGTGATTTTGATGTCTAATCTTGCTTTGGAGATGCTCAGCTGGGAATTTATAATTTCTGCTTGGGGATGACCAGTAACTTGATGGACCCTGATTGGTGACAAAAGTATTTGGAAGAGAGCAAAGTGTTGGAGAACCAGCAGTGTCGAAGATGTAAACTCTGTTGGGGAGCCATGTCTTTGTCGAGAGTGTTTGAAGATATCTTCTTAACGATTACTCTGTGGGGATATGATCTTGTGAAATCGGAATTACGGGAACGCATGGATGCTTTGATCATTGCCCCAAGTATTATAGTACCTACCATTCCTGGATTTAATTAGGACACGCCACTGAGTATTGATCAAGATGTCAAACTGGACTTGCATAGATTTGCCCCTGCTAGTTGGGACTTTGGAACGATTCGCCTCGCGAGGATTTTATAAGATGTGCACTATGGGCATCATGTCCCTCATAATTATCGGCCCATGACAATGCCCCATGTTGGTTGGGAAGTAGATTCAGATTTACTTGGATTGTTTTTGAATCCTTGAGAGATTCTCGAAATCTTGACCTGATTGCCCCAGATTGATCGGGAAATAGTTTGAAACCCAATTGGGATGTATGCCTTTGACTGTTTGGCATTTGAGAGATTCTTCGAATCTTGACTTGATTGTTCCAGATTGATTGGGCAAAGTGTGCCATGCCCCTTGTATACATAGGAGACATTGCTTCTCAGAATAATCTTGTCTGTCGGGATAACTTTCAGTCATTAGTTGTACCCTGTGCAAATTCTTCCTGTTGCTAACATTTGAAATTATGTAGCAGAATATGTTTAATAATGAATTCATGAGATGCAATGCATACGTTTGTCTTGAGTTTTTGAAAATCATTAAAACAAGAGATGTAAAAGCGTGATATTTGTAAAAACATGATATTTGTAACAATGTGATGTTTGTACAAACGTGGTATTTTTAACAATGTGATGTTTGTAAAAACGTGATATTAACTCGGCATTTGTGGTAAACCTTAAGGAGTCAGGATATCTTTTTGGTAACAGTATGCTTTCGAACTAACCATGCTTCAATTAGGACTTTCAAGGGTTGTAACGTGGTTTGGTTCACGGTTTAAGAAACAAAGGATAATGGCTCAAAATTTATTTATACCCATCCCCTTCTTCGTGATGTTCTTCAGTCCTAAGCTCAGTTAATTCAACTTATGCATTCAGGTTCCAAGAGACTTTTGGATTTGCACCTTTGATAATGACGATGGTTCACAAGCAAAGAGAACTTTTGAGATGACAGTCACTTCTTCCTTTTGGTAGTCACAACATTGTGTTGTTCAGGAATTTGTTGACTTCTTTTTTCATCTTTTTGATATCCCTAACTTTTGCCTGAACTGTCTTTTTTGAGCTTACAGTCAGCGGGATGCCTTGATTTTTGCCTAAGTCATCTTTTTTATTTTTGACTTAGCAGGCTTTTGTATATATGTTTTTTCATTTTTTTTTGTGAAAGATGTTGACTGCCTTGCTTAATGATTGATGAACCATCATTGGCTTTTGATTGACATCTCCAACACTTCTTTGATGTATGCGGATGAACGCTTGTGATTGAAACC
This sequence comes from Vicia villosa, assembly GCF_029867415.1. Classification (NCBI taxonomy): domain Eukaryota; kingdom Viridiplantae; phylum Streptophyta; class Magnoliopsida; order Fabales; family Fabaceae; genus Vicia; species Vicia villosa. The sequence goes on along the minus strand of NC_081185.1, from coordinate 67,753,757 downwards.
CTTGTTGAAAGGTGTACTGAATGATTCTCTTAAGATAGAATGCACAGACAAATTAACTGAGAACTACCCTGCCCCAGGTTATATTCAAGGGTTTTAATTAGTACAAGAAAGAAAACTCCTACAACTTAGGCTCAAAAGGGGTTGACGAGGGATTAGCATCCTTATATCTCCACTGTTTAGGAATTGAAACAATGCCTGTACATCGTCAGCATAGTCTGTTCAAAAGCATACGGTATGAGGTTGCGGTATCGTTTTCGTCATCCTCCCTCAAAAGGCTTACAGCTTTAGCAGGAATTGAGTATCATAAAACATATGCAAAGTAAATACATAATTTAAAATGAGTGATAGCGAAATAAATTACTCAAGACAAACATATGCAATGCACTGATGATGATTATTAAAACAGATAATGTCTATTATAAGTCGAATGTTTAAACAAACAAAAAAAAAATTGCAACTGAAAGTAAAACTAATGATCTTAAAGTCCATCCTTCTAGCCATCCACAGTATTAGCACTTTTGTTGTGATTAGGCATGGGAGCAGTGATCACGTTAGGAGTTGCAGGAGGATCGAACTTGATTTCCCCGGCATCGATCATGTCTTGGATCTTATTCTTCAATGTCCAGCAGTTGTCAGTGTCATGTCCAGGACTATTGGAGTGATATGCACACCTCGCGTTGGGATTATAGCGAGGGGAGGAAGTGTTGGGATTTGGATGAGGAGCTATCTGTATAAGTAACTCTGCTTTCAACAAGTGTTGCAGCGCTTGAGTCAAAGACATGTTGATCTTTGTGAATTGTCTTTTGGATGCGCTTTGTTTACGTTGGTTGTTTTGTTGTTGTATCGATGCTTGATTAGAGACCAAAATTGCCCCAACAGTGTCAGATTCATTCCTCCCATTGTATGACTTTTTTATAGTACCGGAAGAAGTAGCCACCTGAATTTTTCCGCTTCGGATACCACTTTCAACACGTTCTCCAGTCAGTATAAGCTCAGTGAATCCAGATGATGAACTTCCCAGCAAATGACTATAGAAAGGGCCAGTCAGTGTATTCATGAACATATCTACCATCTCTCTGTCGGCCAAGGAAGGTTTGACTCTTCCAGCTAGATCTCTCCATTTCTGAGCATACTCCTTGAAACTTTCCTTGGGTCCCATAGACATGCTTTGTAGTTGCATGCGAGTTGGTGCGAGATCGGAATTATATTGGTATTGCTTATAGAAGGCAACAACTAAATCTTCCCAAGTATGGATGTTGGTACTTTCCAGTTGATAGTACCATTCGAGTTGAGTTCCAGATAAGCTTTCCTGAAAGAAATGGATCCAGAGCCTCTTATCATCAGTGTGAGGCTGAATCTTCCTCACATAAGACCTCAAGTGTATTTTAGGACAAGAGACTCCATCATACTTAGCAAAGGCGGGAGTTTTGAATTTTGGAGGAATAACGACCCCAGGAACAAGTCCAAGCTCTTCAAAATCCAGCCCAGGTATCTTCTGAATTTCCATGCTTCTCAGACGCTCTTCTAACATCTTGTATTTGTCATCGGGATGTTCGTCCTCATGGTAATAATCCTCTTCTTCTTCAGAGAGTTTGGCAGACTCGTGGTTACTTTTTGCATCGGTTTTGACACTAACATCATCATCTTGCTCATCCTCATCACTGTCTTCAGAGGTTTCAGCATCCCTGAGTTGCAAGATCGGTCTAAGCTTTTTCACCTGAGTCTTCTTACCCTTCTTCTTCTTCTTTTTAGTCAGCATGGCTTTCATCTCTTCTTGCCCCTTGGACAAATTCAGAATCAAGGCTTGGAACTCAGTGTTTTGAGCTTGGAGATCCTTAACTGATTGTTCGAGATCCATGATGCTGAAATAAACAGCGAGGAAAGATGAGAGACCTATTGTAAGAAACCTGTTATGCGATGTTATGAATGCAAATGCAATGCTTTCAAGGATCTATAGGAAATTTAGTTAGCAACATTAGGAAGTGATTTAGTCGCGTCTTTGTCCGAAGAATTCTGAATTTCGTCTTTGAACATCCTTCTTTGAGAATCAAGCTCACCATATCGAGTGGGTCATCGCCTCTGATTCGGGATACTTCCGAACTGGAAGGTACGTGGCCAGAGGAAAATAAATCCTCTTGCCCCTTGATTAGGTACTGAGTCTATGAATTGGAAGATATGTGGCCAGAGGAAAATAAATCCTCTTGCCCCTAGATAGGAATTCAGTCCTTGATAAGAGCACCTGAAATTGTGCGCCCTAAATCCCTAAGATCCTTGAAAGGGTTAGTTAAATCATGTTATGCTTATGATGTCATGATGTCATGATGTCATGCGAATGCAGTTCATTAGTCATAGTGTGAGATAGTAAGGACAAACAGGTCCTCTCAACAAAACCTGCGAGGAAATGAAGGTTAGTAGCAAACACAAACAAGTCACACAAGTCACGCAAGTCACACAAGTCACACAATTTTTGGCTTAAGGCTTGCATGGAGTCTGATCAGGTGTCCTTCCCAAGGGTATTTCTATGGATAAGGAGATTTCAGCAACGGGTTCTACCAAGTGACCCAGAATTGTCAGCCCCCTCTAAAGCACCCTCGAACATGGTACATGCATACCACGCAATGATACTTCAGGAAGAAACCTATCTGAGCTGTAGTATCGGGTAGCGACCATAACTTGGCATGCACCAAGAATAGCCCCCCCACTACGTTCCTAAAAGTTAGGATGGGTTAAGGGTTACTAAAGGTCCTTGAGCTCCGACGCACCCAAAGATACATGCATAAACCTCTCTCATGCAAAAGAGGTACACAATAACCAGTGGAGGCCTAACTCAAGTGTGAACTTCATTTTGACCAACCCCAAGCATGCACAAGGGGGGTCTCCATGACTATGCCACTCCTAATCTTAGGTGTTCTTGAATCCGGGAATAGGATTCGTCCTTCAGTTTTCCCAAAACGCCCCTGAAAAATAAAACAAACAAAGCAAACAATAGAAAACATTTTAAAATGAATCCTAAACCTTTAAGGTAACCCCTCTTAATCGAAAAAGTCCCCAGCAGAGTCACCAGTTCTGTAATACGGTGAACTGACTTTTTATAATCGAAAATGTCGCGGTAAAGCATGAGTCGCCACCGACTTTTATTTTATCCAAACAAATTCAGAAAGGCAAAAAGAAACAGAAAAAAAACCTTTTTAAAGAAATCTAAGTTCGGGGGGTAATTTATGCAAAGGGAAGGTGTAAGGCACCCTTTGCATCCATGGTTTTCCATGGGCTCTTAATTGCTTTGCTTGCTCGTTTTTCTATAGAAAAAGTAGATGAAAGGAAAAAAAGTGGACTTTAGCTCGTAAATGAGCGTAGCCAGTTTTTGAAGAATTGTGAGAAAGAATATGAAAATTGAGCATTGCAAGGCAATTAGGGTCAATTACCTTAAACTCAGATGATAGGTCTCTTTTTAGCCTTTCAGAATGAAAGGGTCAATCATTGCCATAAGAAGGCAGGAAGCCTTTCGTTTGGAGGTAGAAGGGTCATCGAAATATCCTTTGCCATAAGACTGTCCCATGCCATAGGAGGGCAGGTAGTCTAAGGTAAGGATCAGAATAAGCCTTATTCGTAGGCAGCCAGAAGATACCTCAACCTTTTTTCGTAGGCAACTTCCGAGGGTCGAGGTCATATTAGTGTATCGAAGGCAGCATCATTTAGGGTCGCATGACCTTTAGTTATCGAGGCAGCATGGCTGAGGTATCCTCAAATTCGAGGGACATGGCTTATTCTGCAAAAAAAACACAAAGGCAACAGGCAACAGGCAACAGGCAACAAAGAGGTTACCCCAAAAGAGTGTGTGTGTGTGTGTGCCACAATCACGTGGTTCAATTCAGTAATTTATCTTGTAATTAGTGACTCTAATCCAGTTTAAATTTGCACTCCCTAAATTACTAACCACGCAGTATATAAACAATTATGGGAAGGGGAAAATGAAACCAGCGGAGGAGAGGGGAATTGTAACCAGCGGATCCCTTAATAGGGTTTGACACAAGTAATAATAAACAGAAAATATAAGGTTAGGGTTTAGGGTTACCAAACTCGTAGCTGTGGCGATCAACAACCCTGAAAATGCAAACCAATAAACAAATAGTGAGTGTATGGCTAATTCAAAGGCGAACAGGATTGACCCTAACATAAAGAATAAATAAATATAAAAAAAAAAATTAAATAGGTATGGGTACTTAGCTCTGATTTGATCTGATATGGTTGATAGGGCGCCTTTAAGATTAACTCTGAAATAAAACAAGGCAGAAAAAGATGAAGGCGGAACAAACCCTAATTCTATAAATAAACCAAATAGAACTTAAATTAAATTAAACAGAGTACTTAACTTCGTATTTTGGATCAGGCGCGTAGTCGGGATTAATCATATTGCTAACCCTGAAAAGGCACAGAAGAAGAAGATTTTCAGTGTATTATCAACCCTGGTTACGATTGAGATAGAGTGTAATGATAAATCGATTTAATTAATTATTGGTCTTGCGACCTAATTAATTAAATCGAGGCAACAATTGAGTGAAAAATAATTTTTAGAAATTTTTTTTTGGGATTAAAATAACATAACCATGAATTTTTAATGTAATTAAATAATTAAATATAAATAAAAATAATTTAAATAAAATAATTTTTAAAATAACATAATGATTAAAAAAAATGATTTTTTAAAAGCTAAATAAAATTTTATTAGTAAATATAAATAAAATAAACAAAACAAATATATATATATATAAATAAATAATAGGGTCACGTAATTAGAGATAAAAAAAATTATGAAAAACATAACTTGTGATCCGGTGTGGACAAGCCTTGAAGGACTATGGTGGGTGTGCGCTTGCTGAGCCATTGGATCTAACTCCATGATAATTTAGTGGTTGGCATGCTGAGGGTGCATCATGGGCGCGTATGGCTTGTTGCATTGGATCATGAGATAACAATACTGAAAAAATTGTGTAGACGGAGGGGCTCGAACCCAGGTGCTAAAGCTTTCCAAAGCTCCCCTTTGCCACACGCGCCATGCTTAATTTCTGTTTGATAATCAACAAACAGCATAATATATAAAACAATTGACTCAGAAATAAAACTCCATGCGCATACTGCTTCTTCTTCCTCGTTGGGCATTTGCGAAGACACAGACACCTACAGCAACGGTTTTATACCGTGGCCATAGACCTCTCTCCTCAAACCTGCAAATAAACGCCAATGAACGCAATAAAATTGCACAAATCGATCGTATATGGCCTTGCGAATCCCATGAGGTCCTTAATTGAACATGAAATTGCTTCTATCGGATTTTCCCCAAATTTGTGAATATGAACCCTAACGATGGCACGGATCAATTCCGGCCTTTAAAATTCAATCAAACTATGCACATATGTTAGGAACATCTTATTAAACGTTAGTATGCAAACAAAATTGATTATCAATGCATGAGTCCATGGAATTGAATTCAAACAAAAAAACTGCAAACCGTGGACGCTGGCTCTGCGATTCTGGAAACGAAATCAACTTGCAATGGTCCAGGATTATTCAGAGAAGGTCGAGGGATCGGTTTGAATCCTTAGAATTGCTTGAATCGAGTGATTTCTTGGTCTGCAAGTAGCACTTGAATTCACGGTTTTGGCAACGTGAATAGAGATTCTGTGCCGAAAAAAAACCTCTTCCCCCCACATGAACACGTTCTTTATTTATATTACAAGGAATTAGGTTAGGAATAATGAATCAAATCGTCATCAATTAGAAGATTGGAATTTGATTTAGAGGAAATATTGAAAGTTTCTAATTTTTGTCTTCAACAATCCAATCTCCCCAAATTTCACGTATCTTTTGGATTTGATTTTATGCTGACTGTACCAAGAAGCAAATATGGAGCACTCATTCTATAACTATTTATTTATTTCATTTTTTATTTATATTTAAATGAATAAATTCATAATAAAATAAAAAACTAATAAATAAATAAGAATAGTTATAGAATGGTTTATGGGCCTTTTATGAATCATGTGTTTGCTTGAAATCCAAAATTTAGGCCCCTTTATCCAAAAAGTCCGTTTTACTTAATTAGATTTCTTGAAATTTTCCCAACTTTCATCAATTCATAACTCCTTCAGTTTTCATGGTATGAAGGTGTTCTATGACTTTTTAGAAACCCTTAAGATTCCTTGTATAGGAGTGTGTGTCTATGAGCTTTGTGTATTGATTGGCATTTGTATAAGAGAAATAGTATGGGCAAATTTTGGGGTTAATCTCTTGAATAACTTTGTTCGGAACTTTAAAAAGAGAAAGAGTGAAGATTGGGATTAAATTAAGCACCGAACCACTAAGAGTGACCCTTCCACCTATGAAGATATTTTTCCCCTTCCACATCGACAATCTTGCTTTGATGTTAGAAATTACCTCCTTCCACGCTCTCCTCTTGTTAGCGCCTTCACCCACCCTCACACCAAGAAATTTAAAAGGAAAAGTTCCTTTTTTGCAAGAAAGGAAAGAGGTTGTCGAGTAAGAAAGTCATTCTCCAATATGAATTCCGAAAAAATTGCTTTTGTGAAAGTTGATTTTCAAACCGGAAACAAGCTCAAAGCCTCTCAACAACACTTTCATGTTCCAAAGATTATCACAAGAAGGTTCTCCAATAATTATGGTGTCGCCCGCAAATTGGAGAATGTCCACATAATCTTCCTCGCCATATTTAAACAGTTTAAAATCCCCCACCTCCACCGATTTCTTCATAAGCACACTAAGACCTTCCATAGCAATGACAGAGAGAAAAGGGGAAATCGGATCGCCTTGACATAAACCTTTTTGAACTTTGAACTCTTTGGTAGCGCTATCGTTCACCAAAACGGACATATGACTAGTGAAGATACAAGATTCCATCCATTTCAACCATCTTTTGCCGAACCTCATTCTTCCCATAATCCACCTAAGGTAATTCCAAGAGATAGAATCGTAAGCCTTTTCAAAATCCACTTTGAGTAAAAGACACCCCCTCTTTTTTCTTTTTTCCCAATCAAGAATTTTGCTTACCATTAGAACCCCATCCATCATACTCCTACCCGGAACAAAAGCGGTTTGATTAGGAGAAACCAATTTATCCAAAACACATCTCATTCTAGCCGCCAAAATCTTTGCTATAATCTTGTATATGCTCCCCACTAGAGAAATAGGACGATACTCTGACAAGTCTTGCGGATTCTTCTTATTAGGAATAAGCGCAAGAAAAGAGGAAGTGATAGCTTTGACAAGCGTACCTTTTGAGTGGAAATCGTTGCATAACTTCATCAAGTCGTCTTTAAAGAGAAACCAAAATCTTTTGAAGAATTCCAAAGAATAACCATCCGGACCCGGACTTTTATTCCCATCACACGACCAAATAGCATCCTTGACCTCTTCTTCGAAGATAGGTTTTTCTAACTCCAAGGAATCCACCATCAATAGCTTATTCAAGTTAATCCCATGTGGCTCTAGTCTAGAACAAACCTCTTCTTGAAAGAAACCTTCAAAATGCTTAAAGATGAATTCTTTAATCTCCATGACCTCTTCCAACCTCCCCCTCCTAGTCTCAATGGAGCATAAAGCATTCCTTCTTATCCTATCTTTTAAGGAATTATGGAAAACCCCGTGTGTTATCGTCCCCTTCGGAAAGCCAAAGTTGTCTCGATTTAAGTCTGAGGAACCCTTCTTTTTTGTTTAAGTTTTCACAAAAATCCTCCGCCACTTTCGATCTCTTCTTAACCACCTCTTCTGGAGCATTACTTGCAAAATGAACAAACAAATTATCTAAAGAATGCATCTTTGTCGCATCTTTGTCAATTTTGAGATCTATCCACCCATAAACCGACTTGTTCCACCAAGAGATCCGATTTTTGAGAGTTTTCAATTTTTCAACCAAGCAATAGTCTCCCTTTCCTTTAACTATCATTTTACTCCACTCCTCTTCCACAAACCTATCAAACTCTTCATGCTTGAACCACATATTGTTAATCTTGAACGGTTTAGGTCCCCAATCTTTTCTATTATCTTTCAACCGAATGGGAGCATGATCGGACACATCCCTCTCTCTTATATGTTGCCTATCCACCTTCCAATCCTCCACAAAATTCTCCGATAATAGAAATCTATCTAGCCTACTCATTGCTTTCCCGTTGCTTTTGAACCAAGTAAGCTTGCCACCTATAGTAGGAAGGTCCACCAAGTCCATTTCCTCTATGAACTCGTTGAAGAATTGTATCTCCCTACTATTACCACTACTAGGAACTCCAATTCTCTCATCTAAAGAAGAAATAGAGTTGAAATCACCACGAATGCACCAAGATCCTTGAATGTTATTGTTCTTGAACTCACAAATTTTTTTCCAAGTTCTCTTTCTAGTAACTTTATCACAAGAGGCATATACACTTACAAAGTAGATAAGTTTACCCTCCTTCTCCATACATAGTCCAAGAAATCCTTCACCTCTAAAACTATAATTTAGAGAAAAAAATCTTTTTTCCACATGGTGAGAATACCACCCGAAGCTCCATTAGCATCCAAATAGGACCATTCAACATCAACATCTCCCCCATCTCTTTGACTAAATTCAATCCTATGCCACTTAATTTTGTTTCTTGAATGAAGCAAAGATCAACGTCTGTCATACCCCAAAATTTGCCCACACTTTTCAAAAATTCAAAACTATTTGAAAATTGAATTTTTATGAAATTTTGGGTTCATTTACATTGACATCCTGAATTTTATAAATATTCGATTTAAAGTCTATTTTTAAAATATAATAGTTTCCTATTAAATTGTTATATTTTAATAAATAGCAAAATGTTGACTGATGCTTCATAAACTTTCAATTGACTTTTTATTTCGAATAAATAATATAGCACAATTGGTAAGCAAGCAAGGGTTGCAGGTACAGAGTCTCGGGTTCGAATCTCACTTCTAACATTTTCTCTTTTTATTTGTTTCTAACTATAGATTTAATTTAATTGTCATTTATATTAAAATAATAAAATCACAAAAAAAATAAGTTTTTTTTAATCATTTAATTTAATTTTTGTATTTTTAATTAAGCATGATTTTAAATATTGTTTTTTTTTATCTTTTATTTTATTTCACTTTTCATTCAAAAATCACACAAAAAACAAAAAAAAAACACTTTTATTTTCTTTCCAAAACAACCCCATGACAAGAATCATGAAAAATTAAAAGAAATTAACACGGGGGACATAGCTCATAATGTTAGTTATTTTGTTTGTCCAATACTAGTTGTGGCATATTTGTGAGGCTATAAGATCACCGAGAAAGAAACAGAAAGGGGGCCTTCACCAATTTTCACATACAGTAGCCGCACCACATTCCTATATTCCAATCTTCTTTTCATTTTAACCACCAACAAAAACTTCATTCTCCATGAACCAATGAAGACTCACATACTAACCTCCCTCATATTTTTTGTCACGTAGAAAAGTCATAACCATATCCCAAAATAAATTTTCTCACCATTCCATCAAAAGTCATACCATGTCATTTTTATAAGTAATATCATCACCAGCCAAAATTTCAAACATTCACCAAGTCTTTTTTTCTAGAAAATTTTCAAATCTATAACACAAAACTAATACTTTTATAAAACAGCCCCATCACCATCTTTACACACAACAACAACAACCATACATTTTCTAATCAAATTTTCATGCTAACCATGAAGGATGTTTTTATCCAAATAACCATGTTCTTATTGCAGCAGACCCGAATACATAACAGCACAATCACTCAGAAGTGAAACAAAAAGCAGAGAAAGGGAAGAAGAAGAATCGGAAGCCAACACCGACGCGAGAAGCCGACATCTCCGACCACACTTCACGTCTCCACAACAATGCTCAGCCGCGAGTCCCTGTCCACCGTGAGACGCTTCCGATTGTCAACAACGTCATCGCCGGCGCCACATATCCTGCGATCCAGATCCACCATAAAATCTTGTTTCGGTAACCATCTCTCGTGCCTTTGATTGTTTACTCTAAGATTTTGCTGGTGTAATGATTGAAATTGAAAAAAGGAACTTGTGTGTGTTATTTGTTGAATTGGATTTTGAGACAATGAAAGGAAGAAATTTTCATGATGGTTATCTTGTTTATGGAGATTAACATTGAGAGAGAAAGGATATCTCTTTTAAATGGTTACAAATTTTCTCTATGTTAATGTGTGATAAGTGTGGTTATTTTATTTTTATTTTTTTAAAAGATTAGCATGCCATGTGTCAAGGAGTAATTCGACGTCTGTTGCAATTTGAAAAAGTCATGGAATTAGAAACAACAAATGCAACGTACAGTTTATTGTTTATTAAAATTATTGACAAATTTAAAGAGTTTGATGTTTTTTTTTAGTTATTTATTTCTTTTAATATTTATTTTTTTTAGTTAATAATTGTTACTAACCTTTAGTTTTTTAGTTTTTGGTAGTAAGTATATATATGATAATGAAAACACAAAAAAAAATCTCTTTTATTGCATATTAATATTAATATTAAAAAATACAAAAAATATTTATTGTTTAGTTTTAAGATGTCCTTTTATTAATTGCTTGGTTAATATTTGTCCGTATTTTCGCTATTTTCTCATCCATTATGTTATGCCTCGTTACTAACATTTTGTTTTGATTGCAAGGTACTATTTTGAGCAATTGTACTATTGCGTACATTCGCGAATTTCATCCTTGTATATTTACCTTCTTTTTTTTTTTTTACAATTAATGTATCTGCTCATGGTTTGTAATAGCTTAAGTAGGATTTACTTTTCGCACTCCCTTATTATGTAAATCCCCCATCCCGAAGCCATGTAATAGCGTAGGACTTTAATTTCCGCACTTTAATTTTCTGTACAAATATTAACTGTTAGATGTATGTTAATAGGGTGTGTTTGGTGAGACTAAAATTGGACATAGCTAACAATTAATTCAAGATAACATATTTGAAATTAACACACTTCGCACTCACTCACCCCTAGGGTACGCCTCTCTTGGTTGCCTATGAATATAAGGTCGTGTCCCTCGAATATGGAGGTACCCAATAGCAAATGTCCCTCGATTTAAAAATCATTGCAAAGATCATAAGTCCCTCGATGACCCGCGATGTCGCCTCGATAATATGATCTAGTCCCTCGAGTGGTTGCCTACGAAACAATGATTGTCCCTTCGAAATTGCTAATTAGGGTAGTTCTCGTAACCTGCCTAGCTCAATAAAAAACATCTTTTCAAAAACTTTTTCAAAGGCGAAGGCTACGCATTTACGCTAAAGTCCTTACGTCCCTTTCAAAACAAACAAAACATGAGCTAAGCAAGTTAAGAGCCCGTAGATAACTACGGATGAAAAGGGTGCTTGCACCTTCCCTTTTCATAACTTACCCCCCGAGCCCGTTTCTTTTAAATAAGGGTCTTTTTCTGTACTTTTTACCCTTCCTAACATTGGACAAAATAAAAGTCGGTGGCGACTCATGCTTCACCGCAACATTGTTGCATATTAAAGATAAAAGTCAGTTCACCGAGTTACAACGTCACTTTTTTGAATTAAAAATCCGACTCTCTTACGTTTTGTCTGATTCCCACCACCCCTCAAGTTATATGAAAGAATTATCATTAAGGTACACCATTTTGAGTCCCCTTTGTCACCTTCTCCCCTTTATGATCTCTTAGCTCCATTTCCTTCAACTTTTTGATCGAATCAAAATTGACAGAAGAATTAATGACTCCCAACCTTGACATGGAATTCCATAGTCACTCCGCAACATTGTTGCACAGCCATAGTTTCCTCTTCTATTGCAATTCCTGATGTCGGAACTAGAAATGGATTCGCAAGTTAAAGGAAGTCCTCCCGAAAGATAATTCTTCTTGGCATAAGGATTATTTTGATGGGTGAATTGAATTTTTGTATTCTGTTGAGATTCCTTCCCTTGTTGTATCCCGATCTGAATTGGATGATAAAATTCCATCACTTTCTCCCCTAAGTCCAGCACCTCCCTAATCTTCTTCCTGGTTTTTTTTTGAATTTTTCACCTTGTGACACTGTTCATCAAAACTTAGTCTCTGAATTTTCTTGGTGCTAATCCCTTTTCTCTTGTATGTGATAATCGCCTTTTTCTTCTGGGTTGGAAAATGATTAAATGGTTTGTTATATGGAGTGCAATTGGTGGTATTGGATTGTATTTTTTTCCATTTAAGCTTCTTCCCGATACCTTGTTATTATCTTGTCTCCAATTTCTTCTGTTGGGCCCTACCTCATTTGCCACCTCATTGAAAGAAAAGTCCTACTTGCTGATGTTGGAAAAGTTGACTTGGTCCTTTAATTCAAAATCAATTGTATGGCCCCCCTTCGTTTCCAGTTTGTTGTGTTTTGATTGTTCTAGAAATCGTCTACATGTGGTTAGAATAAGGTTTTTGAGATGATTTTGAGGGAGAGTTTGAAGGTTGTTGGTGGTAGACGGCGGAGATGATAAGTTTCTTCGCCGTTGACGGTTGTGAACGATTAGAGTGTTAGTTTCGACTTTAGTTTCTGATTTGTTGATTGTCATTGGGGGTTTTGATCACCTTTTAGTGCATTTTTGGGTTTTCTCTTGAAAGTGTACTACCCCGACGCAATATGGATATTAAACTTTCCCTTTGGCGCGAGTCACCTTTTGCTCGGCGGCTGTTTCCCTTGTTCTTCTATATCTTCTGTGTGCAATAGAAGGTAGTTAATGGTCGTTTCGGGTGGGTGTCCCTCAAACAGTCCAAGAAGATCTTCAAGTCTTATTCAGACTTGTTGAAAAATTATAAGTCGTGCTTCTATCTCATTCGTCCCCAGTCTCGGAAGGCTCGTGACTGTGTCTTTGCCCGGGTGCCAACTTTAGATGTGCATGGTCGCCTGGTCCTTAATGACATAGGAGAGCCTGTTACCACTCGGAGGCAGAAGTTCAGGTTCTTTTGGTCTTCCAGGGTATCGGACTTGGATGAGGATGCTCGGGCTGATTATGCCATCCTCCAGAAATTTTTGCAGGGTCTCCCATCGGTCGCGAAGCTGGATCAATCGGGGAGGCATGTGGTCGATGATAACGGGGATCCCATTACAGAGCCAGGTGTTATTAGTATAAAGGACTTGTTGGCCAGTGGGACTGATGAGGGTGCAGTGGCTTATCTGGGTATCTACCCCCTTTCCCTTTCGTTTTTCTTTTTGCTTTGTGTCTGAATCCCTTTTATAATAATGATTTACAATGGGTTGACTCTTGCGTGTTTGTTTCGTTTTATCAGAATCAATGGATCGGGCACGCCACGATAGGATGCTCAAACAGGTGAGCCAAGCTAAAGCGGTTGTAAAAAAGAATGCTGGTCCCCAGTTAGCTGCTGTGCAGAAATCCCCGGCGACTGGTTCGGACACTTCTTCCTCTTCTCCTGCGGATGTTGGATCTCCGCTTCGGGCATCCGATCAAGGGGAATCATTGAGGCCTACAGTGGTTCATCCTTCTCCCCTTAGTCAACAACCGGATCCGGGCGCTTTGGTCTGTCATAAGCGACAGAGGGTTGAAGCCGTGGATGTGACTCAGGAGGAGGCTGGTGACGTCTTTACTCTGCCTTCTTATTTTCTCCAGCCCTGATTTTTCGAAAGAGGGCCTTCTCTGACTATCCCTCGGGCAGCGTCCCTTCACATCGAAGGCCTGGATCCGTCTGTTCGTCAGCGGTTCTTGGTGCAAGATGTCGTTGCTGTGGTCAGGGTCCTTGAGCTGATTGCTTTGTATGCCCGATCGCCGCCCATATCCGTGGAGGCCGTGAGGAGACTCGAGGAAGAGGTCAGGGGTAAGGCATCTGCCTTGGAGGAGCGGGATCTGGAGCTGAAGGAACAGGGTGAGGAGCTGGCGGCCGTGAAGGCTGGGCTGGAAGTTAAGGAAGATGCTCTGGCTGACGTGCAGGGGCAGTATACTTTGCTCTACCAGACTCTATATGGAGTGATGATGTCTTCTTCGGTCAAAGATGCTTCTCTTCACCGATCTCAGGCTCCTACTGAGGATGTGACGGAGGAGGAGAAAGCCCTCTTGACCCGGGAGGATTTGTTTCAGTACATACGAGTCTTGAGAGGTGATTGTGTTTCTACCGCCGAGGACACCTACAACACCACTATGGCCCAGCTTAAATTGAAGAACCCTGGGGTGGATTTGGTGACTAAGGGCACCGGGCCTTAACATCGCGTGGAAGGTGACCAGATCGTTTCTCCAAATTTTGGGGAAGAGCCAGCGACCCAAGAGACCGAGAAAACCTGGATGGAAGAAGGTGTATGAAGTTTTATTATGTTTAAGTTTTTGGCATGCGTGCCATTTCATCTTTTGTTGTGATGTATCGGGGGGAATGCCCCCCATTTTTGGTTTGTAAGGATTTCACCGGCTCGGCCTTAATGGTCGTTAGTCGGGCACATTTTCGGGCCGTGTCATACCCCAAAATTTGCCCAACTATTTCTCCTATTCAAATTCAAATCAAGGTGTAAAGCTCAAAGACACCCTCTCCTAAATAAGACTCAAAGAATTAGGGCTTTGTTGTTCTGAGAGAAAATCAATGAACCAAAGGCTCCAAGTCATCCCATATGGTGTATGATACCCCCATGACAAATTTCAGGTCTCAATTCAAAAGATTGATCACTCAATTGTTCAGAAAGTCAATAGTCGACTGGTTTGACTTAAAAGTCAACTGTGGTCAAAGTACAATCAAAACTCCTGATTTTTTGTCAACATCCTCATATTGAAGTATCATTCACCATTTGATCAATAAGTGATCATGGTTCATCAAGGAAAGATCAGAAATCAACAATTCCAAAAGTTTCTAAATTAGGGTTTTCATAGGAAAAGTCAACTAAACTTTGACCAGCCATAACTCCTACATGGAACATCAGAAATTTTCCATCCACAACTCATTTTGAAGAAAATTGGATTCGCTACAATTTTGTCTCTCACATGCCAAGTCTAAAATTTCTTCATTTGAGAGATATGGATCAAAGCATTATAGGTCATTTTCAAAAGTCAACCAAAGGTCATTTTTTTCAAAAGAACGCACAAGGAGCATGGAAAATTATTTTGATATGAGACCAAAAACACCAGTTATAGGACTCTTTAAGGTTTCTAAAAAGTCCTAGAACTTCTCCATACCTCAAAAATTAAGGGAGATAGGCCTTATCAAAGTTGGACCATTTTGGAGGGAAAAATGTGAAGAAAAAAGATTCAAAATAAATATTTTTACAAAAAGGCCCAGCTTTTATGGTACAAACTTGTTTCCCAAGTATCCAAGAGTTTCTAAACCAAATTCCATGAATTTGTTAATTTTATTTGATTTTATATTATTTTTTATTCATTTAAAAAGTGATCTAAATCAAATATTTAAAGAAATATGGAAGAGATTTAATTTGGATTTGATTTTCAATCAAATTCCATCAAATAAACACCATATATTATAGCCAATTTCGTGCAATGTGGTATTGATCATAAAAGATTGAAATTGGACCTAATATAGAAACTTCCATGAATCAAATTTTTGAGATTGCCAATTAGTGATTCCTGAAGATTCAAGTCAGAATAACAACCCTAATTCATTCCATTATATAAACACATCATTCTCAGATCACAAGAACGAATTCCTGGCCTCCAAGAACCCTAACTGAGTTCTCAAAGTTTCAAGAAAAAGTGACATTCGATTTTTGAGTTGGAGAAAGATTCAATTCCATCTAAGGCTTCCAACACGTTCCCTGAAGGTCTCTGAAGCAATTGGAACCCCCACGCGCAATCAGCACCCCCAGATTTACCTCCTATAAGCCCAGGTATGTCATGAAATTTTTAAACTTGATTCCTCTAATTCATGGTATATAAACACGTTTCGGTTGCATCATATTGTTTGTTAAAGTGCACTCAATGTTTCTGGATGAATAATTCATTGTTTACATGCTTGTATCGAGTTATGCCATTGTGGAATGTTAGGTTTTTGTTTTAGGGTTTCTCTGTATAGGGACTTTCATGCCAAATTAAGGCCATGATTGAATTTGTGAGACCTAGACGAGATCATCCATGGTCTCGCGAAAAATTTATGTGCGCATTTGCTTGTATTCGTAGAAGGTAGTTTTTGGCTACGGAAGAAACCGTTGGTACAGGTATTTGTAGGGCCTAAAATGACGCCCAGAGGTAGGAGACGATTGCGTGGCAGTCTCCTATTGGTTGGTTCAGGCGTGCGCTTTTAGTTTGAAACGGAGAGATCCCATGCTTTAAGACGTACGCTAGTGTGGTGCTCCCCCTTCCATCAACCATCAGATCTCATACTCCTCCAATCCAACGCGCCAGATCACGCAGGTGCATGGTAGACCACACATGTCAGCCACACTGGATCAGGAGTTAAGTTTTCTTGAATTTTTTTAAATTTTAATTACATAACCTAGTTTTTTATTTTTATTATGTTTATATATTATTTTTTTAAAAACTTTTAATAATTTCTCAATAAAACTTTATTTTTCTAAACTTCCTTTTTACAATTAATATAATAAAAATTTTATTTTAATTATGTTATTAAATTTATTTTATTTATTCAAATAATTTTATAAATCCTAATTAATTTCTTTTAATTAATAAAAAAATTATGAGAATGTCACATATTTAATCTAATTTAATTTTGCCATCGATTTAATTAATTAGGTTAAAAAACCAATAATTAATTAAATCGATTATATCTTCTGTTAATTGTTAATTAATTCGTACCCTAATTAGGGTTTACGACGATCATTCCCTACACTGAAACATTTTCCTTTGTGCATTTTGTCAGGGTTAGCAACAGGGTTCACTCCGACTATGCGCCTCGCCTATTAAGAAGCTAAGTCCCGATTTAATTCTTATTTAAATATTTGTTATTTTATTTAAAATTAAGGGTTTGCCTTCAAATATAATGATCTCCGCCTACACTCACTTCATTTTCTGTCCGCCTTTGCTTTGCCAGTTTTTCAGGGTTAACCCCGAGGCTACTCCCGACTACGAACCACATTAGATCAAATCAAAAGCTAAGTTCTATTTCATATTTATTTTTATTCATTCTATTTTATTTTTATTTTTTTCATCAAATTAGGGTTAGCCTTAATTGTTATTGAATTAGCCATACACTCACTACTTTCTGTTTATTTCTCCCTTTTCCAATTTTCAGGGTTTGCCAACCGCCAAAGCTCGATAGTCGGTAACCCTAAAACTTATCTAATTTTCTTTAATTATTATTTATGTCAAGCCTATTGCATTGCTGGTCCACTGGTTTCTTTTTCCCCTTCCACATAATATCGTATCTGCTTCGAGGTTGTATTGTGTGGCCTTGAAGGCACTTAAACTGTTATATTTTAATATTGTGTGGTTAGTAATCCTAGGGAGTGCAAGCCTATAATTAATCTAGAATCACCTAAATTACAAGATAATATATTTGAATACAATCACATGATTGATGCACCCACACACCTTTTGGGGTAACCACTTTTGTTGCCTTGTTGCTTGTTGCCTGTTGCCTTGTGTTTAATGCAGAATAGCCAAAGTCCCTCGAATACGAGGATACCTCAGCAATGTTGCCCTCGGTTCATTCAAAGGTCATAAGTCCCTAATGATGCTACCTTCGATTCGCCAAATATGACATCGTCCCTCGAAGTTGCCTACGAAATGCTGAGGTATCCTCTGGTTGCCTAACGAAGATGGCTATTCTGATCCTTCCCTTAGACTAACTGCCTCCTCTATGGCTAGGGACAATCTTTGGCGAACGATAACTCGATGACCCGTTAACATCCAAACGAAAGACTTCCTGCCCTCTTATGGCACAGATAGACCCTTTCACCCTGAAAGGCTAAAGAACATTTTTCATCTAACCAGGTAATTGCTCTTAATTGCCTTGCTTTAAAAATATTTTTCTACTTTATTTTCTAAACACTTTCAAGGCTACGCTCATTTACGAGCTAAAGTCCTTGTTTCTTTTTCTACATTTCTTTCAAAAGAGAAAAGCAATTAAGAGCCCATGGAAAACCATGGATGCAAAGGGTGCCTTACACCTTCCCTTTGCATAAATTACCCCCCGAACTCAGTTTTTATTTAAAAGGTTTTCCTGTTCTTTTAGCCTTTCTGATATTTGGATAAAATAAAAGTCGATGGCGACTCTTGCTTAACCGCGACATTTCGATATAAAGTCAGTTCACCGTATTACAAGCCGCCTGCTCGATTTCAATAAAAAAACACAATAACGCTCGTGCCTCACTCGAAGCACAGAGTTAGTTTGTAAGGGCCCCATTTACTTTCAATTTTAAGGTTTATTAATAAAATTGTCGTTTGCATTTTGGTATTGAAAACATTGTCTCCTCTTGCATTTATTTCTTTTCAAAATGACAAATAAAATTTTCACAAAATCACATTCATATCTGCATACTAAAAACAAAACACAAAATATGTGCAGATCACCTTCTAACACGACCGATAATAATACTGCTGAAACTCAATATAAACTCGAGGCTCTTGCTAGTCAGTCTGAGGAAGGGGATGAGGAAGACGATGAATTTCCAGAAGAATTGTCAAGGTTAATAGACAGAGAATCCAAAAGCATGCTCCCTCCTCAAGAGGCCATTGACATCATAAACTTGGGTACGGGCAAAGAACCCAGGGATAGTAAGATTGGGGCAACACTGAACAAGAAAGTAAAAGTAACGCTGATCAAGCTCCTCCACTAGTATGTAGAAGTATTTGCTTGGTCATACCGTGACATGCTAGGGTTGGATAAGGATATCGTCGTGCATAGATTATCGCTCAAAGAAGGGTGTGCACCTGTTAGACAAAAGCAGAGAAGAGTACGTCCTGACATGGATAACAAAATCCGAGAAGAGGTGCTCAAACAATTCGACGCATGATTTCTCGTTGTGGTTGACTATCCACCATGGATTGCTATTATAGTGCCAGTTCCCAAGAAAGACGGGAAAGTGCGCATGTGTGTGGATTATAGGGATCTGAACAAAGCAAGTCCAAAAGATGACTTTCCACTGCGACACATAGACGTGTTGGTGGACAATACAGCTCAAGCTTCGATTTTTTCCTTCATGGATGGGTTATCTGGGTATAATCAAATCAAAATGGCTCCCGAAGACATGGAGAAAACAACTTTCATGACATCCTGGGGCACCTTCTACTACAAGGTAATGCCTTTTGGATTATGAAACGCAAGGGCAGCATATCAACGGGCCATGGTCACACTGTTCCATGACATGATCCACAAGGAGGTCGAAGTATATGTGGATGATATGATTGCTAAATCTTGTACAGAGGAGGGGCATATTACACACCTGCAGAAATTGTTTGAACGCTTAAAGAAGTTTAAGCTGAGGTTAAACCCGAACAAATGTACATTTGGTGTGAGGTCAGGAAAGCTATTGGGGTTCATTGTGAGCCAGCGAGGCATAGAAGTAGATCCCGACAAGGTAAAGGCTATACAAGAAATGCCCGTTCCAAGGACAGAGAAAGAGGTTCGCGGGTTTTTGGGAAGGTTAAACTACATCTCAAGGTTCATTTCACATCTAACAACCACGTGTGAGCCAATATTCAAAGTGCTAAGGAAAGGTCAGTCGATCAAGTGGAATGACGATTGTCATTAGCCTTCGAGGCTATAAAGAGCTACTTACAAGAGCCACCGATACTCATACCTCCCGTACCAGGGAGACCACTAATCATGTATCTCACAGTCCTCGAAAGGTCTATGGGATATGTACTAGGGTAGCAAGATGAAACAGGCAGAAAGGAGCACGTTATTTACTATCTTAGCAAGAAATTCAAGGATTGCGAATCTCAGTATTCACCATTGGAAAAGACATGTTATGCCCTATCATGGGCCTCCAAACGTCTACGCCGGTATATGCTGACACATTCCACATGGTTGATATCAAGGATGGATCCTTTGAAATACGTGTTCGAAAAAACAGGTTCTCACTGGTAGAATCGTGAGGTGGCAAATGTTACTGTCAGAATACGACATACAATATGTCACTCAAAAGGCAATAAAAGGGAGTGTATTGGTAGAACACCTTGCTCACCAACCCTTCGAAGAGTATCAATCTATGAAATTCGACTTCCCTGACAAAGACATTATGGTGATAAGGGACTACGAAATACCAGGACCCGATGAAGGACCTGAACCAGGGGCAATGTGGACACTTACATTCAATGGGGCCTTAAATGCACTAGGACATGGTATAGGGGCAGTCTTGACATCTTCTGACAATCATCACTTGCCTTTCAATGCGAGATTATGCTTTGACTGCACCAACAATATTGTAGAATATGAAGCGTGCATATTGGTATTAGAAGTTGCGATTGACCTAAGGATTAAACTTCTCGAGGTGTATGGGGATTCAACATTGGTGATCCACCAAGTCAACAAAGAATGGGATACTCGAGATGCAAAGCTAATCACATATTGGGACCTCATACTAGAGTTAATGGCTGAATTTGAAACAATCGCTTTCACTCACATCCCAAGGGAAGAGAATCAAATGGTTGAAGCACTAGCAACACTTTCATCCATGTTCAAAGTGAATTTGCCAAACCACGAACCACGAATAACGGTTAGACACTTCGATGAGCCTGCCTACTGTCTCATAATCGAGGAGCATCCTGATGATAAACCATGGTTCCATGACATCAAAAGGTACCTGGAGAAACAAGAATACCTGGAGAATGCCTCTACGATTGACAAAAAGACACTAAGAAAATTAGCAGCCAAATTCTTCCCGAGTGGAAATATCCTGTACAAACGGAATTATGACTCGGTATTACTGAGGTGTGTGGATAAAAATGAGACCAAGGAGATTATCAAAGAAGTACACGAAGGATGTAACACCCTTCTAAACCCCGCGGCAATTTTTTAAACGATTATATCAGAGTAAAACATAAACACAAGGGTGCCACAATTATTTAAAATAAATAAACCAATCATGGTCAAGTCATTCTTCATTAGGAAACGGTTCACCAAATCGTAATCATGTTCAACACAGCGGAATAAGAAACATTATCAAATACATCCGATGGAATCATAATCCAACACCAATTAAAGTAGATTAACTTCATAAAAACTCTATAACTATCGTTCCCCAGTGTTACAGATCAGAGCATGACCGACACGACCCAACATAAACGGATAAACTCTATGAGTCATCCTCACCAAGCACTAATGCCGCTACTCCTCAATCTGAAAATGACAACATGTAAGGGTGAGTCTCATTCTTAATTAGTAAATATTATGCAATTCATAAGCAACAAGCATCATAATATACCGTTCACCCAATTATACATATTCAGATTCACATCTATTATTCATTAATTCACACAATAATAGAGTACAACACATACTACAGAAATCCATACAATCATGTTACGACAAAATGCATATGACACAACTGACACTATGCATGTGGTACCAATAAACCGTGGAATCAATCCACCTAACCGATCTATGCCTCATCGAGATACGGCCCATCGACACAATTTCCGCACAATGGGAAATGTGTCCACCAACGATCCACTCATCATCGGGATCCAACATCAATGCATATGAATGAATGAAACACATATAACATACTTAAAACACACCAAATCACGATGAACAACTCATCTCAACACCACATCCCCGAATAAGCATGTACATGTTTTCAACATCATTCAAATAACCATGCATCCATCACAATCATAATAACAAGTCACAACCAATTCATCATCAAATTGAACCCATTGTCACACCTATCTCATATGCACACAATGTTCAATTCCTATCAAGTAATTAAATCGAGTTTTTAAAGAAATAAAGTCGGCTAATGCCAATATTCATCATTCATCTTATCAAACATTTAATTACTTGCACAACACCCAAAACGGCACTAAGAAATGATTCACGGATCAAAAGATACGTTATTTTGAAGTTTGGAAAGATTCACACACAGCAAGGTTCCCTCAGCGGAGCAAGGAAGAAGCGAAATCCTTCAGGCCCCCCCCCCCCTCAGCGGACCTCAAGCGACGTCAAACAGAAGCGAACTACGTTGGGACCTCCGCTCAGCGGACCTGTGATTTCAGCAAATCCCAAGTCTGCGACAGACCCTGCGATTTCACCTTCTTTTCACCCAAAAACGATTCCACACATCACATACAGGCATATAATCATCATACATTCAATTATACATCATAAAACATCATCCAAACCCATTATTAACCAAATAGTTCACACAATTATCATCAATTCAATCCAATTATAACACCCTAACCTAACAATCCCAATATCTAATTGAACCAAACCATACATCAATCTACCTATCACCTAAGACCACATAAGAGATACTAAAAAGAAGAGTCCCCCCTTACCTCGATAAATTTCTTGAATGCTCTCCTTCCGGTTTCACGTTCTTGCCTCTTTCTCTTCTCTTGCTCTTTTCACGTGTTCTTCCTTTCTCCCCAAATGGTTCCTTTTTCTTATTTTATGAAAAATAAAATAAAATAAATTAACCACAACTTAGTAAAAGTCCTAACCAATTAGCACCCCTCTTTTACTATCACCACACCATAAGCCCAATAGCTCTTACTCCATCATTTTCCAATTAAATCCAATTTAAATTCTAAAATTCCAATTATTTAATTTTAAATCCAAATTAAATTAATAAACTGAAATTATGGGTGTTACAACTCTCCCCCACTAAAAGAGTTTTCGTCCTCGAAAACATACCTTAGACGAAAAGTTCCGGGTAAGAGTCCTTCATCTGGCTCTCTAACTCCCATGTAACATTTCCACCTGCTGGTCCTCCCCAAACCACTTTCACCGTTGCTATATCTTTACCTCGCAACTGCTTCACTTTACGATCTTTAATCCTCATAGGTAATGTCTCTACAGTAAGATTATCTCGCACCTGCATACCATCTACCTGAATCTCATGAGACGGATCCGCAATGTATTTCCTCAACTGGGATACATGGAACACATCATGCAAATTAGCGAGTGCAGACGGTAAAGCCATCTGATAAGCAACCTTCCCAATCTTCTTAGTAATCTGAAATGGACCAATGAAACGCGGAGTTAACTTCTTCGACTTCAAGGCTCTCCCAATACCAGTCATCGGAGTATCTCGCATGAATACATGATCTCCTTCCTTAAATTCAATATCCTTCCTTCTTTTGTCATGGTAACTTTTCTGACGACTCTGAGAAGCTCTCATCTTTTCCTGAATCATCTTGATCTTTTCTGTAGTTTGTTGCACAATCTCCGGTCCAACTACCGTATTTTCTCCATATTCATGCCAACACAAAGGTGTTCTACATCTCCTACCATACAATGCTTCAAACTAAGCCATACCAATACTCGAATGATAACTATTGTTGTAGGTAAACTCAACCAAAGGTAAATAACTATCCCAAGCACCACCTTTCTCTAATACACAAGCTCGTAGCAAATCCTCTAACGATTGAATCGTTCTCTCCGTCTGACCATCTGTTTGCGGATGATAAGCAGAACTCAACCTCAACTTAGTACCTAAGGCTTCCTGCAATCCTGTCCAGAACTTAGAAGTAAATCTCGGATCTCTATCCGACACAATACTAGCCGGAACACCATGCAAACTCACTATCTTCTCAATATACAACTGAGCCAACTTCTCCATCGGATAATCCATTCTTATTGGAATAAAGTGAGCAGATTTCGTCAACCGGTCTACAATAACCCAGATAGAATCACAATTCCTGCTCCTTCTAGGTAAACCAGATACAAAGTCCATAGAAATTCCATCCCACTTCCAATCCGAAACAAACAACGGTTCCATCAATCCAGACGGTTTCTGATGCTCTTCGACTTCTGGCAAATTAAGCAAGCATAAACAAACTCAGCAATTTCCTTCTTCATTCCAAGCCACCAAAATAACTTCTTCAAATCATGATACATCTTGGTAGCACCAGGATGAATGCTCAATCCACTCCGGTGTCCTTCTTCCAGAATACTCTTTCTGATCTCAGCAACATCGGGTACACACACTCGGTCTCCAAACCTTATGACACCATTCTCGTCAATTCGGAATTCACCTCCTCGACCTTGGTTAATCAATGTCAACTTATCTACCAATCCAACGTCAGATTTCTGTCCGTTTCTAATTTCTTCAAGGATACTATTAGTTAACTTTAACATCCCCAACTTAATGCTATTAGAAGTACTTTCGCATACTAAACTCACATCTCGGAATTGCTTAATTAAATCCAATTCTCGCACCATTAGCATAGACATATGCAATGACTTCCTGCTCAATGCATCAGCAACAACATTTGCTTTACCAGGATGGTAATTCAAACCGAAATCATAGTCCTTCAAAAATTCTAACCATCTTCTCTGCCTCATTTTAAGCTCTTTCTAATCGTAGAGATACTTCAGACTCTTATGATCGTTGAATACCTCAAATCCAGAACCATAGAGATAATGTCTCCACAACTTCAACACAAACACCATAGCCACCAATTCCAAATCATGAGTTGGATAATTCCTTTCATGAATTTTCAACTGTCTTGAAGCATGAGCTACTACGTGCTTATCTTGCATCAACACACCACCTAAACCCATCAGTGAAGCATCACAATACACATTAAAAGACTTCGTTGGATTAGGCAAAATTAAGATCGGAGCACTTGTCAATCTTTTCTTCAATTCTTGAAAACCCTTTTCACATTCTGAATCCCATACAAATACTTGTCCTTTTCTTGTTAACTTAGTCATTGGTAATGCCAACTTCGAAAATCCTTCAATGAACTTTCTATAGTAACCTGCCAGACCAAGAAAACTGCGAATCTCTGAAGCATTCTTCGGCGTCTCCCACTGAGATACTGCTTCTACCTTCATAGGATCCACTGCGATACCGTCCTTCGTAATTACATGGCCAAGAAAACTTACTTCCTTCAACCAGAATTCACATTTAGACAATTTCGCATACAATTTCTTCTCCTTCAATAACTCCAACACCACTCTTAAATGATCTGCATGTTCTTCATCACTCTTCGAGTAAATCAGAATGTCGTCAATGAACACTACCACGAACTTGTCAAGATACGGGTGAAATATCCTGTTCATATACTCCATGAAAACACCAGGTGCATTAGTAACACCAAATGGCATAACAGAATATTCATAGTGTCCATACCTCGTTCGGAATGCCGTCTTTTGAATATCTTCCGCCTTCACACGAATTTGGTGATATCCAGACCTCAGATCAATCTTGCTAAACACACAAGCTCCAACCAACTGGTCCATCAAGTCGTCAATCCTCGGCAAAGGGTATCGATTCTTGATTGTCACTTTGTTCAGTTGTCTATAATCAACACATAGCCTCATTGAACCTTCTTTCTTCTTAACCAACAGTACCGACGCACCCCACGTTGACACACTAGGATGAATAAACTTCTTCTCCAACAATTCCTCTAACTGTTTCTTTAGTTCAGCCAATTCCGATGCCGACATGCGATACGGTGCCATCGACACGGGACTAGTTCCAGGAATTAATTCTATAGAGAACTCCATTTCTCTTTCAGGTGGCAACTCACTAACATCTTCTGGAAACACTTCCGGATACTCATTCACTACCCGTAGCTCACCAGTGCTATCGCCCCCTTTCACTTCCATCGAGGAGTACAACATAAATACCACCGCTCCATCATTGACAGCCAAATTCATCTATTTGACTGACATAGTCAAATCCTCAACACTAACCTCTTCAGGAAAGATAACCGTCTTCGTAAAACAATTGATATGAACTCGATTAAATTGCAACCAGTTCATCCCCAAAATGACGTCAAGTTGTTCAAGAGGAAGGCATACTAAATCCATTCCAAACTTTCTACCAAATATGTCAACATGACAGTTCAAACAAGCAGAAGAAGTAGTTACTGAACCCGACGCATGAGTGTCAATAACCATACTTCCATGAATAACAAATATTTCTAATCCCAATCATTTAGCACAATCCATTTAAATGAACGAATGAGTCGCTCTAGTATCAATAATGGCAACTAAAGGTGTGTCATGGATAAAACATGTACCTTTAATTAAACGATCTTCTGGAGTAGTCTCTGACCCAGACAAAGCAAAGACTTTTCCACCAACCTGATCCTTCTTCCGTTTAGTGCAATGCGGACTGATGTGACCCTCTTCCCCGCAATTGTAGCAAGTCACAATCTTCATCCTACAATCTGAAGCAATATGACCCGCCTTACCACACTTGAAGCATTTCTTCTCTCCACTCTTGCACTCATTCCTTCTATGCCCAGTCTCACCACAGTTGTAGCACCTAACGGGAGCACCAGAATCTCCCCCACTAGGCCTCTTCCAATCCCCAGCTCTAGGATTTCCTCTATCATATGGCTTACCTCTATCCATAGGCTTCTTACCTTTCTTGTCAACCAACTCATGAGAGTGAGATGACTTCAGCTTAAGGTTGTCCTCTTCGAAGATCCTACTACAGTCCACCAAATTGACAAATCGCCGAATTCTCTGGTACCTGATCCCTTGCTTGATCTTATCACGAAGACCATTCTCAAACTTGATGCACTTTGAGAATTCACTAGCCTCGTCATTGTTGTAGTGAACGTAGTACTTTGCCAACTCGACAAATTTAGAAGCATACTCTGGTACCGTCATATTACCCTGAGTGATCAGTTCCAAAAATTCAATCTCTTTCCTGCCTCGAACGTCTTCAGGAAAATACCTCCTCAGAAACTCTCTCTTGAACACAGCCCAGGAAATAGCTACACCATCAGCATCCAATTCAGCCCTGGTAGCCATCCACCAGTCATCAGCCTCTTCGGACAACATATGAGTACCATACCTCACTTTCAGGTTCTCATCACAATCGATGACTCTGAAAATCCTCTCGATCTCCTTAAGCCATTTCTGAGCACCTTCAGGATCATGTGTGCCCTTGAACAACGGAGGATTGTTCCGCTGAAAACTGTTCAGCTGCCTGTCAGCACCAATACCAGCTCCATTGACATTCCCTCCTAGTACACCAGCAATCATGCCCAGAGCCTCGGCAATTGCATCGTTGTTTCTTCCTCCTCTTCCGGCCATTGCTCTGCTAAATATAAAACAATATTCATTAGAACAAGATGTATCGATAGTGTCAACCTTACACTATTCGCATATGAGGGATTAACTGACACTAAGACTCTGACTCAAACGACCAACTATGCTCTGATACCACTATTGTAACACCCTTCTGAACCCCGCGGCAATTTTTTAAACGATTATATCAGAGTAAAACATAAACACAAGGGTGCCACAATTATTTAAAATAAATAAACCAATCATGGTCAAGTCATGCTTCATTAGGAAACGATTCACCAAATCGTAATCATGTTCAACACAGCGGAATAAGAAACATTATCAAATACATCCAATGGAATCATAATCCAACACTAATTGAAGTAGATTAATTTCATAAAAACTCTATAACTATCATTCCCCGGTGTTACAGATCAGAGCATGACCGCATGACCCAACATAAACGGATAAACTCTATGAGTCATCCTCACCAAGCACTAATGTCGCTACTCCTCAATCTGAAAATGACAACATGTAAGGGTGAGTCTCATTCTCAATTAGTAAATATTATGCAATTCATAAGCAACAAGCATCATAATATACCGTTCACCCAATTATACATATTCAGATTCACATCTATTATTCATTAATTCACACAATAATAGAGTACAACACATACTACAGAAATCCATACAATCATGTTACGACAAAATGCATATGACACAACTGACACTATGCATGTGGTACCAATAAACCGTGGAATCAATCCACCTAACCGATCTACGCCTCATCGAGATACGACCCACCGACACAATTTCCGTACAATGGGAAATATGTCCACCAACGATCCACTCATCACCAGGATCCAACATCAATGCATATGAATGAATGAAACACATATAACATACTTAAAACACACCAAATCACGATGAACAACTCATCTCAACACCACATCACCAAATAAGTATGTACATGTTTTCAACATCATTAAAATAACCATGCATCCATCACAATCATAATAACAAGTCACAACCAATTCATCATCACATCGAACCCATTGTCACACCTATCTCATATGCACACAATGTTCAATTCCCATCAAGTAATTAAATCGAGTTTTTAAAGAAATAAAGTCGGCTAATGCCAATATTCATCATTCATCATATAAAACATTTAATTACTTGCACAACGCCCAAAATGGCACTAAGAAATGATTCACGGATCAAAAGATACGCTATTTTGAAGTTTGGAAAGATTCACACACAGCAAGGTTCGCTCAGCGGAGCAAGGCAGAAGCGAAATCCTTCAGGCCCCCGCTCAGTGGACCTCAAGCGAAGTCAAACAGAAGCGAACTACGTTGGGACCTCCGCTCAGCGGACACCCCTCCGCTCAGCGGACCTGCGATTTCAGCAAACCCCAAGTCTGCGACAGACCCTGCGATTTCACCTTCTTTTCACCCAAAAACGATTCCATACATCACATACAGGCATATAATCATCATACATTAAATTATACATCATAAAACATCATCCAAACCCATTATTAACCAAATAGTTCACACAATTATCATTAATTCAATCCAATTATAACACCCTAACCTAACAATCCCAATATCTAATTGAACCAAACCATACATCAATCTACCTATCACCTAAGACCACATAAGAGATACTAAAAGGAAGAGTCCCCCCTTACCTCGATAAATTTCTTGAATGCTCTCCTTCCGGTTTCACGTTCTTGCCTCTTTCTCTTCTCTTGCTCTTTTCACGTGTTCTTCCTTTCTCCCCAAATGGTTCCTTTTTCTTATTTTATGAAAAATAAAATAAAATAAATTAACCACAACTTAGTAAAAGGCCTAACCAATTAGCACCCCTCTTTTACTATCACCACACCATAAGCCCAATAGCTCTTACTCCATCATTTTCCAATTAAATCCAATTTAAATTCTAAAATTCCAATTATTTAATTTTAAATCCAAATTAAATTAATAAACTGAAATTATGGGTGTTACAAAGGAAGCTTCGGAACTCGTGCAAATGGACATTCAATGGTGAGAAAAATACTGCGAGCAGGATATTACTGGTTGACAATGGAAGCTGACTCTATCCAATACGCAAGAACATGTCACAAATACTAAATCTACAGTGATAAAATACATATGCCACCTAATCTGTTGAACATTTTGAGTTCACCATGGCCATTTGCAATGTGGGGGATTGGCATGATAGGGATGATCGAACCGAAAGCTTATAATGGACACCGATTCATATTGGTCGCCATAAACTACTTCACTAAATGGGTTGAAGCCGTTTCTTACACCAACGTGACGAGACAAGTAGTCACCCGGTTCATTAAGCATAACATCATTTGTTGGTATGGGGTTCCAAACAGGATTATCACAGACAACAGGTCGAATCTAAATAACAACATGATGGGGGAGATGTGCGAGGATTTCAAGATTGAACATCACAATACAGGCCTAAGATGAATGGCGTTGTCGAAGCTGCGAATAAGAATATCAAAAAGATAATACAAAAGATGGGGAAAACATACAAGGATTGGCACGAAATGCTTCCCTTCACCCTGCACGGTTACATAACCTCGATACGCACATCCACAAGAGCAACACCTTTCTCCTTGGTTTATGGTATGGAGGCAGTCCTCCCTGTCGAAGTGGAGATTCCTTCATTACGAGTCCTGGGTGATACAAAGTTAGAAGAATCAAAATGGGTAAAAACTCGTTTTGATCAGCTTAATCTCATTGAAGAAAAGCGACTGACGACTTTGTGTCATGGGCAACTCTATCAAAAAAGGATGAAGAAAGAGTTCGATAAAAAGGTCCGTCCTCGAACTTTCAAAGAAGGATATGTCGTTCTCAAGAAGATTTTTCTACCTCGACTTGATGCCCACGGAAAATGAACACCTAACTACGAAGGTCCATATGTCATAAAAATGGTATTCTCAAGAGGAGCACTTGTCCTCACTACAATGGACGGGGATGCGGTCAAGAAATATTATGCCTAACAAGGGCAGGATCATAGGCTATGAGCCAAAGGCAAACTACAAAGGATAAGGATTCGTGCAATCATTCACTTCTAAAAGCAAAGGATTACTGGGGCCCTCGAAAACAAAGGAGTAACGACAATATTAATATCATTTCTATTTGTCATTTTCTTTTCACATCTTGTACATTCGCAGAATTAAGGCAATATCAATAAAGTTTTCTTTTCTTCATACCGCGCTTTCTAGTTGTTTCAATATCATTTGCAAAGGATAAAAAAATTTCATAAACTTTATACTGGATTTATTATGGGGAGCTTGCAAAAAAAGATTTTTTCTTAATACAAAAGCAACGAAACAAAACT
This sequence comes from Vicia villosa, assembly GCF_029867415.1. NCBI lineage: Eukaryota > Viridiplantae > Streptophyta > Magnoliopsida > Fabales > Fabaceae > Vicia > Vicia villosa. The sequence goes on along the minus strand of NC_081185.1, from coordinate 67,723,272 downwards.
ACGAAATCTCTGGAGGATAACATACGCCCTACGCCGCAATCACTATGATCTGGCATGATCTCTTTTACGAAGGATGTATTACAATCACAAAGAACATTATCAACAGATCATTCGAATACAATCCGAACTAGGATTTATCCCATATATCTCAAAAGGGTTAAAAAAATTCAATGGGTGATAAGGAGATAAACATTGGGATCATCATACATACATACACATTAGCATACATACATGCAACATTTACACCCAAACATCGTGCATCTGTAATGATTATACATGTACGAGCATCACACAATCAAACATTACTCATATACAAATGGTTCATACATCTACATTATACAAACAACAGGGTCACATGCATATGCATGGTGCATACGCATTTACAATACAACTTTTACATAGGTGATCTTGATAGCACTATAGCAAGTTAATCTTTCTTACACATGTAAACTTGTCAAAACCATGGCAAGTAATCCCTTTTACGCAGGTAAGCTTGTCAGAACCATGGCAAGTAATCTCTTTTATGCAGGTAAACTTGTCAGAACCATGACAAAAGTTTCCTTTTACGCGGGTGAATTTGCTAGAACCATAGAGAATGAATCCTTTTACGCAGGTGAATTTGCTAGAGCCATAGCAAATGAATCCTTTTACGCAGGTGAATTTGCTAGAACCCTAGCAAGTGAATCCTTGTACACAGGAAAATTTGCTAGAACCATAACAAGTGAATCCTTTTACGCAGGTAAGCTTATTAGAACCATAACAAGTGATCCTTTTTATGCAGGTAAGCTTGTTAGAACCATAACAAGTGATCTCTTTTATGTAGGTAAGCTTGCTAGAACCGTAACAGGTAATCCCTTCCTCATCCTGGGTATATGCAAGGACTTACAAGGACTATAGTAAATCCTTCTCTCTTACACAAACTACGAAAGCCTACTAGAACTATAGTAGGTGAATTCTTCACAAACTACGAGAGCTTGCTAGCACTATGGAAAGTGAACCATTTTACACACCACGAACTGCGAGTTCTCGCTATGTAAGTCTCCGGCTTTAGCAGAATGATCATCTCCTTTCACAATCCAGCACAAGGTAAATTTAGGGGTCTTCCATTATTTAATAACTCTTTGATCCGAAAAGCATGAGAACTACGTATTCTCACGCCATTCAATCCAAGGTAATTAAATAGAGACAGTTGTCATACCCCCAAATTTACCCAATACGAGTCACGTCTATTAGTTTATTAAAGGTATTAAAATTAGGAGTTATGGGGTTAACATATATATTATTAAACCCAATCTCTTATAAAATCTTTTAATTAAATTTAGGTGTGTAATTAGCAGATATTTGGGCCCAATCATTTGGCCCAATCTATCTAACTATAAGGTTTTGATCAGTTTTCTACGAAAATTGATTAATTATTTATTTATTTCTTTTTGTTAGAATTATTACTATTAAATATTATTATTAACCAATATTATTATTAACTATTATTAGGATTAATGGTATTATTAGGATTTTTATTAGTGTTAATATTAGGGTTATTAGGATAGTTATTATTAAGTTTAATATTATTATTATTATTATTTCTAATAGTATTTTAAATCAAGCAAAGAGATCTTGGGCCAGTTAGTTGTGATTGGGCTCGGGGGGAATATTGGCGTAGTGGGCCAGTTAGCGGACCAGGGCATTGGGCTTAGTGGACTGTGATGGATTGGGTCAAACCCAGGACCCAACTCGGTCTTGTTCATCGCCCCCTACCTCACGCATTCAGCGCTGCTGCAAACAACAATCCCTAACGGATCTTGTCCAAGCCATGGAATGAATCAAAACACAAATCAAATCATCACAAATCTGAATCAAATATTACGCTTTTATTTATTGAATCAATATTACAACAAATTAAATCTAATTGAATCAATCCTTAAATCAAATCAAATCTCAAAACGAAAATAACTTAAACCTAATCAAATCTGAAATATTACAACGCAATTGAATCTAATATAAGATTTCCTAAAACTAATTTAACCTAAGTCTATAAATTGAAACCCTAAAACCTAAAAGAAAGGGACGAAAGATTGAAGAAAGTTGGGGAACTCGAGGACGATTAAAGCTTGTTACCGCGAACACAAACCTTCGAGCTTGAATCTCCAACCAAAACCTGCAAACACACAAAGAAAGGGAAGAGATCAAAAGGAGAATCAGAGCACACACATTTCTGAAATCAAGACCAAAAGGTAACCGATTAAACTTAGCTTTAGGTTTTATTTTACGATACCGATATGCATGTGTGTTGTTTGTTTTGTTGGAATTTAGGGTTAGGGCTTGTTTAGGGTTAGGGTTCTTGGTCGTTAGGGTTAGGGTTCATGTTCATTTGGGTTCGTTGTTGAAGGTCGGGGTGGGAAGATGAAGATCATGAAGATATTCATCTGGGTTCTTCGTTCTGGGCGAAACTGGGGTTAGAGGTTGGAGATTGCGGTTAAACTTCAACCGGAATCTGGGTTTGGGGTGGTGGTTTAAGGCGTTGAAGGGGGTGGCCGGCGGTGGCTGTGGTTATTTTTGGGTTTAATGTTTGAGAGAGAAAGAGGAGAACGAAGAGAGAGCGGATAGTGAAGTGAGAGAAAAAGAGACGAAAAATGAAAACGGAAATTGTGAGATCAAAGGGATAATCCCTTTTTCGCACCACCCGAGAAAGGATATGTGGCCTCTTGATGGCCACCTGTTGCACACTTGAACATTGATTCAGTGTGGATCTCTACCATGCACCTCACTCCACAAAATACATGTAGGTCGTTGATGAGGATTCAAACAAATCCTGGAAATACACTAACCTGAGGACACACCAAGAGCCATACACATTCTCCCCACTAGATCCAACGGATCCACAATATTCATGAGCCTAGGCCAATATTATTAGCACACCCTGAAATTGCTCCCCAGCCCAGTTATACACCCCTCCTGCGTTTTGAATGAAAAATTTATTTAATTGATTTTTATGCAATTTTTTTCTCGGTCCGATTATATTTAATAATCGCGTTGGTGAAAAAATCATATTTTATTAAAAGAATAATAATAAGATAATATAATAAAATGCTCTATTTTAATTAATTATTTCAAGGGTTTACTCGTTAATCGTTTCAATCAAATCAATCGATTGCGATGATTAGCGACAAAAAAATGATTTTGTTAAGCAAATCAAGGATCAATTTGTTAATCGTTTTAATCGAACTAATCGATTGCGATGTTTAATAATAAAATTATTTTTTTAAAACAATTTAGATAATTCATACGAATCAAAATTCAATTTGCTGTTTGTTTCAACCAAATAAATTGGTTGTGATAATTAGCAATAAAATCAACCTTATTTTAATTTGTTATTTATGTTGATCAAAACTATTGATCAACGCGATTAACAAAATTTTAAAACACTAAACATGGTAATACGCCATAATTCATTAACTTCTTTTTATTCACAAACTGCGAATCTCAAAACCGCGACAATTACCAAACTGTGTACGGTAATTTAAAACACACTTTCAACATTCATACTAAATCTAAGGCGTACAGTTGTAGCGGGGAAAATCTGATATCGAAGCCATGGGATTGACTCGAATCAATATTCCGTTTTGAAATCGCCACCGCGCTTTATTTTTTCAAAGGAAAAGGGAAAAGAACGTAAAACCCAAAGTTTTGTTTTTTTAAAACAAGAAAGAGAACTCAGGTTCGGGTGTTGATTATATGAGGGGAAGGTTTAAAGCACCCCTCATATCCGTGGTACTCCACGGGAACCTTTTTGAAAATCTGTGTTGTGTGTGTGCTAAAAAAACGGTTTGTTTTATTTTTAAAATAAGCTCGGCAAAGCGTTAAGCTTTGGGCCTACATACCTCCTCGGTGCAATGGAGAAGTCAGAGCTAATGTAGTTCCGCTTTTGGGAAAACGCATTTTAAAAAAACGAATAAACACTTTGGTGTCGTTAGAGAGAAATACTCAGCCATTGATCTTGAGCATGAGAACAAACAAGTTCTTTGCATCGCAAATGAAAGAAGGGCTCCAACTCGGATAAAATCAACGAGTATGCCACTAGCTCTCTCACGCGGAAAAGATCTCGTTATTATCAATCAATTTCAAAATCGTGGGGTATAACCACTCGTTTCGACAGTTAACGGTGTCTAAACTTTTGAAGAAAAGCCACTAAGGGCGAAAGATATTTTTGAGAAAAGGTTTTTGAAAAGGTTTGCAAACATAAGAATGTTTTGGAAAAAGAGAGAAGATTTTGAAAATTTAAGAATGGGAGGAGATGAAGAGGCTAACCTAATTGCATAAAATAAAAGCTAAGGAAAGAAACGGTCTAACCAAATAAGAAGCCAACACTTGACATTAAGAGCCAAGGTAGTTTTCCCATCCTTTGGATTTATCAATACCAACACATTAACACTTGGGGATCCAGATGAACTTATTGTCTTAGCACCACTTTGCATTAAGCACATTAAGATTCTGATGAAAATCGGGCAGAGTAACGGCTGTTTTCGGGTAAAATCCTTATTTCAATGCCTTGGAATTAACCATCAAGGGCTTTCAAGGAAATACCTGCACACAAAAACATACAACAGCACAATGCCAGACGGACAGAACAATCACAGGATAATAATAGAATGAGTCCAGAGGTACTAGGTCCATAAGTCCGAATCTCCAAATTGCTAAGGATAGTAACCGATAGTCCAAAGAGAGCCTTATGTATTTTTTAGATTTTGATTATTTATTAGTGTTTTAGCAAAAAAATAAAGTATGGTCCAAGTGGACAAAAGAAAAATAACAGAAGCATAAACATATGTCCAAGTGGACAAAGAGAAAATGACGGAAGGTAAATATGATGAAATGATAAAGTAAAGCGATAAGGCGAGAAATATAAAGAGCGGTAATATAAAGAGCGGTAATATAAAGGTGCGGAAATTAAAGTTAGTTGTTAAATGTTAAAGATAACCATCTTGAAACTTGTCAAGTATGTTATCAAAGTTAGTATGAAGATCTATGGTGAGTGAATGATGTACTCGGATTTAAAGTCAATGGGGCTTATCAGAAGCTTGATAAAATCATAGCGACTACACGATAAAAACCTCCACAAGTCTTAAATCAACCGCATACAATTCTCTTCCACATTTGATCTTTTTTATTCGGGACACGAAATATTGCGCTATGTTAAGCAGATCGCCAAGTGATTTATGTAGAAATCACCCTACAACGAGGCCGGTCAAAACTTTATGTGCTAATGCATGCGAGAAGAACGATATGTAGATCGCCTTCCGAAAGCAATACCGCACGAAAAGAAAATAGGTAACGATCTAGTCTTTACTAAGAATCCATAAGAATTCTCAAAGTATTAAGACTTTCATCGATCAAAAGAAAAAAAGGAGAAGGAGAAGGTAAAATGCATAAAGATAATCAACTCACACTATCATTAATATCATTCATCTAATATTATGGATTTGGTTCTTTCCAACCTATCAACATCCTAGATCCAATGATATTAATGAAATGGAGGAAGAAGAATAAAATTCACAAAAGATAATCACAAGAATGAAAACAAATTGATCTAGTCTTCATCAAGAATCCATAGAATTCTCAAGATGTTAAGACTTTCATCGATCAAAAGAAAACAAGATGAAAAAGATAAGAATAGAGACAAATTGATCTAGTCTTTATCAAGAATTCATAGAATTCTCAAGATGTTAAGACTTTCATCGATCAAAAGAAAGATAAGATGAAAATAAGAATGAAAACATAAAAGATAATCAACTCACACTATCATTAATATCATTCATCTAATATTATGGATTAGGTCATTTCAAACCTATCAACATCCTAGATCCAATGATATTAATGAAGTGGAGGAAGTAGGACACCAAAACAAGCATAAAAGAGGCAAAAAACCACATTCTGCCAGCAGGAAATCGATTTCATGCAGGGGGAAATCGATTTCCATAGTGCAGTTTTCAGAAAAAAACAGGTCACGCTCAGCAGGAAATCGATTTCAGCCTTAAGGAAATCGATTTCCTCAGTGCAAAATCCAGCAAAAACAGCATTTAGAGGCATAAAACTTGACTTGAACAAACATACAAACACCTTATGATCACACATCAATTGGAGCACGAATTTTCCATCAAATCAACAACAAATAGCACCAATATAGCATCAAAGATGCATTGAACACAAACCACAAAGGATCTACATCATGATACACAAAAAGGATGAAGAGAATTTACCAAATCTTGCACAAACTTGGATCTACTTCAAGAATCACCAACACAAATCTTGATCTCTCAACAATTGAAGAAAAAAGAGTGAAATGGATGGTGGCTTAGCTCAAAGTTTGTGAGGTTCAAGATGTGACTCACAAACTTTATGAAAGAAAAAGAGCTTTGGTGAATTTGGTAGGGATGAGGAGAGAAATTGCAAGGGATTTGTTGGCTCTCAAAGCTTGAGAAATGAGAGAGTAGTGGGCTCTATTTATAGGATGAGAGCAAGAGTAGTGGTAATTTGGTCTTTTGGCATTTGGTAATTAGCTTGTGTTTAATTGATGATTAAAGTGGTGTTTAAATGATAAGAAAAGGTAAAATGAGGTTTAAGTGGGTTTAATGAAGGGGTTAATTTTGATGAGGTGGAAAATTGGTAAAATGATCAAAGAAAAAGGTGCCAAAATGATGTCAAGCTTCCCTCCTTATATTTTTTGAATTTTGCCTGAAGGAAATCGATTTACCCAGGAGGGAAATCGATTTCACTCTGTTCCAGAAGAGAAATTGGCGCAAAATACACTAGGGAAATCGATTTACCCAGGAGGGAAATCGATTTCATGCTGTCCAGAATGTGATTTTAGTGAAGATTGCTGCAGGGAAATCGATTTACCCAGTAGGGAAATCGATTTCATCAGTCAGAAAAGTGAAAAATGCCTTGTTTATTGCATGTCTTGGCTTGGTACCTACAAAACAAAAGCCTACAAAGAAACAAAGCAATATTTTTGGTATTTGGGTTAGTATAACATGCATACAAGATAAACAATCATTGGTGCTTGATGGTCCCTCTCATTGATGAGGTGAGTGCAACACCATAAACAAACTTCCAAGTGAAGCTCTTGATTAGTGATTGGGATATGAATGATATAGGATCTTAGGGTCAAAAATTGGGGTATGACAGATGCCCCTATTTAAGTTTCTTCGATTTGGAGATACGATGATTGGAAATCTTCGTTTTGACAAAAATCGAAGAGACTTAAATATATAAAACACAATTTTTGATCCTAAGATGCAATGCAATGTTAATGAATGCATGTGATGATAATGATAACACTGGGGAGTATCAGGTGATCCACTGGGGAAAACAAATGTCTTGATATAACTCCGCTGGGGAAACAGATGTCTTGCAAGTAGGAACTCCTCTGAGGAAGGCAAGACTTTGTTGGAGACGGAACTTTTAGTGGGAAAAGAAATTTCTCTGGGGAAACACTTCGCGTCAGAGAGGTTAGAGCATCCTCTTTCACTGGGGATGAGAAAAGGGGTCATCCTCTTTCACTGGGGATGAGACAGTATGTATCTGAATACCCATCTTCTGTTAACAGAAATCAGATCATCGTACCACTGATGAAGAGATGTACCGCCGTACCACTGACGATAACACATACCCACGTTCCACTGAAGGTATTAAGGAGATATACCACCGTACCACTGATGATATAAAAGGAGATGATTCATCGACGTACCACTGACGATGAAAGAGATGTACCGCCGTACCACTGACGATAACACATACCAACGTTCCACTGAAGGCATGAAGAGATATACCACCGTACCACTGATGATATAAAAGGAGATGTAATTCATCGACGTACCACTGACGATGAAAGAGATGTACCGCCGTACCACTGACGATAACACATACCAACGTTCCACTGAAGGCATGAAGAGATATATACCACCGTACCACTGATGATATAAGGAGATGTAATTCATCGACGTACCACTGACGATGAAAGAGATGTACCGCCGTACCACTGACGATAACACATACCAACGTTCCACTGAAGGCATGAAGAGATATATACCACCGTACCACTGATGATATAAAAGGAGATGATTCATCGACGTACCACTGACGATGAAAGAGATGTACCGCCGTACCACTGACGATAACACATACCAACGTTCCACTGAAGGCATGAAGAGATATATACCACCGTACCACTGATGATATAAGAAGATGTAATTCATCGACGTACCACTGACGATGAAAGAGATGTACCGCCGTACCACTGACGATAACACATACCAACGTTCCACTGAAGGCATGAAGAGATATATACCACCGTACCACTGATGATATAAGGAGATGTAATTCATCGACGTACCACTGACGATGAAAGAGATGTACCGCCGTACCACTGACGATAACACATACCAACGTTCCACTGAAGGCATGAAGAGATATATACCACCGTACCACTGATGATATAAAAGGAGATGATTCATCGACGTACCACTGACGATGAAAGAGATGTACCGCCGTACCACTGACGATAACACATACCAACGTTCCACTGAAGGTATTGAAGAGAAATACATCGACGTACCACTGACGATGAAAGATAACAAAATACACCAACGTTCCACTGAAGGTGAACTACCAACGTCCCACTGGAGGTAGAAGGAGATGTACATCGTATCACTGATGGTGAAGAGCAATCAATAATGATTTGAGGATGCCAACACAAATGCATAATCTCAATATTCATTGTCCAGCAACCAAAATTCAATCCATGAACAAATGGAAAGAAGCTGCCTCAAAAAGACTGGACCAAGTGAGGGAAAAAACTCACTGGTATTCTGTTCGTAGACATCTGAACAGAATAACTGAAACATATTATCCACCTAGAAACAAATTCAATGGGGATTTTCAAGGAAAGTGAGCTTTTTCTGCTTGACTGCAAACTGTCACTTATACTGAAGCGACTTACCATTTGCTGAGCTTCTTCCATTTGGGAATCAAGAAGTTCATAAAGCCTGAGAGATTATCACTTGCTTTGAAGATAAGATTGATATGTGGAGACATACAAACTTGCTCAAATAAAGAGGCTTGCATTTGTTGTCAACAAAACATGCTAAGGACAGAACCTGCCTCTTGCTTTCAAGTACAAATTCCAACGGAGTGCAATGACAACACTGGTGGGAAATAAGCCTTTCAATATCTGATAAGAACATCAATCACAAATGAATTCTCCATTATTGGGGAAAGCAGAATCCTCAAGAGGTGCAAAATAAATGCCTTCTCAATCTAGGTTTCCCAGCCTAGAGAGGTTCAAAATAGTATTGCAAGAGACCAAAGTTCAGCTCCAAGAACAAACTGGACAAAAACGGCCAAACAAAGCTTTGCCCCTTGAGGAATAAACTCAACTGGGGATTAATTCCATCCTAACAAATGAGATGAGGAGGAACACCGAAGCAAAATTCTTCCACGAGGAACAAACTCATTGAGGATTATCAGTCTCTGCGAGGAACTTACAGATCATCCCCTTCTTATCAAAAGATCGGGCAACACCCCAAGCTCTATTATGGGGAATCAGAGAAAATTTCTTTGGATAAAATCACCATTATGAACTTGTAGAGGAACTAAGAAGTTAACATCAAAGTAAACAAGTTAACATGCGGGGGATTTTAGTTCAAAACTCAACACAAGGTGAGAAAGAAAACCCAACAGTCAACCGTTGTCTCAAAACTTCTTGGTAGAGATTGACATACTCTAGATTGGTCATGGCAACAACCTTTGTGCTTCAAGCTAATGAGGTGATCAAGGTAACTTCTGATTCACAACTTGCCCCAGACTACATGGTCTATGAGAGGAATTGCTTCAAGAGGATTCATGGAGATCCTTGGCATCATGAAGACTTTGGAATAATCTGCCCCAGATCAACAAATTCTTGGAGAGATTCATCAAATCTCGACGTAACTGCCCCAGATTGACTAAACTTGGCACATTCTTTTACTCGACAAAGTCTTCAAGCTTTGCCCCATGATGGTAATCAAACTTGCAAAAGCATTATACTGGGAAAACAGCATGCCCTTGGCAATGTTTTAGTTTTCTACTGATGATCAGATGTAAACTTCCTGAATGTCAAACAAATGTTTACAAGCAGAAAAATGTTTATTGTGAGAATGATAATGAAAATGCAACAATTATGTAAGTCTTGAAGTTTCGAAAAGATGTCGCATAACTTTGTGAATGAATCACTAGTTAAGAGATGACATTGATTTTTTTTATTTTTTATGCATATGATACCAACACAAGTTTTCAGCATAACTGATAGGAGTCAGGAACGCTTTCTTGTTTAAGTATGCTCTCGAAATAAACCCTGCTTCAATTAGGACTTTTGAGGGTTGTAACGTGGCCTGGTTCACGGTTTTCAGAAAAAAGGATTTTTAGGCTCAAAGTTTATTTAGCCCACCCCAACTTCGTGATGTTCTCCAGTCCTATGTTCAGTTAATTCAACATGAGTATTCACCTCTCAAAAGGATTTTGTGCCATTAACGACCTGATGAAGCTTTCTTGGAGTAGCAGTCACCCTTTTGTCTTCATTTTTGTATTCACAGAGATTTGTTCATTGTTGAGGACTTTTGCTTTGTAGTCCTTTCTTTTCACTTTTCACTCTTTTCTCTTTTTTTTTTTTTTATTTCCCTAACTTTTGCCTGGACTAATTCTCTTAATTGGTCGTCCAGCGGGATGCTCTAACTTTTGCCTAAGTCATTTGTTTTCAAGTTTTTGACTTAGCGAGCTTTTTTCTTCTTTCTTTTTTCTTTCCTTTTTATTCTTTTGATTTGAACAAATCGTGTGACATTGACTTTGTCTTGACTTGTTGAGAGGGTTGTGACTGCCTCATTCCTTGGCGTATGGAGGAAAACCATTGTGGTTTCACATTTTCCAGCCTTTTGATGCGCGGGGAATAACCATTGTGGTTTCCCATGATCCAACCATTGATGTGGATATGACATGCTTGACCTTTGGATGCACAATCCTTTTTGAAATATGAACACTCGGTCAAAATAACTGAAGACTACCCTGCCCCAGGTTAAAGATTAGGGTTTTTTCGTTTAGAAAAGAAACTCCTACTTCAAGGCTCAAAGGGTTTAACAAGGGATTATCTTCCTTATATCTCCGGTGTTTGGGAATTTGAAACAATGCCTGTACATCATCAGCAGGGTTTTATTCAAGAGCATATAACCAGAAATTTTGCGTTTTCAGATCATCATCCTCCTTCCAATCTTTGCATAAGCAAGAGTTTGGCGAAAGTAATTGGTATCATAATGCATAAAAACAAATAAACATGAGTGAAACGAATGGATTACTTCAAGACAAACATTATTATTGTGTTAGCATTAACATTCAAAAATAAACAAGTTTCTACATGCAAACAATGCATTGAAAAACAAGAAATATTACAAATGAAAACCAGTAAGAATTCTAAAAACTGAGAAAACTCTCTCCATCTGGGCATATGCTGAACGAAACATCTTTCGAGCTTCAGGCTACCATCAATAGTGATTCAATCATGCTTTGGCAAAGAATTGGCTTGAACATCATAACCAACATCTTGGAAAGTCAAAATACCAGCATGGATTAATCTTTGAACTTCATTTTTTAGAGGCCAACAATTCTCTAAGTCATGTCCAGGAGCATTCTGATGAAAAGCACAAGTGACGTTAGCATTGTACCACCAAGGAATCTTCTCTGGAATTGGAGGTGGTGACCTTGTCTGAACCAAATTCTTATGAATTAGAGCAGGGAACAATTCTGTGTAGGTCATAGGGATAGGATCAAAATTCCCCTTTTGAGGTTGATTTTGCTCGTTCGGTGGAGAATCTTGTTGACGAGTACTCTGCTGATAATCTGGGATTGCATGAACTGAATTGGATACAGGAATGACATAGGAAACATTCTGATGTTGATGATGATTGTTTCCTCCCCTGATTATCTTCTTTGAAAAGTCATTACCAAACTTCTTCACACTACCAGCTGAGTTACCTTCTTCAAACAAACATTCCTTTCGGACATCCTTTTCTAGAAGCGCTTTCATATCCACCTCTCTGTGGAAGTCGGCAGGTGTACTGACTACTGTCCCCTTGGGAAAGAACGAGTTCAGAGTTTCAAGAAAGACCTTTGCCATCCTTTCTTCCATCATAGGAGGATTGACTTGGGCAGCAACTAGAGCCTCAACCAGAGCAGTCAGATGCTCCATACCAGCCTTCAAAGTAACCACCTCTTTGCGGAGTTCAAGAATCTCTTGTTTGATGCTTTCCATTTCTTCTTAGCAAGAGTGTTGTACTGATGATACCAGGAGAAAGGAAATATGGCTCTGGAGAATTTCTTTAGAAAGCAGGACCAAATGTAGAATGATGCATGCAATGCAGTAATTTGTTTTTTTTATTTTTAATTTTTGAGTTTCAAGGAACTTAAGATATTAACTTGTAAACACTCAAACATTGGACTAAAGCTTTGATTAAGTTATCATCAAAATCAATCATCCACTTTGGTGGATTAGAGTTTTCACCCCATCAACACCCAAGATCCATTGAGTTTGATGAAACTTATGATGTTTACAAGGAAAGACCTCTAAGTTCCTTGAAAATCAAAAGAAAAAGAGTTTTCATGGATGCATGAATGCATGGTTTATGCATCAACCACAATCAAGAGCATGCAAGGTCACATAAGATCATAGTTCAAAGGTTCGACGTCACGAGCATGGAGCCATAGGTCTACCCATCCCACAAGGAGTGATCTAGGGAATTTTGTACCTGCCAGTCGGGTTCTACAAAGGTTCCCAGAGTTTTCAATCTTCTATCGGATATTACCGGCACGCACAATTGCTCATGGGCGCCAATAATATGCCTAAAAAGACCTCGTCTGAGCGTAGTATCGCATGACAACAAGCTCAAATTGGTACTTGATCTTGTTTCTGCACTACATCCTAAAAAAGGCTTAGATTGGTTTAAAGGGTTCTAGGCCATTCAGCTTCTACGGACACTCACTATTGAAAGTAATAGCGTTATCACGATGGTTCGTAACAACCTCTACTACCTTCCATGAGGCCTCCACTGATTGGGGTTCCACCATATGACGCTCATGGTAAGGATTGCTCCTGACATGCGACTATTGGTCTTACCACCTCCTATCTCAAGTTACTCACCAAAGTTCGGGTTAGAACTTTGTCTCATCACAGAGGAACCATCGAGCACCAAAAAGAAAAAAAATGAAAATAAACACACAAAGCACACAACAATATATACAGATAAAACACACAGATAAACAAAAATAGGCTTAACACACTTAAAAAACTGAAATCCCCAGCAGAGTCGCCATTTTTCTGTAGCGGGGAAAATCTGATATCGAAGCCATGGGATTGACTCGAATCAATATTCCGTTTTGAAATCGCCACCGCGCTTTATTTTTTCAAAGGAAAAGGGAAAAGAACGTAAAACCCAAAGTTTTGTTTTTTTAAAACAAGAAAGAGAACTCAGGTTCGGGTGTTGATTATATGAGGGGAAGGTTTAAAGCACCCCTCATATCCGTGGTACTCCACGGGAACCTTTTTGAAAATCTGTGTTGTGTGTGTGCTAAAAAAACGGTTTGTTTTATTTTTAAAATAAGCTCGGCAAAGCGTTAAGCTTTGGGCCTACATACCTCCTCGGTGCAATGGAGAAGTCAGAGCTAATGTAGTTCCGCTTTTGGGAAAACGCATTTTAAAAAAACGAATAAACACTTTGGTGTCGTTAGAGAGAAATACTCAGCCATTGATCTTGAGCATGAGAACAAACAAGTTCTTTGCATCGCAAATGAAAGAAGGGCTCCAACTCGGATAAAATCAACGAGTATGCCACTAGCTCTCTCACGCGGAAAAGATCTCGTTATTATCAATCAATTTCAAAATCGTGGGGTATAACCACTCGTTTCGACAGTTAACGGTGTCTAAACTTTTGAAGAAAAGCCACTAAGGGCGAAAGATATTTTTGAGAAAAGGTTTTTGAAAAGGTTTGCAAACATAAGAATGTTTTGGAAAAAGAGAGAAGATTTTGAAAATTTAAGAATGGGAGGAGATGAAGAGGCTAACCTAATTGCATAAAATAAAAGCTAAGGAAAGAAACGGTCTAACCAAATAAGAAGCCAACACTTGACATTAAGAGCCAAGGTAGTTTTCCCATCCTTTGGATTTATCAATACCAACACATTAACACTTGGGGATCCAGATGAACTTATTGTCTTAGCACCACTTTGCATTAAGCACATTAAGATTCTGATGAAAATCGGGCAGAGTAACGGCTGTTTTCGGGTAAAATCCTTATTTCAATGCCTTGGAATTAACCATCAAGGGCTTTCAAGGAAATACCTGCACACAAAAACATACAACAGCACAATGCCAGACGGACAGAACAATCACAGGATAATAATAGAATGAGTCCAGAGGTACTAGGTCCATAAGTCCGAATCTCCAAATTGCTAAGGATAGTAACCGATAGTCCAAAGAGAGCCTTATGTATTTTTTAGATTTTGATTATTTATTAGTGTTTTAGCAAAAAAATAAAGTATGGTCCAAGTGGACAAAAGAAAAATAACAGAAGCATAAACATATGTCCAAGTGGACAAAGAGAAAATGACGGAAGGTAAATATGATGAAATGATAAAGTAAAGCGATAAGGCGAGAAATATAAAGAGCGGTAATATAAAGAGCGGTAATATAAAGGTGCGGAAATTAAAGTTAGTTGTTAAATGTTAAAGATAACCATCTTGAAACTTGTCAAGTATGTTATCAAAGTTAGTATGAAGATCTATGGTGAGTGAATGATGTACTCGGATTTAAAGTCAATGGGGCTTATCAGAAGCTTGATAAAATCATAGCGACTACACGATAAAAACCTCCACAAGTCTTAAATCAACCGCATACAATTCTCTTCCACATTTGATCTTTTTTATTCGGGACACGAAATATTGCGCTATGTTAAGCAGATCGCCAAGTGATTTATGTAGAAATCACCCTACAACGAGGCCGGTCAAAACTTTATGTGCTAATGCATGCGAGAAGAACGATATGTAGATCGCCTTCCGAAAGCAATACCGCACGAAAAGAAAATAGGTAACGATCTAGTCTTTACTAAGAATCCATAAGAATTCTCAAAGTATTAAGACTTTCATCGATCAAAAGAAAAAAAGGAGAAGGAGAAGGTAAAATGCATAAAGATAATCAACTCACACTATCATTAATATCATTCATCTAATATTATGGATTTGGTTCTTTCCAACCTATCAACATCCTAGATCCAATGATATTAATGAAATGGAGGAAGAAGAATAAAATTCACAAAAGATAATCACAAGAATGAAAACAAATTGATCTAGTCTTCATCAAGAATCCATAGAATTCTCAAGATGTTAAGACTTTCATCGATCAAAAGAAAACAAGATGAAAAAGATAAGAATAGAGACAAATTGATCTAGTCTTTATCAAGAATTCATAGAATTCTCAAGATGTTAAGACTTTCATCGATCAAAAGAAAGATAAGATGAAAATAAGAATGAAAACATAAAAGATAATCAACTCACACTATCATTAATATCATTCATCTAATATTATGGATTAGGTCATTTCAAACCTATCAACATCCTAGATCCAATGATATTAATGAAGTGGAGGAAGTAGGACACCAAAACAAGCATAAAAGAGGCAAAAAACCACATTCTGCCAGCAGGAAATCGATTTCATGCAGGGGGAAATCGATTTCCATAGTGCAGTTTTCAGAAAAAAACAGGTCACGCTCAGCAGGAAATCGATTTCAGCCTTAAGGAAATCGATTTCCTCAGTGCAAAATCCAGCAAAAACAGCATTTAGAGGCATAAAACTTGACTTGAACAAACATACAAACACCTTATGATCACACATCAATTGGAGCACGAATTTTCCATCAAATCAACAACAAATAGCACCAATATAGCATCAAAGATGCATTGAACACAAACCACAAAGGATCTACATCATGATACACAAAAAGGATGAAGAGAATTTACCAAATCTTGCACAAACTTGGATCTACTTCAAGAATCACCAACACAAATCTTGATCTCTCAACAATTGAAGAAAAAAGAGTGAAATGGATGGTGGCTTAGCTCAAAGTTTGTGAGGTTCAAGATGTGACTCACAAACTTTATGAAAGAAAAAGAGCTTTGGTGAATTTGGTAGGGATGAGGAGAGAAATTGCAAGGGATTTGTTGGCTCTCAAAGCTTGAGAAATGAGAGAGTAGTGGGCTCTATTTATAGGATGAGAGCAAGAGTAGTGGTAATTTGGTCTTTTGGCATTTGGTAATTAGCTTGTGTTTAATTGATGATTAAAGTGGTGTTTAAATGATAAGAAAAGGTAAAATGAGGTTTAAGTGGGTTTAATGAAGGGGTTAATTTTGATGAGGTGGAAAATTGGTAAAATGATCAAAGAAAAAGGTGCCAAAATGATGTCAAGCTTCCCTCCTTATATTTTTTGAATTTTGCCTGAAGGAAATCGATTTACCCAGGAGGGAAATCGATTTCACTCTGTTCCAGAAGAGAAATTGGCGCAAAATACACTAGGGAAATCGATTTACCCAGGAGGGAAATCGATTTCATGCTGTCCAGAATGTGATTTTAGTGAAGATTGCTGCAGGGAAATCGATTTACCCAGTAGGGAAATCGATTTCATCAGTCAGAAAAGTGAAAAATGCCTTGTTTATTGCATGTCTTGGCTTGGTACCTACAAAACAAAAGCCTACAAAGAAACAAAGCAATATTTTTGGTATTTGGGTTAGTATAACATGCATACAAGATAAACAATCATTGGTGCTTGATGGTCCCTCTCATTGATGAGGTGAGTGCAACACCATAAACAAACTTCCAAGTGAAGCTCTTGATTAGTGATTGGGATATGAATGATATAGGATCTTAGGGTCAAAAATTGGGGTATGACAACAGTCCTGCCCGAACTACGTAGACTCTGATCCTCCATAAAGAGGTACATAGGCACTTGGTAACAAGGCGAGTCCCCTTCCCCAAAACTTCAATAGGTTTAAAGATTGTCCTATTTAACTTTCTGTCACCTTTCTTTAATAGCCATAAACCCTTGCCTTAGACAAAACCTTAGGAAAGGGTTAAGGGTGCCAAACACCTTCCCTTGACCTGATTATAATAACTTATCCAGATCTCTAAACCTTCGTAGGGTTTCCTATTCGCCCTGGCAGAATAGGTGGCGACTCTAAAATTCTAATTTTTTAGGGCAGGTTGCTACAACCTTCACCTGGTCATTTAACTCAAAGGATGTGTATCTCGCGGTCAATAAAGAAACCTATAGTTGGTTGGTTCAAAAGTGTCTGGTATTGAACTTGGTAGGGCGGATTACGGTTCGATCCCCCGTAGCTTACAATTGGTAAAAGAAGTGGGTACCACAAAAATGTGCCAGAGCCCCATGTTAATAAGGATCGGAGTCACTAACCGGTTACTTTATTATATGCATTTGAAGATAAAGGGCTTAATGTGATTGCACTTGAATGAAAACAAGCAAAATCTAGCGAAAGGATCTAGATGAGCTATAATAGCATGATTCGAATTGGTCTGCATAAGTTGGAGTTGTCTAGTGTCACCATTGATTCTTTAGTGTTCATATTGAGCTTCTATTTCTCTAGCAAAGTTTCACTGCGACCGCGTACAGATCGAGATGATTGTCATGCATATGTAAACTCATATAACTAAGGGAATCTAGTGACGCTAACGATGTAATTTATTAACGAAAATTTATTTATCTGGTTATAATTTCTAAGGCTTAAAAACGATAGTTTGAGATTTTAACTAGACAGTAGGAATTAAGCATTAACCTTAAATACAACGAGAGCGCTTTAAGGTTCATTAGTCTTCATTTGTTTTCAAAAATCATTTTAAACTTTAATTGATACAGCGAGAGTGCTCACTTAGGTTTAACAGTGAAATCATAATCAATAAACAAGAGAATGTGAGATGAATGTTTTTAAACTAATGATTTCTATAGAAAGGTATTTTTAAATTATGATCCGCATTGATAGTTTACTAGATCCCCGACGTCCGACTATTACATACCGATATAATTATCCTTTGATTTAATTTAATTCTATTCATTTATTTCCCCCGTCTGATCTTAATAAATAAAACGATATCCTTAGATTTATGTAGTGACAATTAACTACATTAGGTCGATTCTTAGTCCTTTGGGTTCAATATCTTTTAAAACTACGCGATAGACTGTGCACTTGCAGTCATAATCACAGACACACACCCTATCGTACACACTTGTTGTAAGATAGCCCGTCTCAAGGAAGGACATCCACTTTGAAACTAGCGCCTTTCCGGTAATAGATGGAATAAGGGCATTATGAATTTTATCAAAGTTGGCTTTATTCTCATACAGTCGGGTGTAAAGTTCCCTATGCACCGTCAACTCCGAAATAAGTGTTCGGAAAACAAGAGTGTGATTCTCCTCTCCCTCACTGAGTAAACCGGAAACAAACCGATATATGCAGTTACTATCAATCCCCAAATCACCCATTTATTCAATGTGTTTGTGCATAAGTAGAGGCATCTCATCAATGTAGATCATCGGTGGTTTTTTAATCGGAGGTGTACGAGGCGATTTGAAAATGCGAGCTCCCTTGTTAGCACTACTTTTGGATTTTGGTCTGGGTGAATCCGGGAATAAAGAATCAACAACTTCATGGTAAAAAGGAGTCTGCTTAGTTGACATGCCGTCTTGGATACTTTTCACCTTTTTAGGCACACCTTAGGTTTTTACCGGTTGCGAATGAGGTCTCAAATCAGTTGTTTTTAAAAAAGCAGTTTTTCTCAATTGTTATTTAATGTGCAATTTCATGGTGTCATCAGCTTTAGAAAATCTGTCCATGATCACTTCCAACTCGGTTGTGATGGTTACATTGGATGTACCCTCCTTTGTCGGTTCGTAGTCATCAAATTAGAGTCTTTTCCAATGAACGTAGACTTCATATGCGTATGGGGTAATTCAACTTCATCTTTTTAGAAATAAGACAAGCACATGGAAGCCCATAAGTTTTTCTAATTATACACCCATTCTTCGAACTATCCGGCCCCGTTGTATCCGCCCGCTTCGCTTCATGAAAAAGAAAATTCATTCCAGCCCGAGATATATTAAAAATCAATTGCGAGTAGAGAGTGTTGTCTTTAAACCGATGTTTTGCACAATCTTGCTCTGACCAAACGTGGTATGAATTTCATTATGTTGATTTTGGAGCATTTGGTTCACTCATGTCCCATTCTCTACAAAGATCTCCCTTGCTATCACCCAACCATTTCTTTAACGCCGCATGTGCAGATTCGACTCTGTTGGTTGTTGTGCAACCCAAATGTCTAACATGGTCCGTCCAAGCACGTACTACTTTCTTTTTCACCTAATCAAGGATAATATATTCAACGTATTTCAGAAAATCAAGATATTTGACACCCAGGGTCCTGAAGTGTATCACATTCTCCGTATACAACTCTTCTGTACATGAATTTAAAATATCCTTCCATGCACCCATTATCTTCTCGACCACAACACCAGGTTTGATCATGTTTCCGTCTTCATCATTTTTTCCTTTGATGCCAACTGCGGGTTTGAGCATAGATCTCACGTTTTTTGTTATATAATACCGACAAAGTAATGCAGTTTATGTCGAAAACACGGTACCAACTGCATTCATAAGGGCATTATCGTGGTTGGTAAAAATGACATTAGTGGTGGTGGTAACACTGCTGTAACCTTGTATAGCAAGAGTATTTTTGAATATGCATTTCTGAAAAATACCCATGACATTTTAAATTCAACGTTTAAATAATAAAACGTTGAAAAAGATAATTTCGGATGTGCATGTCCGAAATATTTTAAAAATATAACATAATATGCGTTTGAATAAACTTCCAAATAACATTTTGGAGTTTTCAGATGTATTTTTCACCGTATAAGTGTGGCTTAAGAGATTCCCTACCTATTATTATTTTTAATATCTCCACAACCCACATTTCCGTGCACTTAATTTTTGATGCAATTACACATTAAGTGGATTTATATCTATCAATACATATTATTATTTTTAAAATATTAAAATTTTTAACAAATCTCAATCGTCTAACTTCAATCTAAGGGCTACAAATAAATCAAATGCTTAAACGAGTGACATACTCCGAATTCCCCCAAATTTCTACACCATTTAAAAAGCATCTACCTTCAATCTGTTTTTGTTTTTGACAAAGTCTATAGTATAATTAGTGTACAAAGTATTCTCGGAATCACCCTAAAATTTCCTCACTCTTTTCTCTTTCTCCTTTTCCTCCTTACAATAGCCATTTCATCACTTCACACTTGGCTATTTCATTCTCCACAACCAAACCCTAGCACAAGGGCCGCCCCACACGTGCTCCGCCATGACGATCAACAAACTCCTCACCCTAGTCCGCCGCTCCAATCGGCGGACTCCCATCCTCTCCATCCGATCCGTCGCTCTCTCCACCTCCGCCGCCGCTCCCGTCACCCGCTCTCCACCTCCCCCTCCTCCCTCCCCTCCACCTCCCAACGTTATGGTCTACGATCGATTAGCCGAATCGGTCAAAGCCAAACTCCAACGATTGGAAAATCCAGATCCAAGATTCCTCAAATACGGTTCACCGAAGCCTGAAATCCGCGACCATACGCAAATCCTCTCCGCTCCGGAAACACGCGTAACGACTCTCGAGAACGGACTACGTGTCGCCACGGAGTCGAATCTCAGTGGAAGAACGGCGACGGTTGGTGTTTGGATCGATGCGGGATCTAGATTTGAGACCGAGGAGACTAACGGAACGGCGCATTTTTTGGAGCATATGATTTTCAAGGGGACGGAGAGACGTAACGCGAGGGAGCTCGAAGAGGAGATCGAGAATATGGGAGGACATCTTAATGCGTATACATCGAGGGAGCAGACTACATATTATGCTAAGGTTTCACAAAATGATGTTCCGGTTGCGCTTGATATTCTGGCTGATATTCTTCAGAATTCAAAATTCGATGAGAATCGGATCAGCCGG
Source organism: Vicia villosa (assembly GCF_029867415.1). Classification (NCBI taxonomy): domain Eukaryota; kingdom Viridiplantae; phylum Streptophyta; class Magnoliopsida; order Fabales; family Fabaceae; genus Vicia; species Vicia villosa. The sequence goes on along the minus strand of NC_081185.1, from coordinate 67,702,127 downwards.
GAGCGTGATGTTATTCTTAGGGAAATGGAAGAGGTATACAATTTATTTTTGAATTGAATTATACATGAAATGGAAATTATCTGTTATGTTGTTGTATGGATCTGTTTAACATGTTTGATTAAGGCTTTGTTGTGTATGTGTTTGGCGGAAATTTGCTGAGAAATAGTTTACTGGTTTAATTATGTGATCATGCGTTACAATAGTATACAATGATTAACAACCAACCACCTGATAATTGTTTGCTGTTAAAAAAACTGGAATTCAAGTTTTAGATACAATGTTGGGGAAGAATTTCTGGTTGAATGTATGGTGATTTATTTGCTTTTAGAGTTTAGCTGTGTTTCGAAATTGAAAACATATGTAGAACTAGAAGCATGGGTGTATTTAGTATATCTTAATTCATATGGATAGTTTTATGTTAAAGTTAGAGAGGATTCAAAGACTTTGAAGGGATTGTATTAGGACTTTGAGTTTGATGATATTCTTTCATTTATAATTGTATTTTTTTAAACTAGATAATTTACTTGAAATGAAATTTTTATCTTTCTTTACCTGTTAAACTCACTCCTTCATCAAGAATAGTTTTAGTGTGAAAATGCGTTTGTTTTTTGTTGTTTGTGTAATATGTTTGATTCTCATTCTTTGCTGATCGGTTAGTTATATGATATTGCTTATTTGTAGGTTGAAGGTCAAACAGAGGAAGTGATCTTTGATCACCTCCACGCAACTGCTTTCCAGTATACACCCCTTGGCAGAACCATTTTGGGACCTGCTCAGAATATTAAGACAATCACCAAAGCTCATCTGCAGGACTACATTCAGACGCATTACACTGCTCCTAGGATGGTATGTAGATAACTGATTTGTCTCATGTATTTTGTTATTGATGTAGCTGTGTCTCATGCGTATTGTTACTGATATATGCATAGTGTCCATAACTTTGAAAGCAATCATACCATTATGGGGAAAAATTGTTCCAAAATGACTGATCCCTTTCAATTTTCAATACAATGGTACTTACTTTTTTTCAATTGTACCCTTTAATCAAGATACTCGCATTACTAACAATTCATTATCTCCCATTTTTCATTTATGTTAAAGGTGAATACACCAATACATGACAAGGGTGCTTTATTGAAAATACATATCTCTCACTTATACACATTTTAATCTCTGAATTGTTAACTGAATCAATTATTTTGGGACGGTTGGAGTAACATCTAGATCTGGAAGTTAGCCTGATGGCTGTTTTTCTGCGTGGGTCTACTTTTCCAGGTGATAGCTGCATCTGGAGCTGTAAAGCATGAAGATTTTGTTGAACAAGTGAAAAAATTGTTTACTAAGTTGTCTACAAATCCCTCCACAGCATCTCAGTTGGTAGAAAAAGAGCCAGCAGTTTTTACTGGTTCTGAGGTAACAATATTAATATTGAGCAGATTTGTACTAGTTACTTTAGTTACTTTACTAACTATGTTCATCTACTTGTTCTGAAACAGGTCCGAATGCTTGATGATGATATTCCCCTTGCACAATTTGCTGTAGCTTTTGAAGGTGCATCTTGGAAAGATCCAGATTCAATTGCTTTAATGGTCATGCAAGCAATGTTGGGTTCTTGGAACAAGACCGCTGGAGGTGGAAAACACATGGGGTATGCAACTTGAACATTCTCCTTCCCCACACCCAAAAAAAATACCTCTCACTATACATGCTTAGCTAACTGAATTTTAACTGTGAACAGCTCGGAGCTGGCACAACGAATTGGCATCAATGAAATTGCAGAAAGCACGATGGCTTTTAATACCAATTACAAGGACACGGGTCTTTTTGGTGTTTATGCCGTTGCTAAGGTAGGCCTTAATGTGGTTCTCTTATAGATTATTATTTTTAAACAAAGTGGCACATCAGTACTTTTTTTAAAGCTTGCATGCAAACATGCGAAAAATACATGGAATTTCTGCTACTGCCAAATGAACATTCCTCTTGTAGTATTTCATAGATATACACTGGAACTATTCTCTAGGACTGTTTTATTAAAATTGTCATTTGGTCCTATATTAATTTTCTTAAAATAAATTCCTTATTTTTAATTTTTAAATGTTCTTATTTTTGTTATAAATTCCTTATATTGTGAATATAGCATCAATGAAATTTTCAAATAACCTATTATGATCCAACTTTTTAGATGTATATTTTTATATATTTTAGTTAAATTCGACACTGGTTGGTGATTAGAACATAATAAATTGTCAGTAGTATAAGAACTCTTAAATTTTTTGAAACTTAATATACTTAAATTCAATGAAATTATAATAACTTTCAATGCAATTTAAGCCAACTATAATACCATTTTGAAAATAAAATGGATAATAGTGTTTTTCTTTGCAATATGCGGTGGATGAATTGATAGTTTGATGTTTGTCAAAGCAGCATGCCTAGGTTGTGTTGAAGATATTGTAGGCATGCTCTAGCATTACTAGATAATTTAGTTATTTATTCTTTTAATTTTTATGACTTCAATTACTGCTTGGATAAAGCTTTCCCCTTTATTTTGCTGTGGTTTCAGCCGGATTGCCTGGATGATTTGGCCTATGCAATAATGTACAATACAACCAAGTTGGCTTATCAGGTTTCAGATGATGATGTTACACGTGCTCGTAATCAGGTAGGCTTCTACTTTGACTTGATGATTTCCCGTCTTGATGATTGAAGGTGGCAACAGAATTTGGCTTATGCTCTCTATTATACAGCTTTGGCTGTATTCGTTATCGAAGAAACAACCTTTTAATTGTCTTGGCATTTGAGTTTATAGCATATTGCATCATCTGGACAATTAGCACACATGCAATTGGGCAGCAGCATTTTATTCTCACGCCAGTCTTTCCATTTTTTCATGACTGTTGCTGCCATTAACTAAACTGAAAATTGTTTTCAAATATATTGAAAATGCTGACCAACTTTATCTTCCCCATGTTAAGTTGAAATAGCCTGTTCAATGCTCTGTATTTGTAGTGCATACAAACTAAATTTGTTTAGTTAATTTTTGCCTCCAAAAGATTATGTTCAGAATGTGATGGTTTGGGTTAGAATGTGTGTTCACATTCTCTACAACACAAATATTTGGTCATCATGTAATATATAGCCTTTAGTATGCCCAGAAGTTCATCTGAACGTTCAATGTTTCTTCATACTTAATTGTCTGCTGTTTTTTAGTTATTTTGCTTTTTTAGTCATAAGTTATATTCATCTTATATTACTTGTAATTAATTTTTATTCCGCTCTTAATGTTACTAACTCACTTTTAAATGTTTAATTTACAGTTAAAATCGTCTCTTTTGCTTCACATTGATGGAACAAGCCCTGTAGCTGAAGATATTGGTCGCCAGGTACCACTGGATTGTACATTTCACAATTTAAAAAAATAGTGGCATGCAAGTTCAATGTTACTTCATTTTGTACTACTTTACAAGGACTTTAGACTGATTTTTAATCAATGATTTTATGATAATGAAAAAATTACTAGCTAATTAACTGAAACTTTTATACAATATTATTAGCATTATTGCATGATTGTGCAAGTATGCTATGTTACCAATGAAATATTTCATTACTCATTTCTGCATATTGTTTCAGCTACTCACATATGGTCGAAGAATCCCATTTGCTGAATTGTTTGCCAGAATTGACGCCGTTGATGCCAGTACAATTAAACGCGTTGCAAACCGATTCATTTATGACAAGGTAATATAACAATAAATGAAATATCTCTTACTCCGGAGTAGAGATACCACTCTTATTCTTAATTTAAGGTATTGTTATATAACTGTCTTGCAGGATGTTGCTATTGCTGCCATGGGACCTATTCAGCGATTGCCTGACTACAACTGGTTCAGACGCAGAACCTACTGGAACCGCTATTAGTTCATTTTAGTTTGGTGCCTAATTTAAACTTTATGGAAGGTCCGGCATACTGTTTTGTTCAAATTTACCTCACATGTGCCTCTGGATGGCTGCTTTGGCCGTCATTTTTCATTTATTTGTTATAGGCCTGTTTTTGTAATATTTATGCAAAAATAAATATGCTGTTGTCAATGATGTAAATGGCATCATTTCATACTGCCCTAATTTTTGTTTGAAAATGATATTGCATTGCCTTAAACTTGTTTGGTTTCTCTCGAAATGCTCTACTGACTTCTGGCTCCTTTAAGTTTTCAACTCATTTAGTGGTGCATTTGGATGAATATGTGCCCAGCTTTGATGCTCAGTCAGCCGTTTTGTTATTTTTATCTTACTCCAATAATTTTTGCTTTGTGTACTGTCTATGTTCTGTTTTCTTTCATTTTTGAGGAAATTAAATGGATGAACTATACATTTAAATTACAAGGAAAACTCAACTTGAGAATTTTTTTTACGTTTAAATGCTAGCTCCATTGCACGACGGGGTTATTGAAATTTGCCCATGTTGTATAATCCTAGTGATATCATTTTGACACTCCAATCATTTGAATTCGTTGCCGTTCATTAGGGCTGTTAACGGTACAGTACGATCAGAAAAGCGAACCAAATCAAATTGAACCATAACAAAAAACATCCGAATTGAACTGTTTTAGTTAAGCCTGTAACAAAAAAGCATCCGAATTGAACTGTTTTAGTTAAGCCTGAACTAAATTGAACCAAATATAATGGCTGTTTTAGTTAAGCTTGAACTGAACCAAATATAATGGTTTGGTATACCGGTTAGTTAAGCTTGAACTGAATCAAATACAATGGTTTGGTATACCGGTTCAGAATTTTGAACCGTACCAAATCGTTAAGAGATAGTTTTTTTTTTCTTTCTAAACTAAACCATATGTTAAAGATTTCAAATGTTTTTTTTATACTATTTTTCTATAAAATTCATTTTAAACTTGTTTTTAGATTTTATTTTTTATAAAAATTAATTTTTTTTAAGGTAAGGAATTGATTCCCTCTTGATATATGCTATTAGACCATTTACAATGGGGTGTTGAAAAAATTATTCAATAGTTGAATAGGTGCAATGAAGTGTTGAATAAAGAGTTGAAAGTAATGTGAATTAAGGCTATTAACAATGGTTTCTGATCGTACCTGATCAGAAGAATCGTCGCTGGCTGCTCGGACTGGATCTTCTAGGAATGAGGAGGGGGGTGTACCTGCAAGGTACTCCGATGCCAAAGTGAGTAGACGAGCAAAGGAGTGCAAGTACGAGCTAAAGGTTAGAAAAGAAGTGAATACCTGACCCTCTAGTCAAAGAGAGTATTTATAGCCCCCAGCGCTGGGCCATGATCTCGCTTATTGGGTTGGATTTCCAAGCCCAACTAGGAGACTGCCAAGTTTCCTGAGCGGAAATATCGGAGGTGCGTGAGTGCCCTCTGTCCTGGTTAACCGCTCCGAAGTTCAAGGGAGACGCGGTCTTTTAGGAGCCACGTGGAATCCGAATTATTCGGAGGGTTGAATATGAAGGAGCCCTGTGCGGAGCAGGGTCATCGGCGGGGAAGGTGCTCGTGGAAAGCCCTCATGCCGAGCATCAGTCAGCTCGCGGAGAGCGTGGTGCCGAGCATGAAGGGGACGAGCATGGAGCATCGTCGATCAGCAGCTTAGGGTGGATTGGACCTCTAAGGCTAAATGGGCCGAAAGTGGATTGGGCCAAGTCTCGGCCCAGTCCAGAACAGGAGCCCCCCAAGTCGGAGTTCCGAGGAAGGAGCTTCGAGTTCTGCTACTGCTGGTCGGCGCGATAGTGGTCCTCGTCCGCTGTTGGTTGCTCGAGCGATGTCATCCTGAGGGGAAAGTCGAAAGGTCGCGCGTGGATAACACTCGCTGACGTGGCAGGGTAATGATTGCCTAGGGGTAGGTGGCGGCGCCTAGGGGATCTGTGTCAGCCGACGCGACGTTTCGCATTCCGGGCAAAACCCCTTATAAAAAGGAACGAAATTCCTCATTTAGGAACTTTTCTGCTCCCCGTTTGCATGCTCGGCATTTAAGTCAAATCTCAGACTTTGCTTTTGCCAGCGTTTCTCCAGCAATCAAGCCCGTTGAGATCATGTCTGAATCAGGTGCGTTTGAGGTTTCTTTTTGGTTTTAAATGCCTTTCTCTTTCCTTTATGGGGGGTTTATGAGGTGATTCTACTGATTTTGCCATCTAAATCGGCAAACAGACGCGAAAACTGGGCCTTCTCCCCGGGTTATTCATGCGATGCCCGGGGAAGGTCAATGTAGAAGTTGAATTTTTCTTGGTTCCGCTCGGCTTCTTCATGTTTTAGCCCGTCAGATTCATGGAATGACCGGCACCGTTGAGTTGCCCGTCGGCTTATTCATAGCTATGCTCGGCGGATCCAAGGTTTCCGCCTGTCTCGCCGGGGCTGGATCCGAGTGTGTTCGCGTTTTTATGTTAAGTTAATCTTCTTTCGGTGGAGGACCTTGGCCATAGATCAACGAATTCTTCGAGGGGGTTTGGTCGGTGGTTCTGTTGCTCGCCGTTCCACCCTTTCACTTGCATCGCGGTGGAAGGGTGGATTTGATGATCAATCGAATTCATTATTTCCTTCTGCATGCAGGTGAATAAGGCTCAGGGTCCAGCTCCAGTTCTAGCTCGTGGGACGATTCGCAAAATACGACCGCGAGTAGCTCCGAAGTTGAGGAAGTGGAGGTTGAGAGCTCGCACCTTACTGTGATAGAAGAAGGCGACGAGGAAGGGGTGCTCTCGGGATCTGACGAGGAGGGTCCTCTAACTCCGCTTTTTGAATATGACCTCGTGGTTGACCTAGGTTGGGTGGCCGATGAGCCTCAGCTCGAGGTGTCCCGATATACTGAATCGCTGGTCAGTGCCTTCCGTGAGGTCGAGGATCGAGGGCCAAGCGACGAATTGAATTTCCAAGTGATCTGTCCGACGGCCGAGGAGCGTATTTGTTCCCACTTCCATGGGGACAACTTTGCTATGTACGAGTATGTCTTCAGGGAGCTCGGGTTTCGCCTGCCTTTCACCAGTTTCAAGGTTTCACTATTGGCCCGTCTTGCGTTGGCTCCGTCCCAATTGCATCCGAATGCCTTTGCTTTCATGCGGGCTTTCGAGATCGTCTGTGACTACCTGGGCATCGGAGCTACGACCGACTTGTTCTGGCGTTGTTTCAGAGTTCAACGGAAGATGGCTGATGGGCGCTTCAGCTGGGTTTCCTTCAGGAATGCCGATCGGAAACTTTTCAAAATGTACGTCGACTCGGTCAAGGACTTTAAAGACCGTTATTACGTTATCCGCTTGCACAGTCGGGCAGCGTACACTTCGCTGTCGAAGATGATGACAGTGTGCCGCGAGAATGGTATCCCGGAAAGGGACGAGGAAGGGAATGTTAGGACTAAGCTTTGTAGCGTGTTCCCCTTTGTCTGGTGGAAGGGCCATTTTAACTTCCCTCCTAAGTACTATGCTCGGGAAGACGGGGATCTAGACGAGCAAGATTCGGCGTCGTATCTCCGTCTCTGTCAGTGGGTGGATAGCTTTAGTCTCAGCCTGTGGGTGACGAGGACGGGTGAGCCTATTTATGACGAGGAGGGCGTGCCGAAGACTGAGGTTCAAGCCATAAACACCAAGGCTCTCCTGACGTGCCGGACGCCGGCGGAAACCAAGGCGTTGTTAGGTGGATTTTTTCGTAGTTTATTTTGATTTTTCAGTTAATGCTCGTTGCTAACTGTTTGTTTTGTTTTTCAGATGCTATGTCGTCGAAGGAGGACAAGGTCCTGAAGGCGGCTCAAGACGGGAGGAGGCTCCGGGCGCTGAAAAACAAGAATCGGGGGACGACCTCAGGTGAACATTCTGGATCTGCCGGCTCTCCTTTGGTGATTCCGGAAGGGGGGACGCCGAAAAGGCAGCGTCGGTCAGAAATACTCCGAGAGGATCTACCGGCCACGGGATCTGAGCATGGATTTATACTCCCTCCTTGCTTCAAAGAGGGCCAATTTTTTGAGAAGTTTCCCCTGTCCATCTCTCCGGACGAGACTCGTCGAGTCGAGGAGATGTCTTCTTCGGCCTGACTAAAGCAACTGGCCAGCGACAGTGCTGCTGTAATGAGGGTCTTCGGAATGGCTCAATTGTTTGCGCAAAGGGGTGTTGTATCTGCCGAGGCCCTAAAGAAGGCGGAGGATGACAAGAGGGCCGCCGAGGAGGAAGCCGCCCGGCAAAAAACTCTTCGGGAGAAGATAAAGAAAAAGATGGAGGACCTTTTGAAGCAAAAAAGTGAGGAGGTGGAGGAGGAGAAGAAGAAGGTCGCTGAACTCGAACAGGCTTGGGAGCCGACGGCGGAAGAGTCTTCGGATGTGGCGGTGCTAAAGTCGAGGGCCGAGTTTGTCGAGAAGATCGACGACTTGAAAATCGAGCTTGCTGACATGGCCGATGAGGGGTTTAAATGTGCTGTCCAGCAGTTGAAGCTTCTGAATCCGGGTCTGAAGACAGATGACATCGGGGTTTCGACCAGGATTGTGGACGGCCATCTGGTGCCCGGCACATCCGACGAAGAGTGAGCTTGTTTGGGGCCTGCGTGCCGCTTTTTTGATCGTAGGATTTTTGGGGCTTGTGCCCGGGATATTTGGGGCCTGCGTTCCCGACATTTTGTTGTGATATTTGGACATCACCGGCCAATTTGGTCGGCTTTTGCTGTTTTACTAATTTGCCCTTTATGTTTGATTATCCTCTTGTGTGTTTAGAATGTTTAGTTTGTTGCATGTTTATGGGCCCGGGTTATGTTTGTTCCGGGGAGGTATTCCAATACTTAGGAAATTTGTAATTATTTATTATGCTCGGCCGAGGTTTATTGCCCAGGCGTGTGGTGTACGGTCCGGGTGCGCAGAGCAGGTGTGCGCTATTAGCGGGCACGAGACCGCGGTCGGGGCCAAGTGCTCGCGGCGTGAACGTTCCCATCGCGAGCTGGGGTTCTGCCGTGCAGGTACTGCCACAGAGGGTCTAGGTGTAGAATTCGCCGTGTAGTCGGTCCTTTCTTTTGATAGGGGATTCCGACCGTTGCTGTCGTGGAGCACTCGCGTTAGTACCAATGACGCGGGTCCATGCCTGGTTACCACTTATGTTCGATACAGGTGTCCGGGGAGTGTTAGGTTGTGTTTAACTGTAATAGCGTCTGAGTTTTTCAGCGTTCCAAGGCCGAGCAAGTTTTTCGCCGAGGAGATTCTCAAGGTAATAGGCGCCATTCTCGGTTTTGTCGTAAACTCAGTATGGGCCTTCCCAATTCGGGGCTAGTTTACCTTCGCGCGAGTCTTTCATGTTTCTGCGGAGCACTAGGGCGCCGACTTCGAATTCGCGCTTGATAACTTTGGCGTTGTGGCGAAGAGCTATATGTTGTTTTAATTTTGCTTCTCGGAGGGAAGATCCCGTTCGGATCTCCTCAACCATATCGAGCTCTTCCCTCATAGCCTCGTCGTTGAGCTCTTCTTCGAGGGGTGACTCGGTGCGCCGAGAAGGTTCTCGGATTTCTACGGGGATCACGGCTTTGGTGCCGTAGGTTAGTCTAAATGGAGTCTCGCCCGTGCTCGAATGAGGCGTTGTCCTATATGCCCAAAGTACACTGTGTAGTTCTTCGACCCAAGCTTTTTTAGCTTCGCCGAGTCTCCTTTTCAGCCCTCGGAGGATGACTCAGTTGGCTGCCTCGGCTTGCGCGTTCGTCTGAGGATGCTCGAATGAAGTGAAATGTTGTTTTGTGCCGAGCTTGGCCACAAACTCTTGAAATTTTCTGTCAGTGAATTGGGGGCCATTGTCAGTGATTATAGCCTGTGGTACTCCGAACCGAGCGAGTATGTTTCGTTTGTAAAAACGGAGTACGTTTTGAGACGTGATTTTGGCGAGCGCTTCGGCTTCTATCCATTTCGTGAAGTAATCCACAACGACCACTAGGTATTTATTCTGGTATGACCCAACCGGGAAAGGCCCGAGGAGGTCCATTCCCCAGGTGGAGAAGGGCCAAGGCGAGGAGAGGTATTTAAGCTCGTTCGGGGGAGCCAAATGCATGTCGGCATGACGCTGGCATTTGTCGCATTTCCGGACATGTTCTTTGGTGTCTTGCTGCATGGTCGGCCAATAGTAACCGGCTCTGAGAGCTTTTCTCGCTAGTGACCGGCCGCCGAGGTGTTGGCCGTTGATCCCATCGTGAAGCTCTTGGAGTATCTCAAGTGCTTGCGAGGCGTCGATACATTTAAGGAGAGGAATGGAGAAGCCTCGTCGGTATAGTTTATTTTCGACGATAGTGTACGAGCAGGCTCGTCTCTTAATAGCTGAAGCTTCCTTCGCGTCAGCGGGAAGTTCGTCTTTTGTGAGGAAGTTATATACCGGGGTCATCCAGCAATGGTCGTCCCCGATAGCGAATACTTGTAGAGCTTGCGCATTTTTGCCTATGCTCGGTCTGGGCAAGATTTCTTGGATTACCGACTTGTTTCCACCTTTCTTCCTAGTGCTCGCGAGTTTGGATAGCACGTCGGCCCACGAGTTTTGTTCCCGGGGGATATGCTCGACGTCTGTCTTTGAGAATCTTTTCATTTTTTCTTTGACGAGCGTGAGGTACTCGGCTAGCACGTCGTTTTTGGTTTGGTAATCGCCGCTGATTTGGGACGCGACAAGCTGGGAATCGGTGTAGATCGTGACCTCCCGAGCGCCCACATCTTCGGCGAGACGTAGGCCGGCTAGGAGAGCCTCGTATTCGGCCTGGTTGTTCGACGTGGTAAAAGACAGAACCAACGATACCTCGATGATGAGCCCCTCGTCGTTTTCCATGATAATGCCGGCTCCGCTCCCCGAGCTGCTCGAAGCGCCATCTACGTAGATGGTCCATTTATTTTCGGTGGGAGCCGGGCAGTTGGAAATTGAGGTCATCTCGGCCACGAAATCGGCCAGTGCCTGAGCTTTCAGTTCCTTCCTACCCTCGTATTGTATGTCGAATTCGGATAGTTCGAGGGACCATCTTAGCATTCTCCCGGCCATGTCTGGCCGGCTGAGAAGTTGTTTGATGGGTTGGTCTGTTCGGACGACGACGGTGTGGGCGAGGAAGTAGTACCTCAGCCTCCTGGCAGCCGTAATTAGGGCCAGTGCGACTTTCTCTATCTGTTGGTATCGCACCTCGGGTCCTTGTAGAGCTTTGCTGGTGAAGTATACGGGCTTCTGCCCGTCTTCAGTTTCTCGGATCAAAGCCGCGCTGACCGCCTCGTTTGAGACGGCCAGGTAGAGATACAGAATCTCGTTGTCGCCAGGTCGGGATAGGACGGGCGGTTTTGAGAGTACTTGCTTAAGGTGGGATAGTGCTTGTTCGCACTCCTCGGACCATTCGAATGTCGCTTCTTTCCGTAGTAACTTAAAAAATGGGAAGGCGTGTTGGGCGGATTTCGCGACGAAGTGTAACACCCGTATAATTTTAATATTAATTTAATTGGAATATTGAATTAATAATTAGAATTATAGGGATTTTGTGAAAATAATGAATAAATAATGGTTTATGGCATTTGGGCCATATGAAGAAATAGTAAAGATGGGGGTGTGGTTTAGTAAAACTTTCACTAATCTCAATATTATTATTTTTCATAAAATAATTGGGAATCGGGAAGAAAGAACGTGAAAGAACAGAAGTTAGAACGAGGAACGTGACCGAGAACTGTAGAGGGAGAGACCAATAACCAAGACTTTTATCCGAGGTAAGGGGAGACTCTCCGTTTAATCTCTTTTATCGTATTATAGGTGATAGTATGGATTAGGAGTATGTTGGATCCATTGATTCTATATTCTGAATTGTTATTTGTGTTCATCATTGAAATTTGGACTGTTAATCCCTAATAACTGATAGATTTAGGGTATGATGAATGAAATTGATTATGGAATCATATACTGTGGTTGTGGATGAATTCGTATGCTGTTTAGATGTGAATTTTCTGGTTTTTAGACTCAAAATCATGGACTGATATGAGTAAAAACGAATGGGTTTTGGACTGTTACGAAGTTGCAGGTTCTGGACAAATTTTTCTGGTGTTTCGCGTATGAAACAGTGCCATACGCGTATGGGATGAGGTCATACGCGTATGAGGGACATTCCCCAAGGGCTATACGCGTATGATACGCAGCTGCCCTGTCCCAAAGTACCTTGTGCTGGTGAATTGCGTATGAGAGCGTATGAGGATGCTCATACGTGTATGGAATTTTTAAAAGAGGAAGTTGATCTGATGATACGCGTATGGCAAGGCTGATACGCGTATGAGGTTGTTTTTAGGCCATTTTTGACTCTGAGGAAATGCGTATGATACGCGTATGAGGGATGGTGATACGCGTATGGACGCGTATGGACTTGATGATACGCGTATGGCTTCTGTATGTGAAATTTCTGTTTTGTGATTTTTCTGGAAAGTTCAATGATGTGTAACTTTCGATCTGTAGGCTTATTTTGTATGCTGTTTGAGACTGTGTAAACCCTGTGATGTGATTCTGTGGTTTACTGATGATTGATTGTATTGAATGATGTTAATGTATATATGAACATGCTTAGTAATGATGATGATGATGATGGTGAAATGAGTATAGATGATGCTACTCATAGAATGGTAAGGATGAAAGTATGTTATATATATGTTTGCATGCATTCATAGTCATTTGATGAGGGTTGTATCTTAATGATGAGAGGATACAGTGAAGGGCAAGATTCCTATTGTGTGGAATCTGTGCTGGCAGGGCCGTATCTGGATGATGATAGATCGGTCGGTGGATGATTTCCACTGGTGATGTTGGTACCACATGCATAGTGTCAGTTTCATACATGTGCATGACTTGTTTTAATATGATGATATATGTTATATGACGACTTGTCTGTTTATCTGTGGATGTGTGAATGATGATTTGTCTGAATATGAAGCAATTGGGTGAATGATATAACTATGATATGTTATTATTTATGATGCAATAACATTGGTTAACTGTGATGAGACTCACCCTTACTTGTTGACATTTTCAGATTGAGGATAGCGGCGCGACTTGGTGAGGATTAGCTCATAAGTCGGTTATTAGTTATCGAGTCGGTGTCATGCTCTGGTAGTTGTAACACTGGGAACGCGTTGTTTTGGAGTTTTGGATTATAACTCTATTTTGTTTTGTTATTTGAAGCCTTATACATTAAATGATGAATGTTGACTTGATGAATTAATTCCGCTGTGCAAAACATGACTTTGGTTAATGAGTTATAATTTCAGACGTTTTAGTGAATGCATGACATGTACCAATGTGATTTTCTTTACTTATGAATTGTGACACCTCTTGCATGCTTACTCTGATTTAATAATTGTTTAATTGCCGCGGGTTATTAGAGGGGTGTTACACGAAGCGGGATAGTGCCGTGAGCATTCCGTTTAATACTTGGATGAATTTTTTATTGTTAGGGGTGGGGAGTTCTGAGAATGCTCGGCATTTATTCGGGTTGGCTTCTATCCCTCGTTCGGTTAAGTAGAAGCCGAGGAATTTGCCTGCCCGGACTCCGAAGGTGCATTTCTCTGGGTTGAAGCGCATCTTGCAGGATCTGACCTGCTCGAATACCCGTTCGAGGTGTGTGGTGTGATCGGAGTCTTCTCGAGATTTGACGATCATGTCGTCCATGTATACCTCAAGGGTGTCGCCGATCTCTCCTCGGAACACCTTGTTCATCATCCGCTGGTATGTGGCTCCGGTGTTTTTGAGTCCGAAGGGCATTACGTTGTAGTAATAGTTGCCCGACTCGGTCATGAATGCCGTGCACTGCTTGTCGCACCTCGCCATGGGAATTTGGTTGTAACCTGAATAAGCATCCATAAACGATAATAATTTATAGCCGGCCGAGTTGTCGACCAGTCTATCAATGTTAGGTAACGGATAAGCATCTTTGGGACATGCCCGGTTAACATCGGTATAATCAACACACATTCTCCATTTTCCATTAGATTTTTTGACTAGTACAACGTTTGAGAGCCAAGTTGAATACTTGGCCTCGGAAATAAAATTTGCCTCTAAGAGGTCTTTTACAGCTTTCTTGGCAGCCTCCGCTTTCTCGGGAGACTGCCGACGCCTACGTTGAACTACTGCCTTCGCGGCCGGATTGATGGAGAGGTGGTGGCAGGCGACCTCGGGGTCGAGTCCGGGCATTTCCGCTGCGCTCCAGGCGAATAAGTCGGCGTTGGCTTGGAGACATGCTACGAGCTGCTTCCTCGGTAGATCTGGGATGCCCTTGCCGATCTTCACCGCTTTGTCGGGGTTGTCTCCCAGCGGTACGAGCTCGAAGTCCCCGTCTGGGATAGGCCGGACGGGGTGAGTTATCTTTGGTCTCGTCTCTTCGCCATTCTTCAGCTCTTCGTCTGTGAACCGAGCATCTAGGTCGACTGAGATGACATTTGGTTGATGCTGATCCTCCTGAGGATGTTCGTCTTCGACCCTCGGCTTCTTGTTGGAGTTGGATGGAGGGGCGATTAGTTGCAACCCTTTTACGGAGGCATCGAAGATCCTTTTGGCAGCTTCAATGTCCGCGTTGATAGTGGCTACTCGTCCCCGTTTTGTGTAGAATTGCAGTCGATTACCAAGAATCTCGTCTTAACCTGCCTGGAGGCTTCCTCTTCTCCGAAGGTGACGATCAGTTCAACGTAACCCCAAGGTTTGGTGGTAGCCCCGTTGAAGCCTTGGAGGTCAGAGCCCACATAAGGAGTCAGGTGTGAGTCGTCCAGCTGGAGTGTTTGGAAGATGTGAGAATACATGATGTCGACCGAGCTGCCTTCGTCGACTAAAACTCGTCGGACGTCAAAGTTTGCCATTCTAGCTCGGACGAGCAAGGGAATTGTGGCGTTTGGAGCTCCGCCGGGCAACTCTTCCAAGTAGAAAGTGATTGGTTCTGATTTTCCTCTAAACTTCCGCAGGGTAGGAGCGAGATCCGAGTTGGCGCTGATCAACTCATCGAACTTTCTTTTTACTGAGCTGATGGTGAAAGAGCCGGGGTCACCGCCGTTGGATATGACCATTGCGGTCGGGAAATATTCCCATGTACTGAAGGCAGTCGTCACGCCGACCGAAGGAATGAAGTCTTCTGGTCGAGTTACGGATAGTGCGACTTGAAGCGGCCTGCTGTCTGGTGAGTTGCCCTCGTCAGAGTTTCGAGGGGCTTCTCTTCGGGGAGGTTCTCCCTTCCTTGTGTACTTCGACAGGCGGCCCTCTTTGATCAGGGTCTCGATGGCATCTTTGAGATGTATGCATTCGTCGGTTAGGTGCCCGTGACTCTTGTGGTACTTGCAGTACTTGGATTTGTCGGTCCCCGACCTTGTGGGATTCGGCTTCGGGGGTCTGATGCTGGAATTCTTGAACTCGGTGGTTTTGGCATTCGGCCAGGACTTTTTCGCGCGAGACGTTCAGGGGAGTGTAGTCGTTGAACCGACCTGCCGGTCCTCGGCGCTCTCTGGCGTCGCGGGACCTATCATCTTTCCTCTTATTATGTCCTCAACGCAAACCCGAGTCGTCGAGGTTTGAGCTGCGAGCAACATCATTGCCCCTCGAAGCTTTGATCGCAGCTGCTTCGCCTTCCTCGAAAGAGATGAAGGCTTGGGCTTTGCGGAGGAGGGCGTTCATAGTGTGCACCTTCTCAATTTTTATGGCCTTCTTGAAGTCGCTTCCGGGGAGAAGTCCTCGTTCTAGGAGGTATCTTTTCATGTAGTCGGCCGTCTGTACTTGGACGACTTCTTTGTTGAACCTGTCGAGGTAATCTCGAAGAGGTTCGTTGGCTCCTTGGATCACGGCCTCGAGATTCGCTTCAGACTTTGGTTGCCGACGGGAGGCTGTGAAGTGGCTCAAAAAAAGTTCTTTGAGCTCGGTCCAGGAGTGGATGGAGTTGGGGAGAAGGTTCCTGTACCAAGTCATCGCTCCTTTCCTGAGGGTGGTCGGAAAGATGCGGCATTTGATGGATCCCCGTACGACGTGATAATCCATGACGACTTCGATGCTCCGAATATGGTCGTCAGGGTCAGTTGTTCCGTCGTATTGGTCCAAAACTGGTGGTTTCTCCATCCCCCGTGGGAGAAGGGCTCTCCGGATGATTTCGGACAAAGGGCTGCGGAAGTCCTCCTCGTCACTTGGTCCCGGGGAGGTTGAGTGTCTGCCTCGCCGGGGCTTTCCTTGCACTTTGTCTGGACTTGCGCGGTTATCCCGGGGAGGGGAACGTTCGCGGGCTTCAGCACAGCTTTTGAAGGAACTCGGTGGTCCCGTTCAAGGGAGAGGCTTCCTGTTTCAGTGACTTCAGGTCTCCGATTTTTCCTGCTCTTTCGTGGTGGAGAGCGGGAATATGATCTCCGGTGATGGTATCTTTTGGGCGGAGAGCGTGAGGAAGATGGGGAACGCCGACGGTGTCTCCTCGGAGGTGAGCGCAAGGAGGAATAGGAACGCGACCGATAGCGCCTCCGCGGAGGTGAGCGGTATCATCGCTTCCTTTCCAGCTCGTGGATGCGGTCGTCTTGGAGTCGGAGGAGGCTGTTCGTCTTCTGTAGTTCCTTGAGCAAGAGGGCGGTGGTGGGATCAGCACCCTC
This sequence comes from Vicia villosa, assembly GCF_029867415.1. Taxonomy (NCBI): domain Eukaryota; kingdom Viridiplantae; phylum Streptophyta; class Magnoliopsida; order Fabales; family Fabaceae; genus Vicia; species Vicia villosa. The sequence continues at coordinate 67,685,564 of NC_081185.1, read as the reverse complement.
GGGGATGTTGACCTGCTCTTCCTCTTCTTCGTGACGGACTCTTCGCCTGTCGGAAGTGTGGGTGAACGAGGAGGCAACATGCCCGTCTCTGGCGTCAGTATCATTTCCGTTCTGGGCTGTTCTGGTTCATTATGGGGTCGAGCCTGCTCGTCCTCCCCGTTCTGAACGTGTCCCTCGGGAGGAACTTGTTCAACGTTCTGAACCTGTTGGAGGCCCTGCAGCTGCTGGATGTTCTGGATCTGCTGCCCCCTAGGTTGTGAGGTCTCATGCCTCGGCCTTCTCTGCCCGGCAGGGGTGTGCTGCTGTCCTTCCCGCCGACGACGATTCGTCCCCTCGCGGGTGGACTCTTCGATCAGCTGTTGCAGGAGGAAGGGATCAGGATTTGGGATGTTGTTGTTGTCAGCCATGACGATCGTGAATGGATTAGCTTTGATCTTCGTTTGTTAAAGAAGGGGAAGCAAGATTCCCACAGATGGCGCCACTAATCGTATCTGATCAGAAGAATCGTCGCTAGCTGCTCGGACTGGATCTTCTAGGAATGAGGAGGGGGTGTACCTTCAAGGTACTCCGATGCCAAAGTGAGTAGACGAGCAAAGGAGTGCAAGTACGGGCTAAAGGTTAGAAAAGAAGTGAATACCTGACCCTCTAGTCAAAGAGAGTATTTATAGCCCCCAGCGCTGGGCCATGATCTCGCTTATTGGGTTGGATTTCCAAGCCCAACTAGGAGACTGCCAGGTTTCCTGAGCGGAAATATCGGAGGTGCGTGAGTGCCCTCTGTCCTGGTTAACCGCTCCGAAGTTCAAGGGAGACGCGGTCTTTTAGGAGTCACGTGGAATCCGAATTATTCGGAGGGTTGAATATGAAGGAGCCCTGTGCGGAGCAGGGTCCTCGGCGGGGAAGGTGCTCGTGGGAAGCCCTCATGCCGAGCATCAGTCAGCTCGCGGAGAGCGTGGTGCCGAGCATGAACGGGACGAGCATGGAGCATCGTCGATCAACAGCTTAGGGTGGATTGGACCTCTAAGGCTAAATGGGCCGAAAGTGGATTGGGCCAAGTCTCGGCCCAGTCCAGAACAGTTTCTAAATTCAACACCCTACTTTTTCACTTTTTACACTTCACATCATCATATCTTTCTTTCACATAATAATTTAACACTCATTTAATTTTTACTCACTACAATGGTTTTGTTTAATAAAATTCAACACCCAATCCCACCATTTTAAACAATCACAACAACCAATAAAATTTTGCAAAGTAATATATGTGGGCCCACACTTTCTCATTCAACATGTTGAATGTTTTCAACACATATTAATCCACATCACTTTCAACTCTTTATTCAACACCTCATTGCACCTATTCAACTATTGAATAATTTTTTCAACACCCCATTGTAAATGGTCTTAATATGTGTTGATAACATTCAACATGTTGAATGAGAAAGTGTGGGCCCACATATATTACTTTGCAAAATTTTATTGGTTGTTGTGATTGTTTAAAATGGTGGGATTGGGTGTTGAATTTTATTAAACAAAACCATTGTAGTGAGTAAAAATTAAATGAGTGTTGAATTATTATGTGTAAGAAAGAGAAGATGATATAGAGAATAAAAAGTAAAAAAAAGGGTGTTAAATATACAAACCATTGTACATAGCCTTAACTCAATAGAATCTTACATGCATAAAGGTTCTGTTCTATTTGAACAATTTTCTCCAATTTTTATATTATGTGGAATATATGGTTAATTGATCTATTTGCTATCCTGAATAAATAAATAAGATTATCTTACATGCATACACAATAGGTTCTGTTCAATTTGAACAATTTTCTCCAATTTTTATTTTCTGTGAAATATATGGCTAATTGATCTATTTGTTATCCTGAATAAATAAATAAGATTATCTGGTGTTAAAATATATATATATATATATATATATATATATATATATATATATATATATATATATATATATATATATATATATATATATATATATATATATATATATATATATATATATATATATATATATATATATATATATAAAATGAGTTACTGCTATAACTTATAATGACTTATTGATATAGTTTATTTGGTGGGAAATAATAAACTATAATTCAAGTAAATTATAAACATACATTATTGTTATATATCAAAAGTATAAGTGTGCATCAATCCCATTTCAATACCGCCAATAGATTAAGGTTATTCAGAATACATTGAGGCTATACACTAGGCAAGTTTTAGAAATTTAGACTTTAAAAATAATGGTTTGGTTTTGGTTAACTTTGGTTATTTTCCATTTGGTTCGGTTCTAAAATCGTTAGTAAAATAATAGTTCGGTTTACTAACCAAATTTAATGGCTCGATTATTTTAACTTCAATTCGGTTTAGTTTGACAATTCGGTTCAGTGCATTGTTTTTTTTTTAACAGCCCAACCGTTCATTGTGGTTGAATACCATTTGAAGGTTTTGGGCTGACTTATCTCAACTACTAGCATTCTCAATTAATCGAACTTTGCTTCTCGTTTTTGATGTCCTAGGATGATTAACTAGACTTTACTTGTGTGACACCCCCAAGCCCAATTAGAGATTTGGAATTTAAATCAGGACTATAATTCCTCCGTTTCAGAAATAATTAGAAGGGAAAAAAAGAAATAACTGTGTGTTACAAAAGAATTTATTAATGTTAATTCTAAGATAATTATAATCAACAGAAAATAAAAGCTATCATCCAGGACTATAATTTTGTCCCAATTTGCATCACCCATAATTACCGTATCATCCACAAATTGAAGCAAACTAAATTGAAGGTCTTCGGCCAGATTGAAAGGATGAAACATAGAGGCAAAATTATCATTCTTTAAAAGACCGGCTAACCCTTCGATAACAATAATAATGAGCAAAGGAGAAAGGGGATCCTTCTGTTGCAGGCCTATTTCCGTTTTAAATTCATGTGTTGGACACCCATTTACCAACACAGACAAAGAAGTTGAACATATGCACCATTGAATCCACTTAATCCACTTGCTACCGAAGTTCATCTTCTCAAGCACAAAGAACAAATAATCCCAAGCTACTGAGTCAAATGCCTTTTTAAAATCAACTTTGAATAAAAAAGGCTTTTCTTATTTCTCCGAGCATGACCCGCCACTTCGTTGAGAACTAACACTCCATCCATCATAGTTTGCTTGGGAATGAAAGTCGATTGATTGCTTGATATGAGACCATCATTAACCCTACTCATCCTTCCTGCAAGCAACTTAGATATAATTCTATATAAGCTACCAATAAGACTAATCGGTCAGTAATCACTCAACTCTTGGGGATTGAATTTCTTCGAAATCAAAACAAGGAGAGAAGCTGAGAAAGCCTTCAGTTAAAAACCCGCAAATAAAAGCTCATTAATACAAGCAAATAGACCATCTTTGATCATTTCTCAAGCAGCTTTGAAAAACTCCTTGGTAAAATTGTCTGAACCCAAACTCTTGTTTGTCGCTGAAGCCCATATAACCTCTTTGACATCCTTAATAATCCTTAATTAAGAAAGGTTCTTCACAGGGGTGGCCCTGAGCACGGGCTCGCGGGGCGGGAGCCCAGGGCCCCATAATTTTAGGGTCACCAAAAAATATTTTTTCCCATATATATATATATATATATATATATATATATATATATATATATATATATTAAAAGAGAATTTTCTATTATAAAAGTACTTGCTCGAATTTTTTGTGTGATACAAAGAATTAAAATAATGATATAGAGAATATTTTATATTATATATAATCTTACTTACGATAGTTTTTGTTACTAGATATCTAGCTGAGCAAAATTTAGCATTTCGTTAAAAAAATGAGAGGATTAATATGGAAAAAATGGAAACTTTATTTCTCTTGTTAAAATAATTGCTAAATGGAATCCTGTCATGCTAAAACATTTTGAAAGTATTAAGAATAATGAAATTAATTATCAATATCTTAGTCATAAGATTCAAAATGAATTGATTAACAAGTTAGGTAATGAAGTCAAAAGTGCAATAGTAAAAAAAACCAAAGAAGCAAAATATTCTTGTGTGATTCTTGATTGTACTCATGATATAAGTCATCAAGAACAAATGACTCCCATTATAAGTTTTGTGGATGTTTCTACAAGTCCAATAAAAATTGAAGAGTTTTCTGTAGAATTTTTGAAAGTCTATGACACAACAGGTCAAGGATTGTTTGAAGAATTACAAAATGTATTGAAAACTCTTGGTCTAGATATTAATAATGTGAGAGGACAAGGATATGATAATGGATCAAACATGAAAGGTAAATATCAAGGTGTACAAAGAAAATTATTAGATGTTAACCCTAGAGCATTATACATAACATGTGGTTGTCATAGCCTTAACTTGACACTTTGTGATATTGCAAATTCTTGTACTAAAGCTAAAGATTTTTTTTTTGAGTTTTACAACATATTTATACTGTATTTTTTCATTCGACAAAACGTTGGAAAATTCTTAGAGACAATGCGAAAGGTTAAACTATTAAGTCATTGTCACAAACACGTTGGGAAAGTCATGTGAATATTGTATATGCAATTAAATCTCAAAAAGCACTACTTCAACTAATTGTACAAGATAATGATCCCAAAATTAAGACTGAAGCTAAATCTTTAGCAACTCATGGAATTGGAAACTTTGAATTTTTAGTAGCTATGATTATTTGGTTTGAATTGTTAACTGTTGTTAATGAAATTAGAAAAAGTTTGCAAAAAAAGACATGTATATTGATGTGTCTATAAAACTAGTAAAAAGTTTGAAAAAGTATTTGAAAAAATATAGAGAAGAAGAAGAAGAATAAGTCTCTTTATAGTAGTTTATGTTTTGATGTAGTATAAACATTGATTCAAAGATCCATACTTGTATTCTTTTTGCACAATGTCAAATAAAAATGTATTTTTTTTTCCAATTATTTCTTTTATCTTTATGTATTTATTGTTTAAAAAAATTATAGGGACATCACTCTTTTGATTCGCCCAAAGCACCCATATTTAAAGGACCGGCCCTGGTTCTTCAAGTGATGCTCTGTTTACTACAAAGTACAAACAATCTATTAAAAACCACTCCTTCTAATCTAGACCTTCTATAATTTGATTCTTAAAACATATTTGAAATGATTGAAAATCAAAGCTTTAATCCCTTCCATATCTTCTATAAAATTATCTCAGAATTGTCGAAATATTACACCTTTTTAAGCCAGATACAAATATAAAGTAAATTATATTTTTCTTAAAATTCAAGAACAAATTACACTTAAATAAAGACTAAATTAATAATAAAAATTAATTTGCATGATTTCCTTTTATAAAAGAAATACTATTACACACATTTTTTAAAAAAAGTATTAATTTCAAATTTTAACATATTCCCTCTCTATGCTGATGCTAATGCTAAAACCCGACCGGGATAAGTAAAGCGCTTATCCATTTTGTCCCGGATATGCCAAGTATCTATCTTCATAACAGATTATGATAAAAATAACATGCAAGAGAAAATTATAAAACCACTGACCACTTTTCCACGAATATTCTCCACCAAAAATTCCCACTATTCCATTTTCCCCACTTCATAACCGCCACCATCATTCTCTCTCACGTAATTCAGCCTAATATATCATCCATTCTTCTCACCATTTTTTCATATATTATTTCACTTCTCAAATTCACCTAAAAAATCCATGGCAGTTTTCTCTGGACACAAAGGAGTTTCTGGCTTCTTCGACGAAGAAGCCAGAGCTCGACTTATCGCCTTGGATCACCGCAATCAAACTGTTTATTCCGATGACAACGACCCAATCTCCCTCTCTGCTCTCGTGCATGGCTTTCTCGAAGAACACACCAACAACAAAGAGAACTCGGTAACTAACGAGTTTGAAGCAGACCGAGTCGACTCAAACAACGACTCGTTGTTACTGAAGAGGTTAAACGATGTGTTCTCAAACAATGCGGATCATTACAGGATCAAGCTTCTCGAACACGTTTCGGAAGCTATTGATCTCATCGCGTTTTCAAAAGAGCGAAACCTTTCTAATTTCAGGAAAACCGTGGCGGCGTTTCTCAGAGAGAAAGGACACGACGCAGCGGTTTGTGTTACCACGTGGAACGCTTACGACGGCGCTATAACCGCGGGTAGTTATGAGTTCATCGACGTGGTTCAAACAGGATTCATCACGCGGCGGTATTTCGTGGACCTGGAATTTCGCGCTCAATTTGAGATTGTTAGGCCGACGCAGCGGTTCTCGGAGGTGTTGAGCTCCGTTCCTGGCGTTTTTGTCGGAGGAGAGACGGAGCTGAGACGGTTTATTACGATTTTGTGTGATGCGGCGAAGAGGTGTTTTATGAGTAGAGAGCTTTCGATTCCGCCGTGGAGAAAAACCCGGTTCATGAAGAATAAGTGGTTCGCGTCATCCAGACGAACCGATAATCCGGTTCATGGAAAACCGGTTAAGGTAACGGCAGTAAACGGCGTTAGTTGTAGGTTGTTGGGTTTTGACGACGTGGTTATGGAGACTAAACGGGGAAGAGCTGTTACTGTTCGTGCGAGATGATCTGAATTAGAATTCTGTTTTGTTATTATTAGGAAAATAGATTAGAATTTTATTTGTAACTATCAATTTAATAATTGTTTGGTAAGACTAAAATCTTTTTTGACATGATTTTTGAGTTTATAAATTATCACCTTCCACAAATAACTTGTTATTTAATGTATGGGTACATTACATGTCTAAATAAGTTAGTTGTCTTAATTACTTGTCTATTTACCTACACTCAAATGAGAAGGTGAAACTAGAGATTAAAATATAAATTTATAAATGGGAGATAAATAAGAATTTACACAATAGTTTCATACTTTTTTTTATTTTTTTCATAGCAACGCAGACATATGTACCATAGCAAAAGTATGCACTTTGTTAAGAAGGTTTTCTTCACTTACTTTTCCTATAAGTCAAAAATAATAAACACTATGACCCTAACAGCATTACATTGAACATTCACCAAATGAAAAAAATGAGAAACCATTTTTAACGAGAAAAGTAAATGAAATTGAAGCATAAGTTTAATGAACTAACCTGAAGGTAGCTGTAATACGGTGGGATAACTGACTTTTTAAAAATGTCGCGGTTAAGCAAGAGTCGCCACCGACTAAAATAACAGGAAAAGACCTTAAAAAGATTTTGAGTTCGGGGGTAAGTTATACGAAGGGAAGGTATGAGCACCCTTTGTATCCATGGTTATCCATAGGCTCTTAATTGCTTAGCTCACTTTGTTTTCAAAAATGTTTGAAGTGTGGAAAAAGAATTTGAATAAGGACTTTAGCTTGTAAAATAAGCGTAGCCTTTTTGAAGGTTTTTTGAAAGAGGAAAGTTTGAATTTAAACCAGAGCAAACAATTAGTAGCAACTACCTTAAGTTTTGAAAAAATGTTCTTTTAGCTTTTCAGGGCTATCCATACCATAGGAGGGTAGGAAGTCATTTTATTGGATTTAAAGGGTCATCGGAGTTATCGTTCGTCATAAGACTGACCCTGCCATAAAGAGGGCAGGTAGTCTAAGGAAAGGGTGTAATAGTCATTTAATCTTTAGGCAACAGGCGAGGATACCTTAGCAATGGAACAAATCATCAGTTACCGAGGCAACATCGAAGGACAAAATTGATGATGAATGAACTGAGGGCAACATTTGTTTTGCTTTAGGTATCCTCGAAATCGAGAGACTTGACTATTTGATCGTAATTAAAGGAAGCAGGCAACAAGGCAACAGACAACAAAAGAGGTTACCCTAAAGGTGTGTGTGTGGCACAATCAGGTGGTTCAATTCAGATGATTTATCTTGTAATTAGTTATTCTAATTAATTAGCAGGCTTGCACTCCCTAGGGTTACTAACCACAACAATTAATATTATGGCGAAATAAAAAGCAGAAAACGTAAATTCCTACGCTATTACAATAAACACCTGTGGGCAAAAAAATAAGAGCAAAAGAAAGAGAAATATTAATAAGTTTAGAATAATCAAGTGGCTTGAACCTTCATCGACCCTTGATCAATCTTGAAAGTTAAATGAAGAAGAGAAAAGTTAGTGCATTAAAGATCTACCAACCCTAATTGATTAAAACCAGGTAAAATAATTAATTTAAATATTTTAAATAACTATTAGAAATTAAGAAAGTCGAACGTGCGATTAAATGTGACAATTAGTTACATAAAATTATAAAAAATAAAATGGTTAAATGAAATAATTTAAATAAAAAATAAAAAGGAAAGGTTTTTGAAAATGTCAGGGTAAACCCTGATTTTTTAGGGAATGAGGTTTTATGAAAAGCAACACCAAGTTAATGGACGAAACCTACCTAAGACACCTATGGCTACTAGGGTTTTAAATTAATCGAGGCTAGACAAACCCTAAAAATTAATTATTGGTTTTTTAACCTAATTAATTTTAATGAACTAATCCTGATTAAGTTAACCCTAAATTATTTAAACTAATTATCTAAGTTAATTACCTAAATAAAAAACCTAAATTAAATTAATTATCTAATTAACCTAATTGTCCAATTAAATTAATTATCTAATTATTAATCCTAAATTAAATTAACCTAATTAAAATTATAAATCTAATTACTTAACTAAATTTATCTAATGAATTAATCCTAATTAAAAAATGTTAACTAACTTAATTTTAACAAACAAAAAGAATTATTATTTTTAAAGTAATATAAAAAAGGTTAATCTTTTTTAAAAAAAAAGAAATAAAAGAGAGAAAGAAGAAAAAAAAAATAGAAAGAAAAATAAAAAGAAACAAAGTAAAAGAAAATAAAATAAAAAAATAATAAAAAAAATGAAGAAGACTTAGCGCGTGATCCAGTGAGGCGAGGGTCTGGTGGTTCACGGTGTGCCGGTGTCTTAGTGTGCGTCAGATCAAACTGGCAGCATGATCAAATGGTTACGATGAGGAGAGTACACCATATGGCCGTAAACGACACCCACAAGAAACGCGCGCCCTCAGCTTTTTGAAACCAGCCAACCACGTTGCGCCACGCAGTCATGTTCTCCATCAATCTGTTGCCTTAGCTTTTACCCATAGACATTCTGTGGCTAAAACCTTCACCCACGAATTTTTTCGTCACTACAACACCTGCAGATTTCAAACCTAACAAATAACAACAATAAATTCCATAGAAGACCATGGTTCAACTTGTTTTGGCCTCCTGGATTCAATGGTGGTTCCCATTCGATCCAATTTTACCTAGAATGCAAAACCCTAAATCAAAGCTTAAAAAACCTAACAATGGCACATGCTTCAACCTGTATCTAAAACACAATTAAATTATTCAGAAACACCACACAGATTCTCACGATCATGAATATATAAACCAAACATGTTTATGATTAGTATATGATCGGAATCGAATTAAAACAAGAAAACGCAAACTGTGATCTTTTTTGTGGTGATTCCGGATGCTTCGATCAATGGAGGTGATGTGGTTAGCTTCAGAAAGCCTTGAGGAATCGTTTTGGATGCGTGGGAGAGCTTGAATTGGCCTCAAACTCCTTCTGCCATGGCACCTGAATTCACGTTTTTTTGAAGTTTGGACTCGGGCTCTTCAGACCAATTTTTCGTCCCCTAATCATGTAGGAGGCTTGTGTACTTATAGGAGAACGAATTAGGGCAATAAAATTGTGTTGAATCCTCACAAAATCATGAGATTTGATTTGATTTTTTGGATGAATATTTTTGATGTAAATCTTGCTATTTTTGACCAATATTGCATCTTCTCTTACCAATCTTGCTTCCCTGTAAATTTCATCAGCTATTTGATACATAATGTGATTGAAATTGATTGGGACTTAAAACCAAAAAAATCTTTTCAAAACTTTCATCAAATCTTTGATTTTTTCCATAATTTTTAATGAATACAATTCACTAAAAAATCATATAATTATCAATAATTCGTGGCTTTCAGATTGGATCTTCTATATAACTTGGAGAACAAGATTGGATCACAAAAACTTGGGCCTTTTTGCAAGAAAATTCATTTTGGACCATATTTACTTCACATTTTTCATTCAAATTAGTCCAACTTTGACAAGGCATATCTCCCTTAATTTTTAAGATATGGAAGAGTTCTAGGACTTTTTGGAATCCCCAAGATGTCCTCTACAAGCCACTTTGGAACATTTTTTTCATTTGAGGATTTTATCTTGATGATATGGGCTTTGACAAAAAACTGCTTTTAGTTGACTTTCAAAAAGGACCTGTAATGTTTTGATCCATATCTCTCAAATGAAGCATTTTTAGACTTGGCATGTGAGATACAAAGTTGTATAGAATTCAATTTCCTTCAAAATGAGCTTTGGATGGAAAATTTCTGATATTCCATGTGAAAGTTATGGCTGGTCAAAGTTCAGTTGACTTTTAAGTCAAAAAACCCTAATTTAGAAACTTTGAGATTTGTTGATTTCTGAACTTTCCTTGATGAATCATGATCAATCCTTGATCCAATTATGAATGATACTTCAAAATATGGATGTTAACAAAAAATCAGGAATTTTGACTGTACTTTGACCACAGTTGACTTTTAGGTCAAACTAGTCGACTGTTGGCTTGGTGAACAATTGACTGAGCAATCCTTGGAATTGAAGTTTGTATTTTGACGTAGAGATAGTTTGAAACATCATAAGCCATATGAAATCCATTGGAGATCTTGATCCATCAACTTCCTTTAAAGAATTCAAAACCCTAGTTTAGTAAGCCATTGTTTAGGAGAGTGTGTCTTAGGTTAATCCTTGAATCTTGAACCTTTGTCTGAGATTAAAAGTGAAATGAGATGGGAAAATTTTGGGTTATGACAGCTGCCCCTGTTCAATCTTCTTAAACCTGTAGATATAGATTGGCCCGTGTGCCTGTCGGAATCTGAAGGTGGAAGAGGATTGAACACTAGAATACCAAGAAATTTGCCCTGGCTGAAACATGGAACTTTGTCGGGGATGGGCTTAAAGATGCCATCTAGATGTTGACAGAAATTTATCGGAGATGGGATTGAAGATGCCATCAGTTGATGTATTGACGTGCGTCAGAATGAGTCGTGCGTTAGACTGTATCTGTGGTGTCAAGATTAAATTGTTTGGATCATATGAGTGAATTGATTATTGTCATGATTCCATTGTCGTAAATTCATTGTCGTGACTCAAATGTCGTGATTCCATTATGGTGACTCAGTTGTCATGATTCCATTATGGTGACTCAGTTGTCGTGATTCCATTATCGTGACTCAGTTGTCGTGATTCCATTATCGTGACTCAGTTGTCGGGATTCCATTATCGTGACTCAATTGTCGTGACTCCATTGTCGTGACTCCATTGTCGTGACTCCATTGTCGTGACTCAGTTTTCGTGACTCAATTGTCGTGATTCCATTATCGTGACTCAATTGTCGTGACTCCATTGTCTTGACTCCATTGTCGTGACTCCATTATCGTGACTCAGTTGTCGTGATTCAATTATCGTGACTCAGTTGTCGTGATTCCATTATCGTGACTCAGTTGTCGTGATTCCATTATCGTGACTCAGTTGTCGTGATTCCATTATCGTGACTCAGTTGTCGTGATTCCATTATCGTGACTCAGTTGTCGTGATTCCATTATCGTGACTCAGTTGTCGTGATTCCATTATCGTGACTCAATTGTCGTGACTCCATCGTCGCGGTATTTTCTGAATTGAGTGTCATGATTAAGTCTGTATCTTTCTTTGATCGTGTCCATACCGTTCGAGGTGATAGAATTAGATCTTTGAATGTAGATCGTGTCTACACCGTTTGAGGTGATAGAATTTGATCTTTGAATGTAGATCGTGTCTACACCGTTCGTGATGATAGAATTAGATCTTTGAAAATTGGAGATATTGTTTATCTGCTTGTACCTGTAGCCTGAAAAAGGTAAAGTTAGTCTTTATGCAATGTCATGATGCATGTATTAAATGAGAAACGTGCATGTTATGTATGGATTTATTATGAGGTAATGTATGCAATGTATGAATATGTTTATGATATATGATGTATGAATATGATTTATGTTGTCTTGATTGAGAAAATAAATCTCTATATCATTATGATTTTGATGTTTGATCTTGTTTTGAAGATGCTCAGCTGGGGATTTATGATTTCTGCTTGGGGATGAAAGCGATTTGACTGATTGATCTTGATGCCCCTTGACTAAGGATAAGAGAGATGAATAGAATCTCCACTGGGGATTTATGATTTCTGCATGAAGATGCTCAGCTGGATAAAGCATGTCATGCTCCTTGTATTCATTGACTTTTAGTCAACTGAGTCAGTTATAAGAGATGTTGCTGCTGAAATAGTTTCGTCTGTCGGGATGACTTTTAGTCATTAGTCGTACCCTGTGCAGATTCTTTCTGATGCTAACACTTGAAATTATGTAGCAGAATATGTTTAATAATGAATTCATGAGATGCAATGCATATGTCTGTCTTGAGTTTGTTGAAAAACATTAAAACAAGAGATGTAAAAGCGTGATGTTTGTAAAATATGTGATATCAACCCAACGTTTATGGCAAACCTTAAGGAGTCAGGATACCCTTTTGGTGACAGTATGCTTTCGAACTAACCATACTTCAGTTAGGACTTTCAAGGGTTGTAACGTGGCTTGGTTCACGGTTTAAGAAATGAAGGATAATGGCTCAAAGTTTATTTGTACCCATCCTAATCTTCGTGATGTTCTTCGATCCTATGCTCAGTTAACTTTGTGTTTAGGTCCTAGCAGAGCTTGAAGTTGTATCATTGACATTTGGAGATGGTTAAAGCACCGACAGTTTATTTGGACAGACAGCCATCCTTTTTTGTAATATTTTTTGTCGAGGATTTATAACAACCTCTTTTGGTTTTCTGACTTTATTATCCCTAACTTTTGCCTGAACTGTTTATTTTGAGATTACAGTCAGCGAGATGTTTTGATTTTTGATATGTCTCCTTCATAGGTTTTGACTTAGCATCTTTTTCTTTTTGGTGGATATTGACTGCCTGACTTAATGGTTGCGGGGACCCATCATTATTTGTGTAGACCACAGCTAGTGTGATTGAGTCAAGTGAGTAACTACCCTGCCCCAGGTTATGATCAAGGGTTTTAATATGTACAAGAAAGAAAACTTCTACACCTTAGGCTCAAAGAGGTTGACAAGGGATTATCATCCTTATATCTCCACTGTTTAGGAATTGAAACAATGCTTGTACATCGTCAGTATAGTCTGTTCAAAAGCATTACTGTATGAGGTTGTGGTATTGTTTTCGTCATCCTCCCTCAAAAGGCTTACAGCTTAGCAGGAGTTGAATATCAAAAAACAACAAGAGAGTAAAAACAAAGTTTAAATGAGTGATAGTGAAATAATCAATTCAAGACAAACATATGCAATGCACTAATGATGATTATTGAAATAGATAATGTCTATCATAAGTCGAATGTTTAAACAAACAGAAAAGAAATTGCAAATGGAAGTAAAACTAATGATCTGAAAGTCCCTCCTTCTAGCCATCCACAGCATTAGCAGTTACATTAGGAGTCTCAGGAGGATCAAATTCAATTTCCCCAGCATCGATCATATCTTGGATCTTGTTCCTCAATGTCCAGCAGCTATTCGTATCGTGACCAGGACTATCAGAGTGATATGCGCACCTCACATTGGGATTATAGCCACGAGCAGAAGTACTAGGATTCTTAGGGGGGATCTTTTAAAGTGATCAACTCTGACTTCAACAAGTGTTGTAATGCTTGAGTCAGTGACATATTGATCTTTGTGAACTGATGCCTGGGCATGTCTTGCTTGTTTTGACGACCTTTTTGAGGCGCCGGTGTGGAGATCAAAACTGCCCCAACAGATTGGTCATGGTTACTCCTTTTCTGACCATACACATCAGTTGACTCTGACTTCCCATTGAGATGCTTCTTTGTAACACCTGAGGGTGTAGCAGCTTGAATTTTACCACTTCGGATGCCATTCTCGACACGTTCCCCAGTCAGTATAAGTTCAGTGAATCCAGATGATGAAATTCCGAGCAAATGACTATAGAAAGGACCAGTTAGTGTACTCATAAACATATCTACCAACTCTCTATCAGCTAAGGGGGGTTGAACTCTGCCAGCCAGGTCTCTCCATTTTTGAGCATACTCCTTAAAGCTTTCGTTAGAACCCATAGACATGCTTTGTAGTTGTATGCGGGTTGGCGCGAGATCAGCATTGTATTGGTATTGCTTGTAGAAAGCACCGGCCAAGTCTTCCCATGTATGAATGTTGGTACCCTCTAGTTGATAGTACCACTCGAGTTGGGTTCCAGATAAGCTCTCTTGGAAAAAATGGATCCACAGCTTCTTATCAGCGGTATGAGGCTGAATCTTCCTTACATAAGACTTCAAGTGCAGTTTTGGACAAGAGACCCCATCGTATTTGGCAAAGGTGGGAGTCTTGAACTTCGGAGGGATAACAACTCTAGAGATGAGTCCTAGTTCCTCAAAATCTAGCCCAGGTACCTTCTGAATTTCCATGGCTTTCATACGTTCTTCCAGCAGCTTGTATTTGTCATCAGGATGTTCGTCCTCATAGTAATAGTCCTCTTCTTCCTCAGAGGGCTTGATAGAATCGTGGTTGCTTTTTGCATCAGTTTTGACACTAGCATCATCGTCTTGTTCATCGTCGTCCTCTTTAGAAACCTTAACTTCTTCAGCTTTCTTAAGTTGGCCTCGAAATCTTCTTCCCATGTTAAGGACACCCACGGATCTTCTAGGCCTTTTCTCTTTCTTGGTCAGGAGTGCTTTCAATTTATCTTGCCCCTTGGACAAGTTCAGGATCAAATCTTAAAACTGGGCATTCTGAGCTTGAAGGTCTTTGACTGATTGCTCGAGATTCATGATGCTGAAATAAACAGTGAGAAGGTGAGAAACCTGCGATAGAAACCTGTGATGCGATGTTTATGAATGCAGATGCAATGTTTTCAAGGATCTTTAGGAAATTTAGTTAGCAACGTTGGAAAATGATTTGGTCGCATCTTTGTTTGAAGAACTCTGATTCTTGGATGTTCTTTGGTGGGAATCAAGCTTACCATATCCAGTGGGTCATAGCCTCTGATTCGGGATACTTCTGAATTTGAAGGTGCATGGCTAGAGGAAAGTAAATCCTCTTGCCCCTTGATAGGTACCGGGTCTCTGAATTGGAAGACAAATGACCAGAGGAAAATAAATCCTCTTGCCCCTTGATTAGGAATTCAGTCCTTGATAAGAGTACTTGAAATTGTGCGCCCTAAATCCCTAAAATCCTTGAAAGGGTTAGTTAACATACAATGTTATGATGTCATGATGTTATGCGAATGCAATGCATCAGGCAAAGCGTAAGATAGTAAGGACAAATAAGCCCTACGACAAAACCTGCAAGGAAATCAAAAGGTTAGTAGCACACACAAGCAAGTCACACAAGTGTCCTTAGGTTTAAAGGTTTGCATGAAGTTTTAAGTAAGTACCCTCCCCACTGAAGTTTAGTTGGTTCAACCTGTCCTAGATAAAGATCGGGTTCTATGGTGCTCATATCCCTGATCTTTCTCGCGGGCATTATCTCAACTTGGCACTCGATCGGCCAGCCAAAAACATCCCTAGAGTCCAATCTCAACGAGTGTAGCATCGAGTATCAACCGGCTTCAGTCAGGAATCCAAAGCCAGCCATCTCGCTACTTCCTATAGGACAAAGTCAAGTTCAACTAAGGTTCTAAGGGCGAATTAGTGCTTAATGACACCACGCGGTAGCCAAATGTCTCCTCGATCACTTTCAAGGGCCATCAGGACAAACCAAAGCGTCGCACTAACGGTGGCCACCAGATCAACCATAACGATACATGTCGTACAATCTCCTTGGTCTCTTGCCACATACCTAAGGTACACTAGATCCGGGTGTAGGATCTTTCACACAACAGAATACCCAAAACAGCCTTTAAAGATAAAGCAAACAAGTCAAACAAGTGAAAACATTTAAGTGAATCCTAAACTTTAAGGTAACCCCTCTTCTATTCGAAAGCATCCCCAGCAGAGTCGCCAGTTCTGTAATACGGTGGGAGAATTGTCTTTATAAAAATGTCGCGGTTAAGCAAGAGTCGCCACCGACTTTTATTTTATCCAATTTTTAGAAAGACTAAAATAACAGGAAAAGACCTTAAAAAGATTTTGAGTTCGGGGGGTAAGTTATACGAAGGGAAGGTATAAGCACCCTTTGTATCCATGGTTATCCATGGGCTCTTAATTGCTTAGCTCACTTTGTTTTCAAAAATGTTTGAAGTGTGGAAAAAGAATTTGAATAAGGACTTTAGCTTGTAAAATAAGCGTAGCCTTTTTGAAAGAGGAAAGTTTGAATTTAAACCAGAGCAAGCAATTAGTAGCAACTACCCTAAGTTTTGAAAAAATGTTCTTTTAGCTTTTTAGGGCTATCCATACCATAGGAGGGTAGGAAGTCCTTTTATTGGATTTAAAGGGTCATCGGAGTTATCGTTCGTCATAAGACTGACCCTGCCATAAATAGGGCAGGTAGTCTAAGGGAAGGATGTAATAGTCATTTAATCTTTAGGCAACAGGCGAGGATACCTTAGCAATGGGACAAATCATCATTTACCGAGGCAACATCGAGGGGCAAAATTGATGATAAATGAACTGAGGGCAACATTTGTTTTGCTTTAGGTATCCTCGAAATCGAGAGACTTGACTATTTGATCGTAATTAAAGGCAGCAGGCAACAGACAACAAAAGAGGTTACCCTAAAGGTGTGTGTGTGTGGCACAATCAGGTGGTTCAATTCAGATAATTTATCTTGTAATTAGTTATTCTAATTAATTAGCAGGCTTGCACTCCCTAGGGTTACTAACCACAACAATTAATATTATGGCGAAATAAAAAGCAGAAAACGTAAATTCCTACGCTATTACAATAAACACCTGTGGGCAAAAAAATAAGAGCAAAAGAAAGAAAAATATTAATTAGTTTAGAATAATCAAGTGGCTTGAACCTTCATCGACCCTTGATCAATCCTGAAAGTTAAACATGAAGAAGAGAAAAGTTAGTGCATTAAAGATCTACCAACCCTAATTGATTAAAACCAGGTAAAATAATTAATTTAAATATTTTAAATAACTATTAGAAATTAAGAAAGTCGAACGTGCGATTAAATGTGACAATTAGTTACAAAAAATTATAAAAAATAAAATGGTTAAATGAAATAATTTAAATAAGAAATAAAAAGGAAAGGTTTTTGAAAATGTCAGGGTAAACCCTGATTTTTTAGGGAATGAGGTTTTATGAAAAGAAACACTAAGTTAATGGACGAAACCTACCTAAGACACCTATGACTACTAGGGTTTTAAATTAATCGAGGCTAGACAAACCCTAAAAATTAATTATTGGTTTTTTAACCTAATTAATTTTAATGGACTAATCCTGATTAAGTTAACCCTAAATTATTCAAACTAATTATGTAAGTTAATTACCTAATTAAAAAACCTAAATTAAATTAATTATCTAATTAACCTAATTGTCCAATTAAATTAATTATCAAATTATTAATCCTAAATTAAATTAACCTAATTAAAGTTATAAATCTAATTACTTAACTAAATTTATCTAATGAATTAATCTTAATTAATAAAATGTTAACTAACTTAATTTTAAAAACAAAAATAATAATTATTTTTAAAATAATATAAAAAAGGTTAATCTTTTTTTCAAAAAAAGAAATAAAAGAGAGAAAGAAGAAAAAAAATAGAAAGAAAAATAAAAAGAAACAAAGTAAAAGAAAATAAAATAAAAAAAATAATAAAAAAATGAAGAAGACTTAGCGCGTGATCTAGTGAGGCGAGGGTCTGGTGGTCCTCGGTGTGCCGGCGTCTTAGTGTGCGTCAGATCAAACTGGCAGCATGATCAAATGGTTACGATGAGGAGAGTACACCATATGGCCGTAAACGACACGCACCAAAAACGCGCGCCCTCAGCATTTTGAAACCAGCCAACCACGTTGCGCCACGTAGTCATCTTCTCCATCAATCTGTTGCCTTAGCTTTTACCCATAGACATTCCCTGGCTAAAACCTTCACCCACGAATTTTTCCGTCACTACAACACCTGCAGATTTCAAACCTAACAAATAACAACAATAAATTCCATAGAAGACCATGGTTCAACTTGTTTTGGCCTCCTGGATTCAATGGTGGTTCCCATTCGATCCAATTTTACCTAGAATGCAAAACCCTAAATCAAAGCTTAAAAAACCTAACAATGGCATATGCTTCAACCTGTATCTAAAACACAATTAAATTATCCAGAAACACCACACAGATTCTCACGATCATGAATATATAAACCAAACATGTTTATGATTAGTATATGATCGGAATCGAAATTAAAACAAGAAAACGCAAACCGTGAGCTTTTTTGTGGTGATTTCGGATGCTTCGATCAATGGAGGTGATGTGGTTAGCTTCAAAAAGCCACGAGGAATCGTTTTGGATGCGTGGGAGAGCTTGAATTGGCCTCAAACTCCTTCTGCCATGGCACCTGAATTCACATTTTTTTGAAGTTTGGACTCGGGCTCTTCAAACCAATTTTTTTGTCCCCTAATCATGTAGGAGGCTTGTGTACTTATAGGAGAACGAATTAGGGCAATAAAATTGTGTTGAATCCTCACAAAATCATGAGATTTGATTTGATTTTTTGGATGAATATTTTTGATGTAAATCTTGCTATTTTTGACCAATATTGCATCTTCTCTTACCAATCTTGCTTCCCTGTAAATTTCATCAGCTATTTGATACATAATGTGATTGAAATTGATTGGGACTTAAAACCAAAACAAATCTTTTCAAAACTTTCATCAAATCTTTGATTTTTTCCATAATTTTCAATGAATACAATTCACTAAAAAATCAAATAATTATCAATAATTCGTGGCTTTCAGATTGGATCTTCTAGATAACTTGGAGAACAAGATTGGATCACAAAAACTTGGGCCTTTTTGCAAGAAAATTCATTTTGGACCATATTTACTTCACATTTTTCATTCAAATTTGTCCAACTTTGTCCAACATTTTTTCATTTGAGGATTTTATCTTGATGATACGGGCTTTGACAAAAAACTGCTTTTAGTTTACTTTCAAAAAGGACCTGTAATATTTTGATCCATATCTCTCAAATGAAGCATTTTTAGACTTGGCATGTGAGAGACAAAGTTGTAGAGAATTCAATTTACTTCAAAATGAGCTTTGGATGGAAAATTTTTGATGTTCCATGTGAAAGTTATGGCTGGTCAAAGTTCAGTTGACTTTTAAGTCAAAAAACCCTAATTTAGAAACTTTGAGTTTTGTTGATTTCTGAACTTTCCTTGATGAATCATGATCAATCCTTGATCAAATGATGAATGATATTTCAAAATTAGTATGTTGACAAAAAATCATGAATTTTGATTGTACTTTGACCACAGTTAACTTTTAGGTTAAACTAGTCGATTGTTGGCTTGCTGAACAATTGACTGAGCAATCCTTGGAATTGAAGTTTGTATTTTGCTGTAGAGATAGTTTGAAACATCATAAGCCATATGAAATCCATTGGAGATCTTGATCCATCAATTTCCTTTAAAGAATTCAAAACCCTAGTTTAGTAAGCCCTTGTTTAGGAGAGTGTGTCTTAGGTTAATCCTTGAATCTTGAACCTTTGTCTGAGATTAAAAGTGAAATGAGATGGGCAAATTTTGGGGTATGACAGTAGCGATTGGTGAAGAAGAATTTGAAGGTTGCAGTAAGTGTGATGAATGTCATGGATGTTAGGGTTTTCTTTAGAGAGAGAAGATTGAAATGTGTTAAGGTTTTCTTTTGAGAGAAATGATTGTTATGTACTAAGCGAGAGATATTTTCGCTTATATAGTAAAAAATATCACTTTTCACCACGGTTGACAAGATGAACCGTGATGAAATTATTGGACTTTACACCATGGTTGACTAAATTGACTGTGGTGATATACAAGGACATTACCTTTTTATGACGATAAAATAGGATATTGAAGGAGTTGGGATTCGAACCCTGTAACTCGTGGTACATTTCTCTACGGATTTTAACATTCACTGTATTAAAATATCTTTTAGTAAAAACAAAAAAAAAAAGCGCCAAAAAATGAGATTCCACCATGGTTAACGAAAGGCCGTTGTTGTATTGTTTGACGAAAGGTGTTTTCCGTAGTAGTGAGTGGAAGAGCAAGATGTACACTCACAACATATGTCTTGTTGATGACTTATGTGATATTCTTAAAGATAACATTAACATTGAAATAGATAACATCAACATCATTGACAAATCTATCGCTCAATCCATTTTCAAATCTCTTTGTGCTACTTATGAAGGAAACTAAAAAGTTAAAGAGGCAAAGGCAAACCCTTTGGTCCAACAATATGAACTGTTCAGAATGAAGGAAAATGAAAAATATTGAAATCATGTTTTTCAAGGTTTCAAGTTCTTATTCTTGGACTTCAGGTTCTGAACAAGATTTATAGAACTGCTGATCATGTCAAGAAGATTCTTAGAAGTTTTCCTTTCAAATACAAACCAAAAGTGAGCCATTTAAGAAGCCAAAGACTTGAAGACAATAAGTCTTGAAATTCTGATAAGCAATCTGCAAAGTCATGAGATGAAGCTAATTGGAGATGAACCTATCAAGAAGTCAAAGTCTCTTGATTTGAAGTCTGATGATCATTATGCCAAATCTTCTCAAGATTGGAAATTTGAAAAACCTACTCATGAAGGAAGTTCTAAAGAAGATGAAGATATGGCTTTCATAATCAAGAGATTTAAGTATCTGGCCAATAAGAAGAATAGAAGATTCTCAGACAGAGGCAATGGCTTCAGAGGGTCAAGCTCCATAGTCAATAAAGATGACCATAAGGGATGCTTCAACTGCAAGAAACCTGGTCACTTTTTACCTGATTGTCTAGAGCTGTAAAAGGACCAGCCAAAGAAGTAAGCTTTTAGAAGAACAACTTCAGAAACAAGGTAAAAAAAGAGTCACATGGCAACATAGAATGAACTTGACAAAGAAGGAGAATCTGATAAAGATGAAAAAGAAGCCAATCTAGCTCTAATGGCTTCACCATCTTCAGACACATAATCTGACTAGGGTTCTGGCTCAGACTCCGAGGAAGAAGATGATTTATTTTTTATTTCTTGTGGTGATTTAATTACTTTAATTTAAGACCTCATGGAGCATTGTCAAGAAAAAGCTAGACACGTGAAAATTTTGAAAAACCATTTTGAATAAAAAACAAATGAATTAAAAATCTCTTCAAAATCAATTTGATAATTTAGATAGAAGTCAAATTGATAATGTGTTTGATAAACCCTTAAGTGGGTATGAAATGGCTCTTCAGGAGTTTATCATTTCTGGTTTTAACAAGTCAAAACTTGCATCCATGATTTATGGTGTAAGTAAGAGCAAAGGAGAAGGTATTGGTTATTCTCAGAAACCTAACCATCAATGGTTTGGAATTATAGTTAAACCAAAGGATCCTTCTTCTTCAATTTCTGCTAAAAAGGACTCTATTCATACTTCGTATCAGCTGCTGACAAAGTAGAGGCTCTGAACCAGTCAGAACCAAAGATTGTAGAGTTATAGGTTATGAAGAAATCAAAACCAGAGACCTTAAAGTCAAAGGTTTTTAAGAAAACAGAACCAATGATTCTAAAGTTTAAAGTTCTAAAGAGACCATAACCTAAGACACCAAGTCTAAGGTTGTGAAGGGCTCAAAACCAAAGGCTAAGATCAATTCAAGACATACAACTTTTAAACCAAAAGTCTTGACTAATTATAAGCCTTACTACATTAAGGCTAAGAGACAAAGTTAGAAGAAACCTTTTAGAACTAACATTAGAGGACCCATGAAGTTATCGGTACGTAAATCTAATTTTTTGCTATATATATATATATATATATATATATATATATATATATATATATATATATATATATATATATATATATATATATATATATATATATATATATATATATATATATATATATGTTTAAAGGAAAGAGCAAAGCAACAATCTTTGTACCAGGACAGTGGCTGCTCACGACATATGACAGGAGAAAAATATATGTTCCAAACCATAACCTTGAAAGAAGGTGGAAGTGTGAGATTTGGAGGAAATCAGAAAGGGAAGATCATTGGTACGAGTACTATTGGTAATTCCTCTATATCTATTAATAATGTTTGGTTATTAGGTGGACTAAAATATAACCTACTTAGCATAAGTCAATTTTGTGATAGTGGTTACGAAGTAGTGCTTAATAAGAATATCTGTATAGTCATGAATAAATCTGACAAGTCTATAGTCTTCAAAGATAGAAGGAAAGGCAATGTTTATAATTTTTTTTTGAATTAGTTGATAAGAAGATACTTTGCCTTCTATCAACAAGTGATGAAAAATGGCTATGGCATAAAAAGTTATGTCATGCTAAATGGAGATTAATCTTTAAGCTTAGGAAGCTTAAACTCGTTAAGGTTTGCCAAACCTTAATTATCACTTATATGCTCTTTGTGGATCATGCCAAGTAGGGAAAATTAATAAAAAACTCTTTTAAACCAAAAAACATTATCTCTACCTCCAGACCCTTCGAAATGTTATACATTGATCTGTTTGGTCCAGTTAGTACTACATCAATCAATGGAAAGAAACATGGATTAGTCATAATTGATGACTATAGTAGATGGACTTGGGTTTAATTCCTTAGATCCAAGGATGGGTCATATTACGTGTTCAATATCTTATGCGTACAAGTACAGAATGAAAAGGAATACAAAATTTAAAATTCAAAAGTGATCATGAAGAAGAATTTGAAAACGAGCCATTTGAAATCTTTTGTGAAAATATAGACTTCTCCATGAGTTATCTTCTCTTAGAACTCCTCACAAAAATGGGGTTGTAGAGAGAAAGAACAGATCTTTACAAGAAATGGCCAGAACCATGATCCATGAAAAAAATTTACCAAAGTACTCGTGGGCAAAAGCTATAAACATATCATGTTATGTTAAGAAAAAAATTTACATCTACTTAATATAAATCCAAGGTTGTCATGATGACAATCTTGGACACAACCCTAACCCTAAATCCAATGTGGCATCATATTAGAAACCTTAATCCAATGTGACATCATATTAAAAACCTATAAAAATACATACTCATAGATATAAAAATTAAAATAAAATATAAACTTAAAATTTTGAAATTTTAATATATATATATATTTTTTTAATAAATTAAAATACAACACTGCACCTTGACAATAAATGAGTTGTTACTCTATCAAAACTATTGCACAAGCTTACACTTAGAACTTCTTATCAATTGTATATTCTTTTAAGTTCTTAATTCTTAAAGTCTTCATTCGTTGTATTTTGTTTACACCTCTGATTATATATCAAGTGTAAGTCTTAAATAATCTTTAATTTATAAGATAGGTTGTTAGAAGTCTCTTGCTTGTTGATTGAGCATCTGAAGTCTCTTGCTTCTATGCTTGAGCATATGAAGTCTCTTTCTTGTATGCTTGAGCATTGAAGTCTCTTACTTTTGTGTTTGAGCATTTGGAAGTCTCTTGCTTGTGTGCTTGAGTATTTGTAATCAAATTTCATTATAGTGAAAATATCTTGGAAGTGCAAGGGGACTGGACTAATCCTGATTTGTGGGAGGAACCATAATATATCGTTTGTGTTCTTCTTCCTTACCTCTGCACCTTTATTCCACTACATACTTCAGACTCTGACTCAGATTCTAACTTTGTGTTCATAATCTTATAAGAGATTTAAAAGAGAAAAAGAAGAAAAAGTTAACATAATTCAACCCCTTCTTGTTTTTTTCTCACCTTCAATATATACCCAAGAGATAATACACTCTTGGTAAATTACAATTAAACACTCACCTAAAAAAAAAATCCTCACTTAGACTCAAGAATACTCTCGAAGTACCAATGACAAAATATATTTGAGAAAAAGAAAGATTTAGTGAAAATAATGAGAGCAAGAAAGTAAGATCAAAGCTCATCTTTTAGATGGTGTTAAATGATATTTATAGGCCAAATTGTGATTTAAATTTGGAAACAATCCATTAGACTAATTAATTATTGCCCCCTAATAATCGATTGTTCTAGCCACATATGATAAGTTTTGATATTTAAGCGTTACCAATCACTAAGAAACCGTTCCAGTCGATTTTAGACTCAACCTAGAGAAAATAATCGATTAAGTTATTAGGTCTAATTGACTATTTAGTTGAAAAAACTTTCTAAACAGTTATTAGATTTAATCAGTTGGCTAGGCCTTAAAAATATTTTTAGGATTTTATATAAAATATGAGAGGCTTCTTAAAAAAATTTAGTGTGTGTGATTTTGCCATTGTATTTCTAGAAATACCCTTGTGCTTTTATAAGACACTAGTCACACAGATAAACACGACCAGGCGAGCTTTTACACTTCCTCTCTTTTACAACTTTGAAGCTTCAAGTCTTAGCATCATCAATATATTTGACTTTAGCATCACACAAGAACCTTGAATCTTCTAGATTGATGAGACTTAAGATAACTTCAAGTTGATTACCATCACCAGAGAGTAGGGAAGATAAGCCACTGGAAAACTTTGAAACCAAAGTCTTCACTTGAATTTCGTTTGACAACCACAATGCTTACTTCAAAAAATTACTTGATTTTCAAGAACATCTTCAAGAGGATAGCTCGACCCCGGAGATGACTTGATATCTTGAACATCTTTGTCCGCTTGAGTTATCTTCAACAAATAAAGATTTCATTGGATAATTTTTGATATCAAGTATTGTCATCATCAAAACCAAACAACTAATCAGTTGATATAACTTTGCTACCAACAAATTTCACCACCTTGGATCATCTTGACAATACACGCAAACATATAAATCCACATGTCTAACCACCACTACCTCCTCCCCATCTCTCTAAAAAAATAGCTGCATTTTCTTCATGTTCCTTTAATAAGTGATTTAGAATCAATTTTGACCTAGAACCACCCCACTTGATCATTTTTTATTTTAATAAGTAATTATATATTTAAGCTTTTTGTTTGTGTTTTTATTTATTTATTTCCGTCTTTTTTTAGGAGTTATCTTTTTTCCTAAATCATTATGGTGTTTATTTGGTTTAAATTAACAAATCATAATTCAGTTTCGATATAATTCATATCCATCCAATGACTTAGACATCATCAATTTTACAAATCTATATGAGTATTTCAGAGACTTCAATTTGATCATATTTATAAACATTGTTACATATATATGCAATTTGTTATTTTAAGCTATTAATTTAGATGGTCTGAATTTTTCTAATAAACTTAAACAAACATCCCCAAATTGATCAAATATAAGATGTAACTAGAAGTTGTTAATAAGAGGCAACCAGGAAGGCAAAAGAAGAAAAGAACTAGATATCCATCTGAGAGTATCAGAGATGAGACTTAGCTAAAGAGAGCGAACTTTGGCATTAAGTGCAGTAGATGCTATATGATGGGGCACAATAAATCAACATGCAAACTGCCACCACCAAGTAGACTACTCAACATGAACCAACTCAAACCACTCAACCTAAACCAATTCAACATGGTCCTAGCCAGCCTGAAGCAACTCAGACTGAAGCAACTTAGCCCGAGGCAACTACAACTTGAATTAGGCTTTTATATCCTTTCGTATCTTAGTGTCAATGAACACATAATTATCATTTTATGCCCTTTTGTTACTTAGTGGCAATGAACACATTATTAGGTTTTATGTCCTTTTGTAACTTTGTGTCAATGAACATATAATTAGGCTTTTATGCCCTTTTGTATTAGTGTCAAAGAACACATGATTTTATAATGCAAAGCCTTTTATTTATTCTATTTGTGTCAATATTTACATGATTCTACATAAAATTGAACATTATGGTTATCTGCAACATATAACTGCAACATTACAGGCCCTAATTTATTCAATTGTTTCAATTAAGTCCCTTATGTAATAATATTGTTTCACTATAATCATCATTATGCAAAGTTACAAACCACTCAATAACACATAACAGAAGAAATGGTAAAAACACTAATATAACAATCCAATCATTTCATTTAAGCAACATCAATCTTACATGATTTCACAATATTGACCACAACTCTATTTCAAATACATGGTTACAAAGACTAAATTAAATGTTAGACTAATGATGACAAACACTATTGCATTTTTCAACAGTCCTCTTATGCTTAGAACCTCATTCAATAACTTTAAGATTTTCTTCCTTTCTTTTCAAACTTCATCACCTACCTGTCATACCCCAATTTTTGACCCTAAGATCCTATATCATTCATATCCCAATCACTAATCAAGAGCTTCATTTGGAAGTTTTGTTTATGGTGTTGCACTCACCTCATCAATAAGAGGGACCATCAAGCACCAATGATTGTTTATCTTGTATGCATATTATACTAACCCAAATACCAAAAACATTGCTTTGTTTCTTTGTAGGCTTTTGTTTTGTAGGTACCAAGCCAAGACATGCAATAAACAAGGCATTTTTCAAGTTTTTGACTGATGAAATCGATTTCCCTACTGGGTAAATCGATTTCCCTGCAACAATCTTCAACAAAATCACATTCTGGACAGCATGAAATCGATTTCCCTCCTGGGTAAATCGATTTCCCTAGTGTATTTTGCGCCAAATTCTCTTCTGGAACAGAGTGAAATCGATTTCACTCCTGGGGAAATCGATTTCCTTAAGGCGAAATTCAAAAAAATATAAGGAAGGAAGCTTGACATCATTTTGGCACCTTTTTATTTGATCATTGTACCAATTTTCCACCTCATCAAAATAATTCTCTTCATTAAACCCACTTAAACCCCATTTTACCACTTTTTACCATTTAATTGCCACTTTAATCACCAATTAAACACAAGCTAATTACCAAATGCAAAAGACCAAACTACCACTACTCTTGCTTTCATCCTATAAATAGAGCCCACTACTCTCTCATTTCTCAAGCTTGGAGAGCCAAAAAATTGCTTGCAAATTTATTTCTCACCCTTTCCAAAACCCTCACCCAAAGTTCATTTTCATAAGATTAGTGAGATTCACATTGAATCTTGCTAATTTTGAACTAAGCCTCCTACATTTCACTCTTTTCTTTGTTTGATCATCTCCAAATTTGAAGGATCTACACACCTTGTGCTTGCTCTTGAAGCTACTCCAAAATCTTTGTTCAAGAAGTGGTAATTTGCTAGATCCATGATGTAGATCTTTATTGCTTGTGTTCAATGCATCTTTGATGCTATATTGATGATATTTGCTGGTTTTGTGATGGAAATTTCGTGCTCAAGTTGATGTGTGATCATAAGGTGTTTGTATATTTGTTCAAATCAAGTTTCATGCCTTTAAATGCTGTTTTTGCTGAAATTTACACTGAGGAAATCGATTTCCTTAAGGCTGAAATCGATTTCCTGCTGAACGTAGCTTGTTTTTTTGAAAACTGCACTATGGAAATCGATTTCCCCCTGCATGAAATCGATTTCCAGCAGGCAGAATGTGGTTTTTTGCCTTTTTTGTGCTTGTTTTGGCTTCCTTCTTCCTACACTTCATTAATATCATTGGATCTAGGGTGTTGATAGGTTTGAAATGACCTAATCCACCAAAATGGATGAATGATATTAATGATAGTGTGAGTTGATTATCTTTTGTGTTTTCATTCTTATTTTCATCTTATTTTTCTTTTGATCGATGAAAGTCTTAATATCTTGAGAATTCTATGGATTCTTGATGAAGACTAGATCAATTTGTTTTCATTCTTATCTTTTCATCTTACTTTCTTTTGATCGATGAAAGTCTTGACATCTTGAGGATTCTATGGATTCTTGATGAAGACTAGATCAATTTGTTTTCATTCTTATCTTTTCATCTTATTTCCCTTTTGATCGATGAAAGTCTTAATATCTTGAGAATTCTATGGATTCTTGATAAAAGACTAGATCAATTTGTTTTCATTCTTATCTTTTTTCATCTTATTTTCTCTTGATCGAAGAAAGTCTTGATATCTTGAGAATTCTATGGATTCTTGATAAAGGCTAGATCATTTCTTCTTCTCCTTCTTATTTATTAGATCATTTCTTCTTCTCCTTCTTATTTCTTTTGATTGATGATCTTGATACATGGAGAATTCTCCTACATTTGTCCCGACTCGATAAAAGATCAAATATGGAAGAGAATTGTATGCGGTTGATTTATGACTTATGGAAATTTATCGTGTAGTCGCTATGATTTTATCAAGCTTCTGATAAGTTTCCGTTGACTTTAAATCCGAGTACATCATTCACTCACCATCGATCTTCATTACTAACTTTGATAACATACTTGACAAATTTCAAGATGGTTATCTTTAACATCTAACAACTAATTTTAATTTCCGCCATTTATTATACCGCTCTTTATATTTCTCGCTTTATCGCTTTATTTTATCATTTCATCATATTTACGTTCCGCCATTTTCTCTTTGTCCATTTGGACGTTTATAATTCCGCTATTTTCTCTTTGTCCACTTGGACATATGTTTATGCTTCCGCTATTTTCCTTTTGTCCACTTGGAACATACTTTACTTTTATGCTAAAACACTAATAAACAACCAAAATCTAAAAAACACATAAGGCTCTCTTTGGACTATTGGTTACTATCCCTAGCATTTTGGAGATTCGGACTTATGGACCTAGTGCCTCTGGACCCTCATTCTGTTATTACTCTGTGATTGTTCTGTCTGTGTGGCATTGGATTGTTGTCTGTTTGTGTATGCAGGTATTTCCTTGAAAGCCCTTGATGGTTAATTCCAAGGCATTGAGATAAGGATTTTACCCGAAAACAGCCGTTACTCTGCCTGATTTTCGTCAGAATCTTAATGTGCTTAATGAAAAGTGGTGCTAAGATAATAAGTTCATCTGGATCCCCCAAGTGTTAATGTGTTGGTATTGATAATTCCAAAGGATGGGAAATCTACCTTGACTCATAATGTCAAGTGTTGGCTTCTTATTTCGGTTAGACCGTTCTTTTCCTTAGCTTTTATTTTACGCAATAGGATAGCCTCTTCATCTCCTCCCCTTATTAAATTTTCAAAATCTTCTCCCTTTTTCAAAAACCTTCTTATGTTTGCAATCATTTTCAAAACCTCTTTCTTTAAAAAATCTTTTGCCCTTAGTGGCCTTTTTCTTCAAAGTTTAGACACCGTTAATTGTCGAAACGAGTGGTTATACCCCACGATTTTGAAATTGATTGATATAATGAGATCTTTTCCGCGTGAGAGCTAGTGGCATACTCGTCGATTTTATCCGAGTTGGAGCCCTTCTTTCATTAGCGATGCAAAGAACTCGTTTGTTCTCATGCTCAAGATCAATGGCTGAGTATTTCTCTCCGACGACGATAAAGTGTTTATTCGTTTTTAAAAATGTTTTCCCAAAAAGCGGAACTACATTAGCTCTGACTTCTCCATTGCACCAAGGAGGTATGTAGGCCCGAAGCTTAACGCTTTGCCGAGCTTATTTTAAAAATAAAACAAACCCTTTTTTTAGCACACACACACACACAGATTTTCAAAAAGGTTCCCGTGGAGTACCACGGATATGAGGGGTGCTTTAAACCTTCCCCTCATATAATCAACACCCGTACCTGAGATCTCTTTCTTGTTTTTAAAAAACAAAACTTTGGGTTTTACGTTCTTTTCCCTTTTCCTTTGAAAAAATAAAGCGCGGTGGCGATTTCAAACGGAATATTGATTCGAGTCAATCCCATGGCTTCGATATCAGAATTTCCCCGCTACAGAAAAAATGGCGACTTCACTGGGGATCCAGTTTTAAGTGTGTTAAGCCTATTTT